>NW_027186349.1:13908505-13986519 GCF_028583685.1 Petaurus breviceps papuanus
ATCTATCTATCTATCTATCTATCTATCTATCTATCTATCTATCTATCATCTATCCATCCATCCATCCAAAAAAAGTGCAACAACAAACATTTATATTATTTCTTTTTGTAATAGCAAAGATTGGAAACTAATTCCATACCTACAATCAGGGGATGGCCAATCAAATTATAGTATATTAATATGGTTCAGAACGAAAAAGGGGGACAATTTTAGAGAATACTAAGAAGGCATTTTGAACTGATATAGTGTGAAATTATAAGAATCAAATGAACAATTTAAAGAAAAGTCATTAATGAAATATTTAAGAACTTTGGCAAGTGAAATAAAAAACTAATATTCCAGAGAATGGAAGACATATGACATTCTGAGATAGAAGTAAAAGTCACAAGATGCAAACTAAAACATTTTTGGAAACAATGTAGGGTTTTTTTTTCTCCTTAACTGGACACATTTATTTTTCCTTTATCTTCTTCTCTCCACTTTCACTCCCCTCCCTGCAATTTCTCTTCATTCTTTTCTCTTACATTGGAGGGGTTACAATACAAGTAGACAGGGCAGCTAAAAAAAGATATTTTCATCTACCTTTAGTGACTGACATTTAAATATATTACAAGAAAGCGAATTAAATAAATCTGTACAATATTATTCTAAAAATATTTTTGAGATATTGAATGCAATCTTTTTCTTTTTCTCCACCAATCCTTTGGACTAATTTGCCTCATAATTACTATTCTGGAAAAGCTATTACTAGTTCTCCCAGAGCTAGTTACTGTCAAATAACTACATTAAACTGAAGAATAAAAACACTCTTTGGGAAAACTAGAACAAACAACTGACAGGACATAAGTGTTCATTGTGATATTTTAAGTATTCCCTCATATTTTCCACTGCCCTGATTTTCAGAAAATTTACTTGATTTGAAAATTTTATCCCTTAGAAACAATATTTTTCAACATTCCAGGAAATATTTGCACAAACACAAACAGCACAGATGTAACTATTGAACAACTGGTGACTCTCATACCTTATGCTGTTACAGCTTTCCTTTAAGATCAATTAGGAATTTTACATTTAGGTAAAACTCCCTTTAGGGTCAGTAAGATGTTTATTTGATTAAAAAATCTAAGGTTAAAACTATAACTCAAAGTTCAACATAATTAAGACATAGACAAACAACAAAATTGAGCATATAGCAATTATTTTTTGACTGACATCAGTTCCTGAATTTAAATATCTCTACTCATCCAATATACAAATTTTTTATGATTCCTGTCTTCTTTTATTTTTTTTAATTCTATAACTAGTCATTATGAAATCAAATCTAAAAATTTCCATTTTTTACTACTGGCAAATTAGGTCAGAATGAGTATGCTGAATACCACTATACCCATTTTTAACAGATGCTATTGTTTTTCACACATTTTAAAACATTATCATACAAAATGAAATTGCTCATTAAAAAGGAACCTGAAGCAGAAAATAATTGTTTTTATTATCCAGAAAAAAATATTTCTAGTTTCCTTAGGGATATCCATGTTAATGGTAAATAGAAGTGTGAAGTGGCTTTCCTGAGTTGCAAATTATCAAATTACACTGTCAAAATAAGTGGAAATCTTTACCACTTTCCTCACCCAATTTCTATTGATAATGCTTGAGAATATTTTAAAGATTTATTCACCAAGTCATGAGCAGACACATGTCTGTATGTATATTCAGTGATAATATATAATCAGTAATAATATCACCCAATAGATAATGGTTAAACGATATAAATGTAGAGAAAGCTTTGTGTCAAGGGATATACATGTTTCACTAGACAATTTACTTGACTAACTGTAACCTAATATTTGCATGTTAAAGCTAGTTTGACACAGTTGTTCATTATTATTTATATGGCATTTTTTGTTTATGGAAGAAACTCTACTGAACTGAATGTTGTTATGGAGGTATAGAGATTTGTAAATACCTATTTAGAATATTTTCAGAGAAAGCCATGGTCAAATAAGAAATAGACATACGTAGACATTTGCTTAATTATTTAGTCAATCAACCTAATGAAGTGCATCAGAAAATATATGTCTACATTGACAGCTAACCTGTCTGCTCTGTTGGCTTACTATGAAGCATATGTCCCTTATCTTGCCTGGATTTGTAATTAAAATATCTCAGTATTTGCACTGTAGCTCAAATCAGCATGCATCAGGCTGCAATGGGGAGGAGGTGAATAAGGTTATCAAAAAGTCAAGAACTGCTATTTTATAAAAGGGCATTAAAGATCATTCCAATTTTCTACAAGGGGAAACTATGAAAATGTTATCTACAATACATACTAATCTTGAAATGGGAAAGAGAGTGAGTGGCTAAATCTCTGAACTAAAATGTTTATTTTGAATATGAACTTTCCTAAAAGAATATCCACTAATAACAATAAGCAATCCTTTACCACCAAATAAAAGGAAAACAAACAGAATAAAAGGTTAAGAAGAAGGGTCTCTCAGTCTATCACAATGAGCTGGGAGCAGAGCATAGTCCAGTTTGGGCTGCTGTGGCAAGATGAGGTTGGAGAAGAACTCAGAGGACTGAATCACTGGCAGCTATGGCAGTTTCCAGACTTTTTAGCCCACAAACAACAAAATCAGCATAGAAAGTCAGCAGGAAAACTCTTTCAGGCCTGGGTTAGAGAGGAGTGGTAGAGCAGGTAGCACTGGTACCTGCAGCAGCAGTAGAAGTAGCTATTTCTAGAGCTCCTGGTCCACAGACAGTGTGGAGATCAAGGGGCAGATCAGAGGATGATTGCAGGGATCTATTTGCTGGTACTGAGGCAGGATTCTTTTACTTTGCCCATACTTGGATCTCAGCCACAGTTCTAGGTGGTGGTCCAGGGGTGAGGAAGGTAAGGAAGAGAACTGGTGTGGCAGAGCTTGTGGTTACAGTGGAGTGATTGTGGTCACTCACAGACCAGAGAACAGGTAAGGAAAAGAAAAAACACCTCTACTTGGATCATACCACCTTGGAAGAACTGAACATTGTACATTTGCCTAGAAGTATCTCTGAAAGCAACTGCACAATACCCATGAAGTTTGGGGGAATACACCCCTCCCACAAACATACACTGGAAGCAGAGAATTTAATAAAGAGTTAGAAAGTCAAGTATTTGGTGGGGAAAATGAGCAAACAGTATATTAAAATAAAACCTCAGACTACAGAATATTACTTTGGTGACAAAATATCAAAACATTGAACCAGAAGAAGAAAAAAAGTCAAAACTCCTACATAAAAAACCTCCAAGAAAAATAGGAATTGGTTGCAGGCCATGGAAAAGTTCAGAATAGATTAAGAGTAGAGCCAGGAAAAATTTGTACATAGTTACAGACACAATGTATGTGTGATGACCAACTTTAATAGACTGGACTCTTCTCAGCAATGCAGTGATAATAAGTCAATCCCAAAAGACCCATGATGGAGAGAGATGTCTACATCCAGAGAAATAAATGGAAAGAACTGAATTTGAATCCAGATTGAAGCAAACCACCTGATCTTTTTTTGTTGTTTGATTGGTTTTGTGTCCTCTTTACCATTTTTCATTCTGATTCAATTCATTCATCTGATACAATCCATCTTTATAACCCGACTAATGTCTAATGTGAAAGTATTTGCAGATCCTATACTTGATTGTATGACATCATGGGGGAGGGAGGGAGGAGAGGAAGGGAGAGAACATTTGAAACTCAAGGAATTGTGGAATTGAATCTTGTAAAGTAGAAGTAAACCAACAAATTAATAAAGACCAAAAACAATCAAGTAAGAGAAATAGTGGAAAAAATTAGAAAGAGAAATGCAAGTGACGTAAGAAAATCATGAAAAACAAGTCAACAGTTTAGTAAAAGAGATCCTCCCCCAAAATAGTGAAGAACACAAAACCTTAAAAAATAGAATAACCCAAATGATAAAAGAGGTCTAAAAAACCAACGAAGAGGAGAATTCCTTAACAAGCAAAATGGCCAAATGGGAAAGGAAGTTCAAAAGCTCACTGAAGAAAATAATTCCTTCAAAATTCGAATGGAGCAAATAGAAAGTAATGTCTTTATGAGAAATCATAAAACAGAATAAAAATAATGAAAAAAAAAACAGAAAACAGTGTGAAATATCTCAATGGAAAATTGATCCAGGAGAAAGAATTTAAAACTTTTTGGATTACCTGCAAGTCATGATCCAAAAAAAGAGCCTAGAAATCATCTTTCAAGACATTGTCAAGGAAAACTGCCCTGATATTCTAGAACCAGACAGTAAAATAGAAAATTTTAAAAAGCCACTGATTGTCTTTTGAAAGACTTCCCAGAATAAACACTCCCAGGAATATTGTAGTCCGATTCCAGAGTTCCCAGGTCAAGGAGAAAATATTGCAAGCATTAATAAACAATTTGAGTATTGTGGAAACACAATCAAGATAACACAAGATATAGCAGCTTGTATATTAAGGAATTGGATGGGTTAGAATATGGTGTCCCAGAGATCAAAGGGGCTAGGATTAAAACAAAGAATCACCTACCCAGCAAAACAGTATAATACCTCAGGGTACAAATGGATATTCAATGAAATAGAGGACTTTCCAGAATTCTTGATAAAAAGAGGAGAGCTGAATAGAAAATTAGACTTTCAAATACAAGAGTCAAGAGAAGTATGAAAAGGTAAATAAGAAAGAGAAATCATAGGGTACTTATTAAAAGTTAACTGTTTACATTTCTACATGGAAAGATAATATTTGTAACTCATGAGACCTTTTCTCAATGTTAGGGTAGTTAGGAATAAATATGTGTGTATGTGTGTAATTTAAATTAATTTAAGGTGTGAAAAGAAATGTATTTGGAGGAGAAAGGGAGAAATAGGATGGGGAAAATTATCTCACATACAAGAGGAAAAAAAAGCTTTTACAATGGAGGAGAAGAGGAGGGAGGTGAGACAGAATAAGTGAAACTTTCTTACATTGAATTTGACTTAAGCATGGAATAACATACACATTCAATTGGGTATCTTACCTTATAGAAAAGTAGGGAGAAGAAGATAAGAAGGGGGGAAAGTGGGTGATGATAGAAGACAGGACAGATTGGGAAAGGGATTAGTTGGAAGCACTTTTGAAAAAGGGCCAGGGTCAAAGGAGAGATTAAAATAAATGGGGGATGAAATAGGATGGAACATAATATAGTTAGTCTTTCACAACTTGAATATTATTGAGGTGCTTTGCATACCTACACATGTATAACCTATATTGAATTGCTTAACTTCTTAATAAGCATGGGGGAGGAGGGAAGAAGGGAGAGAAATTGAAGCTCAAAGTTTTAAAAACAAATTTTAAAAATAGTTTTTTATAGAATTGTAAAATGAGATATTCAGGCAATGGGATATATGATTCTGTCTTGCCCTACAAGAAAATAAGGGGAAGGGGAATAGGAGTGGAAATAGAGTGATAAAGGAAAGAGTAGACCAGGGAAAGAGGTAATCGAAATGCATGCCATCTTGGGGTTGGGGCAGGGGAGAGATTGGGAGAAGATTTGGAACTTAAAATTTTATGGAAATGAATGTTGGAGACTAAAAAAATTAAATTAATCAAATAAAAATAAATTAGCAGAAGAGAATCTATCCAATTTTTTTATCCCATCTTCAGAAGCTACATTGAGGGCAGAATCACCTGCAAACACAAATCATGTACCAACACACCCTCTCCTTTGGTCTGGGTTTGTAGCCTTTTCACATTGAAAAATTTGCTGTCTGTGTGGTAGCTGACCTTGATCCTGTGTTCACTGAAGACATTCAAAAACGTGCTGAGGGCTGAAAACATGCTTAAAAGCATGGGAGTAAGCACACAACCTAGTTTCACTCAATTGGTAACTGGAAAAGTATGAGAGCATCGACTATTATCCAGAACTCTTGGAAACGTTGTGAAATTGACATATGTAATGGTAATGAAATTTGAAGATCTCTTTGTATTGGAAGCTGACAGGTACTTAGTACCTAGTTTCAAATGAAGCCTCTGTTAGAGAAAGAGAAAGTATGAACCCTCTTGCTGACATAACAGGAAGGGACTGAACAGGGAGGTGCTAATACCTATATAAGGAAGAGTACAAGCTGGACAGTCATAACTTCTTTGCATGAGCACCTGAAGGCTGGGCTGCTGCTGCTGGACTGGAAATTTGGTGGATAAAGTGATTTTGATTTTAAGAATGAGAGAAAGTGATTTTGATTTTGAGAACAAAGCTGCTGAAGACTTCTGAGGGCCAGCTGGAGCTGCTGAGGATTTCTGAGTGCCAGCCATAGCTGCAGAAGACTGAGGAAGCATGACTGTGGTGCTGGCATTTTGTACAAATTTTATTGTGGCTTTGTTAATGTGTATGAATGTTCTTTGGCTTTGTTGAGCCTTGTCTTCCCAGGAACAGAGACTGTGGGGGATTTGAGATGGACTGGAAACTGTGAGCTTCAATATAGAGCAGGAACTGCACAGAGAACTGGACAAGGAATTGGGAACTGTCTGCCTTTGACCTCAGGTAGCAGTTGGTTAGATCTGGGTAGGAGCTAGGACCATGTGCCTCTAGTCAAGATGAGAAGACCTCTCTGTGGGTACTGAGTAGTGATGAAATTGTGATTTACTTGTGACAGAAGAGTGGATTGCTTGTGTATTTTTCACTACCCCTTAAGAGTGTACTGAATAGTGACTGATGATGGAATAGTGATTGATGACTGAATAGTGATTGATTTGTAACTTAGTGTGCCCCATGGGTGGTGGATAAATTTGACTTTTTATAATTTATGATTGAATCATTGTGTTACTAAGTGATTGATCAAAGAATTGATTGTACTATTCAAAACTATGCTACCACTTTCATAAAAATATGTGGCCATTTTAGTGATAAGTTGTTGAGTTATTATGTCATTGTGAATGCTGTATTTTTATTTTCTGTGATAAACTGTATCATTGTGAATGCTGTACCTTGATTTTCTGTGAATGTTTTGCTCTTATTTGTTACTGAATAAATAGAATGTTTACTATACTATGTAATCAGAACCTTAAAAATGTTCACAGCAGCCGTTCTCTAGAAAGCTGCTTATGTGTGGTTTTACAACATAATACTGATGAACTTCTTTGGACAACAAAATTATAACGTAATTAAATTTTCCATAAGCCCTCATGATGGAGAGTATCAAAGATTTTTGTATGTTCTACAAATCTTGTATATGGACCTCTGTTCTTTTCCTGGCATTATTGTGGAGTTTTGGGGCATCAAACACCATATAGATCATTCTTTAGCCCATTCTGAAGTGACTCTGGCTTTCAGGTAGATGGCCATCTTACAGGTGAAGGAACAGACAGAATTTTGCCAGCTAGGGCAGACAGGTGGCTCAGCAAGTAAGAGCACCGGCTCCAGTGTTGGGATGACCTGGGGATCAAATCCAGGCTTAGATACTTAGCACCACACCCAGAAATAACTGGCTGTGTAACCTCGAGCAAGTTACTTAACCCTGATTGCTTAAAAAATAAAAGAATCTTGCCAGCAATGGCTAACATACACCCACACACACACACACAGCCTCACCATGACTATTACAACACAACTTATTTCTTTTACCTTTATAAAGATGGACAATGGAGGCATCCTTGAACTCCTGGGAAATAACCTCCTCTTGCCATACAATATAGAAAATTTCAATTTATTTTTGTATGAGCAATGGACCTCCCAATTTGTAAACCTCAGCTAGAATAAAGTCAGCACCAGGTGTTTGCTAAAGGAAAGAAGCTTAATAGCATTCAAAACCTCTTCTTTAGGGGTAGCTAGGTGGCACAGTGAGTAGAGCAGCAGCCCTGGAGTCAGGAGGACTTGAGTTTAAATACAACCTCAAACACTTAACACTTATTAGCCATGTGATCTTGGGCAAGTCACTTAACCCCAATTGCCCTGCTCTGCCTCCTTCTCCAAAAAAAAGAAAGAAAAAAAAAACCACTTCATTTGGGAATTTGTCCAGAGAGGGATTGACAGAATTCTACTTTCAATGGTTTCAGCTTTGATTTATAATTTTCTGTTGAGAAAACTATGGAAGTGCTCTAACAATCACTCTAGGATCATGTCCTTATCATGAATCATTGTGGCTCTGTCAGCACTAAGGAGTTAGGATGCACTATAGGTCTTTGCCCCTTCAGGGCATCAGAAAATCACTTTGGATTGTTACTATCAGGATAAAAGTAAATGTCATGTACCTTCTTCCTAAGTCAAGAATCCAGCAATTCTCTTAGCTTAGCTTGCATTTTATTTTTGATGGAATTGAATGCTGACTTCTTAGAGATGGATGAACAATCCTGCTGGTAAACCTTTTGGAGTTCTCATTTTTCATTTAGCAGCTTCTGAATTTCACCATTATTTTCATCAAACAAGTTTCGATATTTCTGTGTGTTCTGACCCATATGAGCAAAGAAAATGTATTTCACCAAATCTGTGAAAGGTGACCATTTCTTTCCTGCTCTGATATTGCCAATTATGTGTTGGCTCAACTTCCCCCTCCCTCCCTACCCCAAGTTAGTGAAAAACTTGCCCACTCAAAGAAGAGTTCTTATCTATTGACATGAATTCTGCTTGTGGTCATTTTCCTTGGGGTTACTGCTTTTGCTAAATGTCAATATTTAGCTTGAAGAGGATAAATCTGTCATTAGTATAGCATTCTGTGCCATACACTCTTTTCCTCATTCTCACATCCTGTTTGTCTATTCTTCTTGTAATCACATACTCTATTAAATTCCAACGCTTGTTGTGAATGTGCACCCACAAAGTTTTATTGCATTTAGATAAGTGGAAGACATGTTGATGAAGAGGTCATGAGATGCACAAGTCCTCAGTAGTAAGTGTTTCTAACCCCATTCCTCCCAAGAACTCCCTGCAATTCCTGATAGACTGAGCCTAAGTTTAGCATTAGATTCACAAAGAATTATCAGGGTCTCCAGGTTTTCTTAAAAATTTTCTTTGACTTCACCAAGGCTCTTTATGGTGGAAGGATAGGCACTGCTGGTACTGACCAGATTAATTTTGATTGTAAAACCTAAATCATCTTCAAGGTACTCCCTTTCATGTAACCCACTCCAAAAAATGTGTATACAGCTCTAACTTCGGTATTCTGGTCTTCATTTGTCAGCCTTGTTTCACTCAAGGCTGCTATGTGGATGTGATACTTGCTGAGTTCTCTCAAAAGAGCTGTTTGCCTTACAGGTCTACTGGAATTTTCAATTAAATAAATTTTCTTGACTCTATATTCAAAATTGATCCAGGGATTTATGGTGTGGCAAGTCCATTGAGTCAAAGCTACTTTACAAATCAACTTAAGAACACTGAATATGACTTGAATTTAGAGTTCAATGTTATTATTTAATTAAAAATAAAATTAGAATTTGATGGTTATAAAAAAGTCCTTCCTTAAAATCAGAAGGAAATTATACCACTCACTTAAATCTAATCATTGAATCATATAATAATTCACATGAAAATTCTTGATAATTTAAAAAAAAATTTGTGATTTTTTTGTGGTTTTGACATCTGTTGTTGTGAAAATTTGAGTCATAAATGTTTCAACTTTTTTTCTTAAAAAATTAGCTTCATATCGCCCTTTAAGGTTTATAAATAAATTCCTTCCAGGATCCTGAGAAATATGAAGTGACACATCATTTTTCCCATTGATAAATGAGAAGACTGAGGTTCAAAGAATCTAGATATTATCCATTTTCACCCTGCTAGTACCAATCAAAATCACAAATTAAAGAGAAATTTCTTGAATTTGAGTTCAGCAATCTCTTATAGACCACTGACCATGTTTTCACATAAAATTAAGATGCAACTACCATTTAGCAGTACAAAATATGATATTTTGAAAGAACCCTAATGATCACCTATTCTGGTGCCCTAATTATATACAAGAGACTTTCAGAGGTTGTGACTTGTATTTGCCCAAATAGGGAATTATTCTAGACTAATAAAGTAAACATCAGGGACAGAGCCAAGATAGCAGAGTAAAAGCAGGAACTTAGCTGAGCTCTGCTCCAACCACCTCCAACACCTGTATAATATAACTCTAAACAAATCTTAGAGTTACAAAACCCACAAAGTGATAGAGAGAAACAAATCTCCCACTGAAGGTAGCCTGGTAGGCCAAAAGGAAGGGTATATTGCACCAAGTTGGGACCCAAGGACAGTCCCATTTGAGTAACATGGTTCTGGTCCCAGGGTTCCCACAACCAGCAGCACAGCCTGGCCAGAGCAGATTTCAGGAGAGTGAATCATTACCAGCTATGGTGGTTTCCTGACTTCTCAACACATAAATGCCAAACAGAAAGCAAAAGGCCAGTGGGGAATTCTGTTAGAATCAGGTGGCAGAAGAGAGAGGTCTGGACCCTGCCCCAGGGGCAAGAGGTGGCTGAGGCACTGGCTGCTGAAGTTGCTGCCATATGGCTGCCTTCCAGAGCTCCTGGCCTGCAGATCATAGGGGAGGTCAAGCAACCATTCAGAGGGTAATTGCTCTTGCTTTGATCTGCTTGGATCTGGATCATGGTCTTGTGTGGTTGTCCTGAGGTGTGTATCCAGTGTGTCAGAGCTTGGGGTTTCTTTAGAGAGGGGACCCTCCTGACACTTCTTACAACATTTGCAAAACCCCCAGAAATTTGGACATAGCACTCTCCATTCTGGAGGAAGAGTTCTATCATGACAAAGAGCTCAAAATGTAAGTAATTGGTTGCAAATAATAGCAACAAAGGAAATGTAATCAGACCACAGAATCCTTTTTTGGGGACAAAAAGGATCAAAACATGTAACCAGAGGAAGTCTATGAAGTCATAACTTTTGTATCAAAAGCTTCCAAGAAAAATATGAACTGAAATATGAGCTAGAATTAAAACCAAGAATCACCTACCCAGTAAAACTGAATATAATTTCAGGGGAACACACAGTCATTCAATGAAATAGAGTATTTTCAAGCATTCTTGATGAAAAAACCAGAGCTGAATAGAAAATTTGACTTTCAAATATAAGAAGCAAGAGAAGCATGAGAATGTAAACAGAGAAAAGAAATCATAAGGAACTTATTAAAGTTGAATTTCTTACATTCCTACATGGAAAAACAATAATTGTAACTAATGAGAGTTTCTCAGTATGAAGATAGTTGAATGGAATAGGTATGTATACATATATATGTATAGGAGGAAGTATGTGAGTATAAATACATATGTGAGTGTGTGTATATGTATGAACATGTATACATAGACAGAGGGGATTGGATGAGTTGAATATGAAGAGATGATATCTAAAAATTATTATTAAGAGGTGAGAGATGAATATATTGGGAAAAGGAGAAAAGGAGAGATAGAATAGGTTAAATTATCTCATATAAAAAAGGCAAAAGAAAAGTCTTACAATGGAGGGGAAGAGCAGAAAGGTAAAAGGGAATGGGTCAACCTTACTCTCATTGAATTTGACATAAGGAGGGAATAACTTACACACTGATTTGGTTATCTTACCCTACAGGAAAGTAGGGGGGAAGGGAATAAGTGTGGGGATGATAGAAGGGAGGGCAGATAGGGGGAGAGGGTATTTAGAAGCACATACTTTTGAAAAGGGACAGGGTCAAAGTAGAAAACAGAATAAATGGGGGTGGGTCAGGATGGAAGGAAATATAATTAGTGTCTCACCATATAACTACTGTGGAAACATTTTGCATAACTACACTTGTACAACCTGTATTGAATTTCTTATGTTCTCATTGGGAGTGGGTGAGGAGCGAAAAAGGGAAATAATTTTAAAATCAAAATTTTAAAAACAAATGTTTTTAAAAATGTGTTTTTTTTTCAAGCTTGCAACTGGGAAATAAGATATACAGGCACTGGGCATAGAAATCCATCTTGCCCTACTAGAAAGTTAGAGGGGGTATGGGTGTATGGAGGTATGGGGGTATGGGTAAGAGAGATCAGTGTAGGGGAAGGGTTATTCAGTAGGCTCACTATCTTAGGGTGGGGGTAGGGGAAAGACAGGAAGAAAATTTGTAACTCAAAATCTTTTGGAAATGAATGTTGAAAACTAAAAATAAATTTAAAAAATTAAAACAATAATGTAGACAACTTCCTAGAAAATATTTATTAGTGATATCTGGGAAAATATTGAATTTATCCAGACTACTCCATGAATAGTTAAATGGTAATGGATTCTAAACTTTTTTTTAAATAACTGAAATCTCTCATTGATACTTGATAAAATAGTCACGGTATAGTAAATTGCCTTCTTGTGAAATGTAAGATACTCCCTTGTGTTTTTTTTTTATATACCATTATTTTTGTAACATGACTTCCTTGTAACATAGTTGGTTATCTAAGAAAATATAATCAAAATGACAAGGACAGAGTCTATACAGCCTGCCAATTTTTTTTTTTTTTGGTTTTTCATCATTGCTTTTCTCTTTCTCTCTCTTTTCAAGCTGATTCTCACACCTGTTACTAGACTGCTATGCTTGTCAGAAATAATAAAAGGGAATGGCTTTAACCACTGGGAACAGACCTTTCAGTAAGACCATGGGGGAATCCCAGTCAGGAGCCAGCTGGTCTTCTTAAATCGATTTGTTGCTACAGGCTGTGAGCAAAGGGTTTCTTCTGTATGCTGTGCTCACATCGTTTATTTTCAAACATGGATCTTTCTTGGGCTTATAAAAACCAAAGGTAACATTTCCAAAGTAAAATTTTCCATCAAAAATTCAGATTCTGTGAATTTGCAAACACATGCTCCAAACGCTTAAAGAGAGGCAGTTATCTACATTGTATGTTTAATTTCATTATTCCCTGATTATTCATATGCTTGAAAAAAGGTGGAAAAATGTTTTTTGAACTGAAAAAAATACCAAAGTTCCTAATTTTCTCTGGCAGTTTATAAAAATCCTTATCATAGATTTTAAAGTTGTTGTTTCTTTTTCTTCTTCTCCCCTTCCTGGTACTTGCAATGCCAATCAAAATTCAATTATTTTCTGCTCAAAATAATTTTATTATTTCAAAATTAACATAGGTGACTAATATAATTTATTGTAATATAAACTGGTAGAATCAAAAATGAAGTAGATTTCTTGAATCCCTGGGGAGGGGGGTGGGAGATTAAGAAAATTTTGAGACCTGAGGACATTGCCATCTTATTTTCAGAATTTAAATTTCAAGTAATTTGACTGCAAAGCAGAAAATATATATATAAATTTAGCTCTGAATTTTGATTGTTTCCTATTCATACTGAACTGTAAATACTTAACTATAGAATTGGTTTCTGAATGTATTTGCACTCATGATCTGGGGAATAATAAGTAAATAAAAAATAGAAAGAGAAACCTGAAAAGTAACTGAGGTAAGAATGCAGCAAAACAAAGTGATTTTTATAAAGATTTCACTGAGATAATTCTAAACATATGATATGATTTTTTTCATTGTTTAAAATTTATTTTTAGTTTTCATCATTCATTTCCACAAGATTTTGAGTTACACATTTTCTCCCCATCTCTCTCCTACACCACACCCCAAGACAGAAAGCCTACTGAATACCCCTTTCCCAATCTGTTCTCTCTTATATCCTGTCCCATCTCCCCCCACTAACTTTCTTAGTAGGAAGAGATGGATTTCTATATACCAGAGCCTGTATATCTTATTTCCCAGTTGCATGAAAAAAAAACCATTTTAATATATGTTTTTAAAACTTTGATTTCTATGTTATTTCCCTTCTTCCCACCTCACCCCACTCCCTGGGAAGACAAGAAATTCAATAGAGTTTGTACATGTGTGGTTACACAAAACATTTCCATAGTAGTTATATTGTAAAAGATTAACTATTTTTCCCTTCACTCTATCCCACCCCCCACTTATTCTATTTTCTCCTTTGACTCTGTGCCTTTTCAAAATTGTTTGCTTCTAACTGCCCTCTCCCCCAATTTGCCTTTCCTTCTCTCATCCTCCCTTTTATCCCCTTCCCCTGTACTTTCATATAAGATACCCAGTTGTCTTTGTATGTTATTCCCTCCTTAATCCAAATTCAATGAGAATAAAATTGACCTATTCCCTTTCACCTTCCTGCTCTTTCCCTCCATTGTGACAGTTTTCTCTTGCCTCTTTTATATAAGACAATTTACCCTATTATATCCTTTTCTCCATCTCCCATTATATTCCTCTCTCACCTCTTAAATTTAGCTTTTTTAGATATCATCCCTTTATATTCAACTCATTTTCTACCCTCTGTCTATGTATACATATACACACATTTATATATGTATATATTTATATACACACACATATATTCTCTTCAACTATCCTCATGCTGAGAAAACTCCGATGAGTTATAATTATTGTTTTTTTCCATGTAGGAATGTAAATAGTTTAATAAGTTCCTTATAATTTCTTTTTCCTGTTTACCTTCTCATGCTTCTCTTGCTTCTTGTATTTTAAAGTCAAATTATCTGTTCAGCTCTGTTTTTTTCATCAAGAATGCTTGAGAGGGGTGGAGTCAAGATGGCAGAGTGAAAGCAGGACCTTACCTGAACTCTGTGAATTCCTTCAGTAACTTCTAAAAATTGAAACTGAATGGATTTTACAATGGAAAAATCCATTGGGAGATGGAGTGTGGCATATTTTCAGTTCAGGAGGGTGTGCATGTGGCACTGGGCAGGGGAAGCTTTGAGCAGGGCTTCACCAGCACAGTGTGGAGCCAGAGTGAACCTGGGCAAGCTGATTCACCCACCACAGGGGCAATTCACAGACCTCTTGCCACAGGATGGGGGAATCTGTTGTTGGTAGGAAGAGAAAGAACAGGGCCCATGACAGCAGCAGTTAATTCTGGGGCTACCAACCCATGGCCTGGGCATTTAAAAATCAACAAGCAGAGATGCAGGGAGCCAAGATGGTGGAGTAAACCCTAGCTCCTCAGCTCTTTCCATAACACCCTTAAAAAGGAGAGAATGTTGCCTCAGGATAAAATGCAGAAATAGCATAACAAGGGGCAGGCTTGGGAGTCCTAGAGGAAGGGCATGGGTGTTGCTGTGCAGAGGCGAAGTTGAAGGGCAAGAGCTGTCCCAACAATCCCCATCTAAGTTGAACAACAAGAGATCCTGAATGCCTGGAAAGTGGAGCCAGAAAGCATAACACCAGAACCCAAAGTGTACCTTCACACAGTCAGGGGAACCATCAGGGCCCAGTGCTGCCACCACCAGCAGCTGAGCCTGCCTGAATTTCTGTCTAGGAGCTAGGAGATGAAATCCAGAAGTAGCCAGCCCACCCCTCCCCCACACCTTACCCTGTGAGCTTCAGAATAACCTTGAGGCAACTCAGAAAGCCCTGACCTTGGTCTTAGTGTAGGCACCCAGAGGACACAGCTCACAAAGCCAATAACCAGACCCCTAGCTCTAAGCATAAGAAGCATGGGTCAGAACCCTCTAAACCCCAGAAGCAGAAATCCCTTTTAAAGGCCAGAAAATAGGCAATCACAATGGGAAAGAAGCAGTTTGGAAGAATGAAAATGCTTGAATTATTTTATAGTGAACAAGAAGAATCAAACTGACAAGAGGTCAGCATTGACTCTGTAACCAACTCTGAAACCTCAAAAGGGAATATGGACTGGTCAGGAGCCCAGAAAGCATTGTTGCAAGACCTTGAAAACGATTTTAAAAGGCAAATTAGAGAGGCAGAAGATAAACTGATGAATTGTTTTAAAATTACACTTGCCAAAAAAAAAAAAGCTTTTACTAAAGAAAAAACTTCCTTAAAAAGTAAAATTTGTGAAATTGGAAAAGAGGTGTAAAATCTAAGAGTATAAATGAACTCTCTAAAAACAAAAACTGATAATATGGCAAAGTAACTTCAAAAATTATTCAAGGAAAATAATTCACTAAAAATCGGGAATAATTCAATTTGAAATTAATGACTCTATGAGGCATCAAGAAGAAATCAAGCAACACATAAAGAATGAAAAATTAGAAGAAAATGTAAAATATCCCATTGGAAAAACAAATGCCCTGGAGAACAGATCTAGGAGACATAATCTAAAAATTATGAGTCTACCAGAAAGCCATCTTGAATAAAAGAGCCTGGACAACATCTTCCAAAAAATCATCACAGAACATTTCCCAGAGCTCCTAGAACCAGAGGGTAAAATGGTTACAGAAAGAATCCAACAGTCTCCTTCTGAAAGAGATCTCAAATGGAGAAATCCAAGAACTATTTTAGCTAAATTACAGAGCTATCAGATCAAGGAGAAAATACTGCAGGCAGCAAGAAAGAAACAATTAAAATATTGTGGAACTACAGTCAGGATCTCACAAAACCTATCACCATCTACATTAAAAGGTCTGAAGGATTGGAATATGATATTTCATAAGGCAAAAGACTTTGGACAAAAATGAAGGATCTACTATACAACGAAACTAAGCATAATCTTTCAGGTAAGGAGATGGCTACTGAGTGAAATAAGGGACTTCCAGACCTTCCTGAAGAAAAAGCCAGAGCTCAGTGGGAAATTCAATCTCCAAATACAAGACTCAATAAAGATATCAAAACGTAAACGGGGAAAATGCACACACACAAACACACACACACACACACATACACATACCTTGTTATTCAAAAGGAACAACCTGTTTATGTCTCCATATGGGAAGCTGATTGCTGTAAATATTTCTCTCTCTCTTTTTAATTTTTTACTTTACATCAATCAATTCCACAAGATTTTGAGTTATAAATTTTCTACCCATTTTCCCCTACCCACCACCCAAAAACAGTGATCCCACTGAATATCCCCTTCCACAATTTGCTCTCTCCCATATCTTCCCCTATCCCCCTCTGACTTTCCAGTAGGGCATGGTGAATCTCTATGCCCCAGTGCCTGTATATCTCATTTCCCAGTTACATATAAAATAATAATAATAACATATTTAAGATTTGATTTTAAACTTTGGATTCCAGCTTCTTTCCCTTTCTCCCTCAACACCCACCATCACTGGGAAGATAAGCAATTCAATATAGGTTGTACATTTGTAGCTATGTAAAACATCTCCATAGTGATTATATTGTGAAAGACTGAATATATTTCCTTCCATCCTATCCCAACCCCGACTTGTTCTATTCTCTAATTTGTTCCTGTCCCTTTCAAAAGTGGGTGCTTCCAACTTCCCTCCCCTCAACCTTCCATCCTTCCATCATCTCCCCTCTCATCCCCTTTCCCCCTACTCTCCCATAGGTTGAGATACGCTATTTAGTGTGTACGTCATTCCCTCCCTAACCCAAATTCAATGAGAATAAGATTGAACCATTTCCTTTTGCCTTCCTGTTCTTCCCCTCCATTGTGACCATTTTCTCTTGACTCTTCTATATGAGATAATTTACCCTATTCTGTCTCTCCCCATCTGCTCTCACTATATTCCTCTCTCACCTCTTAATTTCACATATTAAGTATCATCCCTTCTTATTAAATTGGTCTTGTGCCCTCTGTCTATGTGTACCAGTACACATATATACACACACTCTCATATGTATTCTTATGCCCATATACCATCTTTTATAGACATATATGTGTGTATGCATATATACATACACACATATATATGTATACATGCATACACACATTTCTATTATCTTCAACTATTCTCATACTGAGAAAAGTTTTGTAAGTTACAATTACAATTTTTCCATGTAGGAATATAAGTAATTCAGCTTTGATAGCTTCCATATGATTTCTTTTCCCTGTTTACCTTCTCATACTTCTCTTGCTTCTTGTATTTGAATGTCACATTTTCTATTCAACTCTGGTTTTTTCATTAAGAGTGTTTGAAAGTCCTCTATTCCACTGAATGACCATATTTTCCTCCAAAACATGATACTCAGTTTGGCTGGGTAGGTGATTCTTGCTTTTAATCCCAGCTCCTTGGTCCTCTGTAATATGAAATACCAAGCCCTTCGACCCCCTCAGTGTGGAAGCTGACAGATCCTGAGTTATCCTGATTGTGTTTCTACAACATTGAAATTGTTTCTTCCTTACTCCTTGTATTATTTTGTCCTTGATCTGGGATCTGAAGAACCTTCCTATAATATTCCTAGAAGTTTTCTTAGAGAGATCTTTTTCAGGAGGTGATTGGTGGATTCTTTCAACCTCTATTTTTCCCTCTGGTTCTAAATCATCAGGGCAGTTTTCCTTGAGGATTTCTTGAAGGATGATTTCTAGGTTCTTTTTTGGTCATGGTTTCAGGTAGTCCAATGATTTTTAAATTATCTCTCCTGGAAATATTTTCCAAGTCAGGGTTTTTTTCCAGTGAGATATTTCACATTGCCTTCTATTTTTTTCATTTGTTTGTATCTCTTTAATAGTATCTTGATTTCTTATAAAGTCAGTAGCTTCCATTTGCTCTAATCTAATTCTGAAGGAATGATTCTCTTCAGGGAACTTTTGAGATTCTTTTTCCATCTGGCAAATTTGGATTTTGAAGGCATTCTTCTCTTCATTGCCTTTTTGATCCTCTTTTGCCATTTGAGTGGGTCTATTTTTTAAGGTGTTATTTTCTTCAGTCATGTTGTTGATTCTCATTTCATAATTTTCTCACATTGCTCTCATTTCTCTTCTCAATTTTTCTCCACCTCTCTTATTTGGTTTTCAAAACCCTTTTTAAGCTCCACTATGGCCTATAACTAGCTCATATTTTTCTTGGAAACTTTTGTTGCAGGACTTTGATGACTGCTGTCTTCCTCCTGTTCCATGCTTTGATACTTTTTGTACCCAAAATAAGAGTCAAATGTTGGAATGCTTTGTTTGCTTTGCTTCCTTTGCTTGCTCATGTTACCACTCAATTACTTGACTTTTGAGTCTTTTACCACACTAGAACTCTGCTACCAGAAAAGGGAGTTTTATCCCAAATGTTGGATTTTTGCAACTGCTGGAGCTATTTTTTGGGAGCTCTCTCTGAAGCCTCCACATGCTCTGGCAGACTCTTCTCACACTCCAGGACCTCCACCCTAGACAGCAATCCAGATCCAAGAAGCTTAAAGCAAGAGAGATTACCTTTCAGATGGGTTGCTTTGTTCCCCTACAATCTGCAGGCCAGGGGCTCTGAAGCAGCCATGTGGCAGCTGGCTGCACAGCCACAGAACCTCAGATGCTTCTTGTCCCAGGGACAAAGGCCAGACCTCACTCCTGAATTCCCAGGTCCAAAAGTCCACACTTCACTGACCTCTTACTTTGTCCTTAGCATCTATGGATTGATAATTCTGGAAACTGCCACAGCTCCTGGTGATCTGAATTTCCCCCTGTTGGTGCTGTTCAGGCCACCCTGAGGCTAAAAACCTCTGGTTCGAGTACAGCTGGTCTCAGCTCCCAGTGTGCTGTGCTGGCCTCTTCCTTCTGGCCTGGTGGGCTGTCATCAGCAGGAGGTTAACTTCTCTGTGTCATTTTGTGGGTTCTGTAGCTCCAAAGTTTGTGTAGAATCATTTTTTACGTAAATTGGAGTAGGTGGGAGCCAGAGCTATGTGGGAATCCTGTTTCTACTCTGCCATCTTGGCTCTGCCCCCAATTCCTGTCAATATTGAGAACTGTATAGTAATCTTGACATATAAAAGGATTATACATAGATAGATGGTGCGGGTAAAAACCAACCAAAATAATGCCCCCCAAAAAACATATTAAGGGGAGCAAAGGAACTGTAGTGTGATAAAAGAAGGATTCAGAAAAGGATATATTATGCCAAACAGAGGCATAAAAACATATTATAGTACAAAGAAAGAAGAGAGGGAGATGAAAATTTTATGAGCTTTATACTAATTGGTTTTGGTTCAAGGAGGGAATAACTTATTCATCTTAGTAAGTGTTTTAACATGAAAACATACAAAAAAACCTAATCTAATAAAGGGAAAGAAAGGAGGGAGAGGAGTAATGTATGAGATTTGTTCTCATAGGTTTTGATTGAAGGATGGAATAACATACCTTTTTAAGTATATATATAACCATTGTGTCCTACAGGCACTAGGAGTGAAAAGGGGAAAGATAAGGTGGCAGGGTGTTAGAAGGGAGGGAAAAAGTAGTAAGGGGGAAGGATAGGAAAAGGGAGAGGAGTTGATAGGGAGGGAAAACTGAGGGAGGTCGTGGTCAAAATGAAAACTCTTAAGGAGGTTAAGGGAGAAGGGAGAAATAAAAGTATAAACAGAGGAAGAAATAGGATGGAGAGAAAAGTTCTATGGTATAGAAACCCAAATATCCCCCCTAGAAAGTTAGGGGGCTTAAATGGGAGGATATAAGGGAGAATAGATTGGGAAGAGGAGTATTCAGTAGTCTTGCTATTTTGGGGTGGGAAAAATTTGTCAGTGGTACAAGGCTTATACACAAAAATAGACTGTGTACTAGTGCATAAAAACTTTATAATCCAGTGCAGAAAGGCAGAAATACTAAATGCATCCTTTTGAGATCATGATGCAATAAAAATTATATGTAATAAAGGGCCATGGAAAGATAGACTAAAAACTAATTGGAAATGAAATAATTTAATCCTAAAGAATGAGTGGGTCAAAAAAAAAGAAATAATAGAAACAATCAGTAATTTCATTCAAGAGAATAACAATAATGAGACAACATACCAAAACTTGTGTGATGCAGAGAAAGCAATTCTTTTTTTAAATTTAAATTTATTTATTTACTTTTAATTTACAGCATTTAGTTTCACAATCCCTTGAGTTTTAAATCCCCTCCCCCCTTTCTTTCCCCTTTCCCCTGGTGGTGGCATACAATCATATATAGTATCTTCAAATACCTTCACATTAAACATTACTTACCTTGTAAAGAAGGATGATAACCAATGGAGAGAACAGTGAGAAAGAAGAAACAAAACAAAACAAACAAAAATAAAGAACAAGTATTTTGCTTGAATCTGCATTGACACTCTGTAGTTCTTTCACTGGATATGGATATCTTTGCATCATGAGTCTTTTGTAGTTGTCTTATTACCTTCATTCCTGAGAGGAGCCCAGTATATCAAAGTTAGTTGTCACACATATGATGTCCTTTGAATTGCATAGAAAGATCTACCAATTCTGGCTCTCCACACTCAGCATCAGTTTATATAAGTCTCTCCAAGTTATTATGAAGTCTGTCTGCTCCTCATTTTTTTATGTCACAATAGTATTCTATTATATTCATATACCACAACTTGTTTAGCAATTCCCCAATTGATGGGCAACCCCTTAATTTCCAATTCTTTGTCACCACAAAAAGAGCTGCTATAAATATTTTTGTACATATGGATTCTTTTTTCTCACTTGTGTGATCTCTTTGGGATACAGCTCTATAAGAGGAATTGCTGGGTCTATGGGTATGCATCATTTTATAGCCCTTTGGACACAGCTCCAAACTGCTCTCCAGAACAGTTGGATCAATTCATAACTCCACCTATAATGCTTTAGTGCTCCAATTTTTCCACATCCTTTACAGCATTTATCATTTTCCTGTTTTGTCATCTTAGCCATTCTGAACAGTGAGATGTGGTACCCCAGAGTTTCTCTAATCTCTCTAGTTTCTCTAATCAATAGTGATTAAGAGCATTTTTTCATGTGCTTATAGATATTTTAAATTTATCCCTCAGAAAACTTACTGTTCATATTCTTTGACCAGTTATCAATTGGGGAATGCCTTGTATTCTTATAGATTTGACTCAGTTCTCTGTATATTTTAGAAATGATACCTTTATCAGAAGCACTTGTTGTAAAAATTCTTTCCCAATTTTCTACTTCCCTGTTAAACTTGGTTACATTGCCTTTATTTGTATAACACCTTTTCAGTTTAATGTAATCAAAGTCATCGATTTTGCATTTCATAATGCTCTCTGTCTCTCATTTGGTCATAAATTCTTTCCTTTTCCATAAATCTGACAGGTAAACTATTCCTTGTTCTCCCAATTGCTTATAGTATCAGCATTTATGCTGAGAATGTGCAACCATTTAGACTTTATTTTGGTATTTGGTGTAAGATATTGGTCTATGCCAGTTTCTGTCATACTATTTTCCAGTTTTCCCAGCAGTTCTTGTCAAATAGTGAGTTCTTATCCCAAAAGCTCGGGTCTTTGGTTTTATCAAACAGTAAATTACTATAGTCACTATATGCTGTGTCTCATGTATCTAATCTATTCCATTATCCACTACTCTATTCCTCAGGAAGTACCAAGTAGTTTTGCTGACTGCTGCTTTATAATACAGATTATAAAATCTGGTATGGTTAAGCCACCTTCCCAAGCATTTCTTTTCATTAATTGCCTTGATATTCTGCAAATTTTTTTCTTCTAGATGATTTTTTTTTGCTATTTTTTCTACCTTTACAAAATAATTTTTGGGTAGATTGATTGGTATTGCAATAAAAATGTAATTTAGGTAAAATTGTCATTTTTATTATATTAGCTCAATCTGGCCATGAGCAACTGATGTTTCTTCAATTAGTTAGATCTGACTTTATTTGTGAGAAAAAAGTATTTTGTATTTGTGTTCATATAGATCCTGGGTTTGTTCTGGCAGGTAGATTCCCAAACATTTTATAATGTCCACAAAAATGTTAAATGGAATTTCTCCTCCTATCTCTTGCTATTGGATTTCCTTAGAAATATATCAGAACACCTAAGATTTATGTTGGTTTGTTTTATATCATACAACTTTGTCAAATTAATTTATTGTTATAAGTAGTTTTTTTTTTACTTTTTTTCTCTAGGATTCTCTAAGTATATCATCATATTATCTGCAAAGAGTGATAGCCAGTCTCTCACTAATTTGATTCCTTTAATTTCTTTTTCTTCTCTTATTGTTATTGCTAACATTTCTAATACCAAATTGAATGGGGTGACATTGGACATACTTGTCTCACCTCTAAGCTTATTGGAAATGCTTCTAGTTCATACCCATTACAAATAATACTTGCTGATGGTTTTAGATAGATTCTACTTATTATTTTAAGGAAGAGTCCATTTATTTCTATACTTTCTAGGGTTTTTAATAAGAATGGCTGTTGAATTTTGTCAAAAGCCTTTTCTGCATCTGTTGAGATAATCATATGGTTTCTGTAAGTGTTGTTGTTTATATGATCATTTACTCTGATAGTTTTTCTAATATTGAACCATCCTTGCATTCCTGGAATAAATCCTCCTTGATCAAAATATATATTCTCACGATAAGCTGCTGTAGTCTTTTTGCTAATATTTTATTTAAAATTTTTGTATCTATATCCATGAGGGAAATTGGTCTATAATTTTCATTCACCATTTTGTATCTTCCTAATTTAGATATTGCTACCATATTTGTGCCATGAAAAGAATTTGGTAGGACTCCTTCTTCTCCTATTTTCCCAAATAGTTTTTAAAATATTGGAATCAAGTGTTCTTTCAGTGTTTGATATAATTTGCTAGTAAATCCGTCTGACCCTGGAGACTCTTTCTAGAAAGTTTATTGATGGCTTGTTCAATTTCTTTTTCTGAGATGGTGTTATTTTAGCAATTTGCTTCCTCTTCAGTTAATCTGGGGAATATACATTTTTGTAAATATTCACCCATTTCACTATGATTGCCAAATGTATGTGCATACAACTGAGCACAATAATTTCTAATTATTGTTTTCATTTCTTCTTCATTGGAGGTAGATTCACCCTATTTATTATAATGTTTTTTGCAGGGGGGAAGGCAGGGCATTTGGAGTTAAGTGCTTTTCCCAAGTTCACATGGCTAGTTAAGTATCTGAGGCTGGATTTGAATTCATGTCCTCCTGACTCCAGGGCTGGTGCTCTATTTGCTGCATCACCTAGCTGTCCCACCCTTTTCATTTTTGATACTCATAATTTGGCTTTCTTCTTTCTTTTATTTTATCATATTGACTAAAGATCTATCAGTTTTGTTTTTTAATAAAACCAGTTCTTTGTTATATTTTTAAGTACTACTCTGATTCTGTGTAGGTATTGCTTCAAGTTGCCATGATAATAAAAAACGTTTTTAGAATTTATAAATACCATTTTCCCATGTAGGAATATCAACAGTTAAATCTCATAAAAACCCTTATGATTTCTCTTTCCTATTTAAGTATTTTATGCTTCTTTTGCATCAAGTACTTGACAATCAAATTTTCTATTCAGCTCTTGTCTTTTTATCAGGAATGCTTGAACATTCTCTACTTAGCCTATTCTGTTCTTTTAAAAGATTTTTTCTTCACTATTTTTGTTCATCCTTTACCAAGATGCTAATTATTTTTTCATTATTTTCTTGCAACATTCTCATTTCTCTTCCCAACTTTTCCTCTCTCTCTTACTTGATTTTTAAAAGCCTTTTTAAGTTCTCCCATGGCTTGAGACAAATTCATATTTTTCTTTGAGGTTTTGGATGAAGGAGTTTTCACTGTGCTGTCTTCTGATTTTATGAATTGTTCTTCCTTGTCACCATAGTAACTTTCTGTGGTCAGAAATTTTTCTGTTATTTGCTCATTTTACAGCCTATTTCTTGACTTTAGACTTTATGCTAAAGTGAGGCTCTTCTTCCCAAGTGCAGGAGAAACTGTCCCAAACTTCAGATTTTTTTGTGCATCTGATTTAATTAAATTACAATAATTGTAATTATTGGTACCAATAAGTCTTTGGATCTTCTAATGTGGGGTAATCTAGGAAGGAAAACACATAGAAACAGGTGTTTTTATTACTTTCCTTACCTGTGCTCTGATCTGTGAGTGACCACAAGCAGTCTTCTTCACTTTGCCACTTTGACCAGGGTCCTGGTGCCCTGTAGCCACAAGCTCTGCTGTACTACTGCTTCTTATTGCAGTGTGACTAAAACCAGGACTGGGTCCCAAGTTCATGTATAGGCAATGCAGCAGTCTTGCTACTTTTTCCATCAAAAGGAGCTCTAGAATGCCCTTCTGGCCTGTTGTCTGATCCCCTAACCATCTGTGAGGTGACAGCTTTGAGACTGCTGTTACTGACTTAGTTGTCTCAAGATCTGCTCCTGGTTGCTGTGTCCTAGTCTGTACATGTGCAAGCTCAGCTGAATTACTCTCTACTCCTACCCTGTAGCAACATACTTTTCTGCTGGCCTTCTTAGGTTCCTTGGTCTGGAAAATCATTTTACTCTTTCTTTTTGTAGGTTCTGATATTCTGGAATTTGTTTGAAGCCATTATTCATGTGTTTGTAGGGGTTTGGAGAACTCAGATGACTCCCTATCTTTACTTTGCCATCTTGACTCCACCAGCTTCCACTCTTCACTTTCTTTAACTCCTTTATGAATTATTGTTGGGCTTATGTTCAATTAGAATTTTTCTTTGAGGTTTTCCTTCATTTTGTTGTCTTTGAGTTTGTCCTTGGTTTTCCCTGATATCTTAGTAGCTCTATTTGTCCATGATTTTTGTTGTTTGATTATATTTCTAGTGTATTTCTTGACTTTGAATTTTACATTAAACTTAGCCTCTGCCTACCTAGGGATGGGGAGGCACCACCCCAATTTTCAGGTTTTTTTATGCTCCTGTTTTCAGAGCTAATTCTGGAGTTCTATAAGTTTTCATACTTCTAAGATGATGTGATCCAAGGAGAAGTGTGGTCATTTCTCTCCTGACCTGTGCTCTGGTATTTACTCACAAAAAGACCTTGCTCCCCTGAAGCCATAAGTGTTGATGCTCCTCTTGGCCCTAAAACAATTCAGATCTCTTGCTCTCTTGTAACCACAAGCACTAGTGATCATCTCTGCCTTGCAGCTGTGACCAGTGTCCTACCATTGTGACCATCCTCAAGAGTTCTCTCTTTCCTGGAACGATGACCCTGAACTACTTATGGGTGAACAAGTTACCAGTCAATACCAATTACAGCCAGCACCAGCAAAAAGTTCCCTGTAATCTGTTTCTGACCACTTTTGTGTACCACTTACCATCTCTGGGTTGAGAGACCACAAAACTGCTGCCTCAGTTGTCTAGGCTGCCTCTAATGTCCACTGCTTGTGTTACCACTGATGAAATACCCAACCCATTACACTGAACTGTTTTTCTCTTCTCGTAAATTGTATTAGGCTAGAAAATGTATGATTTTGACCCTTTTTGGCTTTACCTCTCAAAAATTTTGATTTGAGGAATTATTTTAAAATTGTTTGTATGAGATTATTTAGAGAGGTAAGGTGGGTTACTATAAAGCTAAGCACAAGCAGCTTTCCAGAAGATTGCTTCTGTGAACAGCTTCAAAGTTCAGATTACATAGTATTGTGAACTCTCTATTTATTCAGCAGTAAATTAGAGCAAAACATTCACAGAAACCAAAGTACAGCTTTCACAATGTTATAGCATAACAAGTTATCACTAAAGTGGCCACATAGTTTTCACCAAAGTGGTCACATAGTTTTAAGCAAAATATGTCATTCAGTAAGAACTTAACTTAATCATCCTTAAGGGGGTAAACCTTCTTAATGGACACAAAGTACAAAGGTCAAAGTTCTACACCCTTCATATTGTCTTAATCTCTCAGTCAAAAAGTCTTCTTTATTCTTAATTAGACATTAGTTTCCAATCATCCTTAATTCAATCATCCTGAAGAGGTACAGAATACAGAGTACAAAGTCCCCCCTCCCCTAGGCCACAGGAAATCATGATCTTCTCAGTTTGCATTAAATACCCAAGGAAAGTTCTTTTCATTTTGACTTGAGGATGGCTTTCAGATTCCATTGTTCCTCTTCCATGTTCCCAGCTCCTGCCTGAATCTATCCAACTGTCCCCTGGATTTAAAGGCAGTCAGCTCTTAGCTCCTTGTCCACTTCTTTGTCTAGCTCCTCATATAGTTCCTCATTCAGTTCCCATTCCAAATTGAAGTTCACAACATCCAGTACAATTCAAGTCCTTCACAGTTCCTGTTTCTGGAAGACAATGCTTAACAGAGCAACAATAATAACCATACACATTTCCAGCACCATCATCAATTCACTATCTGCTGTGAAATCAACACAGACCCACCAATAAGGTCTGAGAACTTAGCACAAATCATCAGTATAAAAATCAACACAGATCCACAATCAAGGTACAAAAAGTCAACACAAATCATCAGTAAAGTCCCAGGACCTCCAAAGCCCTCCTCCAAGACTTCTGTAAACAGACAACCAGAAAATCCTCTTTAAGGGCTTCCAGTAAGGTCCCAGAGCTTCTGTACAAAGTTTCACAAAGAAACATCAACACAGACAGAACAAAGAAACATAGAGTGCTAGAAGACCACAAATTTTCTCTTTCTCAACTCTGCCACCACAAGATTTCTCTTCTCAGTTCTTCTCTCTTCTTATTTTTGCTTCCAGAAATTCTTTTTTTTCCCATTCTATTCTCTCCAGCCTGGGCCTCTCCTTCTATGTGGTCATTAGCTCCTCCTCTTCCTTTTGCATCAGCAACAGGATTTCACAAGTTCTAGGCTTCACAAGTTGTGTGTTCTACAAGGTCTGCTTCTCAACAAAAAACTTTAATAATGGGCAGGAACTGAAACAAGGTTTCAAATAAATAGCTGACACTAAGTGTTAGCTTTTTCTTTGCTTTGCATTGTAGTTGCTTCCTACATTCAGCCATTATCATCCTCCTTATGGAAATTCTAAGTGTTAGTGTTTATGCTATTCTAGAATTATCCAGCAATCCAGCCCATGCCATATCCATGCCTCTGTTCAGTCCCCTCAGTGAAGAAATGCATTTTCCATTACTTGAAGAGGTAAAAAATATGTTGACAAACAAAAGGAATTTTGTTAAAAGAAATAGTGCAAGAAGTTGAAAATAGTAAAATAGAATGGACAGAACCAGATTGGAGTGAAACTAGAGAGAAGTACTGTTGATGAATATGGCCGTAAAGGTTCAGGAGAAATTATTTAGTAGATTCCTAGTATGACCATAGCACATTCATTACCCTTTAAACACATTCATCATCGTTTAATTGACTAAGCTTCTGTATGATTTAAAATAAAGGTAACTTACTCATATGATAAGAGTTGAACTATCTGAAGATTCCAATAATAATCTTATTATATCAGAACAAAGTGAATATAATCCCCATCACAATATGATATCCCTTTATGGAGAATTTAAGAAGTATCATGGAGGAGTCTCACAAGATAGTCAATCATCTTTTTTCTTTTATGGTTTGCATGTTTACAAAGACTTCCTGGTTTAATGAGATAACGTATCTTTATTCTTTTGCAATGCAAGAAAAAATGCTTGTATTATATTTCATCTTTTATCGTAATCTTTACCAATGAGATAAAGGTAGAAAAATTCTTTTTGTTTTTCTGGTAATTCATTATAAATCATCAGTGTACAAGACCTTTGGAGTTAAAGTTGAGAGTGGTAATTAGTTACTCAGTTGTTTGAGATTATTCTGAGAACTAATATTCTCACTTTTTTGTCTGTTATCTATCTTTCCAGTTACCAGCTTTTCCCTATATCAAGGCTTAATCTAAGGTATGCAAGTCTTTGCTCTCATTCCCCAAAACCAGTTCAGAAAGAAAGGAGAAGGAAGAGGAGAGACCTGAAAATGGCTACATGACTTTGTAGCATTTTCTGACTAAATTGATAATGTAAATAAATTTCCAAAGGAGATTTTTATTTACAAGAAAATACATAATGTCTGTTAACTGCAATTAAGCTTACTGTTTTATTTAAATGTATTTTAGTGGAATCTTACCTTCTAATCTAGTGTTAACCTTTACTTAGAAACTATAGGCTCTCAAAATCATAAAACTGTATTCATTTAAAATATTTTTCAATTCACTCTTCTGTTGGGGGAATTCATTGATTTTGCTTTCTTATTACTAAGTTCTCTTTGCTTTCATTACAATAAATTTAGACAATATGCAATGGAATTTCTTTAGATTAATTTCCCATGTACAGCTTACAAGCTTCTTTCTCTTTTTCAATTGATATTTTGCAAGTTGTGGTTCTGGTTCACCACACAGGGAGATAAAAGATTAATTATTTCATGAAATGAGAAGTGCATTAAGGAATCTTACTATTTAAAATATAACTGAGCAGTGTGAGGTTTTGATGATTGTTTGGAAATCTCTGACAGTTAAATATATATATTCCCCACAGCAGTGAATCAAATACTGAAGCAGAATAAAAAGGAAACAATAACACATTTTAATAAAGGGAATTAATTAACATATGGTGACTGTTTCAAGTAGTGCTTTATTCTTGGCAACCAATGGTATCAGCCAGAGGGCAGTAGAATATAGACGGAGCCATCATCCAGCAATCAAAAAGTTGCTTTAGAAGAGACAGACAGCACCTCATAGACCATGTTAAAACACTAATTTCTAAATTGAAATTATTCAAGCAGAGTAAACCTTCATTTATTTATTTAAGAGGTGTTTCCCTCAGTAATACAATTTAATGTATGATCAGTAAAAACAGAATTACAACAGCTATATATCAACATTCTCCTGAGAGTTCTACTTTATTAATGTGCATCATAATTCAGTACAATTTAGCTCATGGTATTCAGGCACTAGAGTAGAATACCTGCTGATTAATATCTGGTATGTAAATTGTAATGTGCTGGTTATGACTTGGGTAAGGAATGAGCATAGCTGATTGACTGCATGAATAAAGTAAATAACAGTTCCACCTAGTAACTCATCAAAATGATGAGTTATTCCATGGAGGATTTACCAATGAAAATTAATCTCTGTTGGACAAAAACCATTATTAGCAAAGTTTCAGAGACTAAGATTTTTAAATGACATTAAGAACAAATTTTTATTCATGTTTTTCTCTTTTTACCTCTTCTGAGGGTTTATCTCTTTATTTCGTTTAAGATACTGAAATGATTGTTTCACTTTGTTAGAACATATATGTATGCATGAACGTGTGTATGTTTACATATTTTTCAAAGATGCTTTCTCACAGTGTAGGTCAGCTACAATTATAAAGAAATATTCAAAGTGCCCAAGTATAGATTTGAAAGCATTGGAGGATAATTAGGAATCTTTTTGCATCATTAAATCCTTTGCACGGTGAGATTAAAAAAAAATATTTACTTTTAGTTTACAGCATTCATTTTCACAATCCCTCTAGTTTCAAAATTTCTCCCCATCCCTCTCCTCCTCCCTGTGCACCTATGGCAGCATATAATTCAGTATAGGTTCTACAAATACCTTCCCATTAAGCATTAGTCAAGTTATAAAGATGAATTATAAACCATGGAGTGAACAATGAGAAAGAAGGAATAAAACAAAACAAAACACAAAAGAGAGAGAGCAAGTATTTTGCTTCACTCTGCATTCAGACTCCATAGTTATTTTCTCTGGATATTGATATGGATTCCATCATGAGTTGCATAGTGATTAAAAAAATCCTATTAAAAATGGGACTAATAGGTAGCTACTCATACTTCCCCCATTTACTCAGGATAATTTGAAGGTCAAATAAGAAAGCATTGATTTCTTCAACAGAAAAAAATATAAATTTCTATACAATTTCACTGTATACTGAAGAGTGCATGCCAAAAACACATTATTTGTAGAGATTACCCAAAGTGAAGAACCTAATGAAAGGATATTGTCTTACAATAAAACCACAATTCCAAAAGCATGCTGCTTTGCTATTTCTTTAATAATCGGGGAAGAAGAACTACAAAAAAATAATGATTTATTAAGCATTTACTATTTTCTAGATGCCATACTAAAATCTGTGGGGTATAGAGTATGTTCAGGGAAGATTAGTACCTCTGGTGTGAGGGGTGCCAAGACCTTTTCAGGTTCAGGGCTCCTTTCCACCTTTGATTCCCACCTGTTTCATCAAACTCTCACCTTTTGGCTTCAAGAATCTGGAGCATGTATAGTGGTCACACTCCAGTAACTACTTTAGTAGACAGGCTAAACCAAGACAAGGATAGCTGGGGGGTCTCAAATCCATTAGTGAATTAGGGGGACATCTACCAAACCCAAACATGTGAAGACTTCCCCCAGTTGAATGAGTAGATGAAAACAATTTATTCCAGTGGCCACTAAAGCATCTGAAGCAGGTGCTGTGGAGTGCTTAGAGCTTGCTTAGACATTGAAGATGACAAGGTCATCCATTGTATCTTGACTCATCCTCAGTCATATTGACCCTGGCCTACCACTTCACTGTGATGACTATAGAGGAGAGAGTGAGGCTGATGACTTTGTGTGACCTTGCCTCAATTAAATCCAATGTATGAGAGAATCAAAATGTGTTATCCATATCATTTTGCCATTTCTACCCACCTCAAAATCCTGTGGTCACAGGCAAATGATGAATCCATAGATGTGGATACAATGGGAACCATAGTCATAACTTTACAAACAAGTGACCCAGTCTATAGGATCATCTTCTCAGTAAACTGAGGCAGCATTGGAATTCAGATACCCATGGGGATCTGAGCAACTTTTTTGAATGAAAGCACTAGTCTCTCGATAATGGACAATGCTATCACTCTTCCTCAGGAACCAATGACGAGAAGCAAGACTATGTCCTTCCTTTCATGATTTTTAGCGTATTTTCAGCTATGATGTCACTGCCTTCAATAAGAACAAAAATGGCAACAAAGTTAGCTACTAGAGTGATGGCAAATTATTTAACTTGGAAAGACTACAAGCCAAGACTAAAGTGGAGGGGAAGTCGGTGTGCAAATTCTTGTTCACAAATGGAGTGTTCAGTGTAGGCTGTGAGATTGAGATGTGGTTTGATTCCCTGCTGCTTGCCCTGATTTTGACCTGACAATTAACAACTAGAGACTATCTCTCTCTCATATGTCTACCATGTGGGCATGAACAAATGCAACTGCTGTTTTTTTCTGTCTCTAATGAAGTAATATTGTACTGTAAGAAATAGAGGAGTGATTTCAGGAAACGTAAAGAAAAAAAATTGGCAGAACCTATATTAGCTGATATGAAATGCAGTGAGAATATTCAGGAAATCAAAGTGTCTAGTAACAGTAATGTTAAAATGATGATCAGAATGAAAGACATGGTTATTCTGATTATACAATGAACCAGCTCCAAAGGACTCATGATGAAAACATGCTATGTACCAACAGAGGAAGAATTAATGAATTTTTAGTGCAAATTAGAGTAAAAATTTCTTATTTTTTTGCTTGAAAAAAATGGCCAATATGGAAATATATTTTACATATTTTATAATGTATAATTGATGTCTTTTTGTTTTCCTTCTCAGTGGGTGAGGGGATAATGGGAAAGGAATAATTTGAAGCTCAGTTTAAAAAGAAAAGTGTTAAATTAATAACTAGCAAAAAATAAAAATATAATTGATGTCAATTGAATCATTGCTCTTTAGAAGTGATCAGTGACTTAAAAGTATATTGGTCCAGTTATTGCTGATTAATAATAGTAGGGCAATACATTAGATCGGAGATTTAAAGCAATAGCACTGAAGTATGTATATATACATATTGGTATTTAAATATAAACATATATAAGGATATATATGTGTATGTGGTATATAAGTCCATTCATTTATCTATTTGTATATTTTATTGGTTATGGTTATATATGACTAACAATGAAAATTATAACTTTTCTTATAAAATCTTAATAATAATATAATGCATTCATTTATTTTTTTCTTGGTTTGATGTTAAATTTGCTGTTTTTAGCTCTACTCTTGCTTATCTTCATTTCCCAAAATTATGGCACTGTTATAAATTGGATAAATGTTCATCTTAGAGTAAGGAAGGCCTGGGTTTATGTTCCATCTCTGAGACATGCTGACAGTTTAATTTGCTTAGGTCACTTCTTCACTTGTTGACTCAGACAAGTAACTCTTTAAGATGATAACTTGCTAAATAGTTGTATATCTCTGTAGGAAAAGGAAATAGTTTCCTATACCAATGAAATCATCATTCTATACAAATATCACACTAAGTGGTCTGTAGATACCTTAAACTTAGTATGTCCTAGACTGAACTCAGCATGTCTTTCTCCTACCAAAAAGTCTCCAATCATCCCAATGTTTTTTTCTTATTACTTTTGAATAGCTGTACAAACATTTAGGAAGCTTTCAACGTAAGTTTAATATTGAAATTACCCTTTCTTACTCCATATGTAATATGTTGTCAATTCTTTTTTTCTCCCATTGTAAAATTTCTTATGTACACAACTGCTTTTCTTCTCTGAAATTGCCAGCACCCCAGTCTATATGCTCATTACTTGATGTCCTGATTATCCCAATGGGCATTTCTTATCTCCCTACTGTTACCCTGAGCATTGTCACCAACTTTTCCCTATGCCGATAATTGCCGTTCATCTCAGCCTCCCCAGGCTTCTTCAGTATACATCTAAATTTCAATCCTCTGTAAGAAACCCTTCTTGACTACATTGTGGGGTAGAACCAAGATAGCAATGTAGAGGCAGGAAAACTCCATGAACTCTCCCCCAACCACCTCAAATACTTGTAAAATATTATTAAAAACAAACTTTAGAGCTATAGAACCCGCAAAGTGACAGAGAGAAACAAATCTCCCACTGAAGGCAGCTTGGCAGGGGGACAGAAAGGGTCCATCAGAGCATGCTGAGAGCCAAGCCTAGCCCCATGTGAGCCAGTGATTTTAGCCCCATGTGAGCCAGTGATTTTAGCCCCATGTGAGGCAGTGATTTTAGCCCCAGGGAGGCCCCTACCAGCAGCAGCTGGAGGGACTCCAGGAGAGTGGATCACCAGCAGCTGTGGAAGTTTCCTGAGTTATCAACCCATAAATACCAAATGCAAAGTAAAAGGTCAGTGTGGACTTTGTGGGTACAGGGGGACTGAGAGTGCAGTCTGGCCTCTGCCCCCCGGGGTGAGAAAGTGAGAAGCAGTGGAGGCACTGCAGCTATGTAGCCACTACAGCATGGCTACTTTATAGTTCCTGGCCTGCAGACTGTAGGGGGACCAAGCAACCATTCTGAGGGGTAATCACTTTTGCTTTAACCTGCTGGGATCTGGATCGCTGTCTTAGGTATAGGTCCCATTGTGTGTTATCAGGTGTCAGAACTAGTGGAGGCTTAAGAGAGAGCACCCAACTAATAGCTCCAGCAGCTGCGAAAACTCCAGCTATTTGGGACAAACTCTCCTCTCTGTAAGCAGAGTTCTACTGTACCCAACAGTTCAAAATTCAAGTAATTGAGTAGCAACATAAGCAAGCAAAGGAAACAAAGCAAGCACAGCAGTCAAAACATAGATTCCTTTTGTGGGGACATAAAGAATCAAAGCATGGAAAGGGAGGAAGACAACAAAGTCAGAACACCTGCACCAAAAGATTCCAAGAAAAATATGAATTGGTTATAGGCCACAGAAGATCTCAAGAAGGATTTTGAAAATCAAGCAAGAGAAGTGGAAGAAAAACTGGGAAGAGAAATGAGAATGATGCAAGAAAATCATGAAAAGGGAGTCAACAACCTGACTGAAGAAAACAACACTTTAAAAATAGACTAACTCAAATGGCAAAAGAGGTCCAAAAAGCCAATGAGGAGAAGAATGCTTTAAAAAGCCAAATTTTCCAGATAGGAAAAGATTCTCAAAACCTCAGTGAAGAGAATAAGTCCCTTAAAATTAGATTGGAACAAATGGAAACTAATGACTTTATGAGAAATCAAGATACTTTTAAACAGATCCAAACAAATGAAAATAAAGAAGGAGATGTGAAATATCTCATTGGAAAAACCACTGACTGGAAAATAGATGCAGGAGACAATCTAAATATGATTGGACTAACTGAAAGCCATGGTTAAAAAAAAGAACCTAGAAATCAACCTTCAAGAAATTCTCAAGGAAAAAATGCCCTGATATTGTAGAACCAGAGGGAAAAATATAAATTGAAAGAATATACCAATAACCTCTTGAAAAAGATTGCAAATAGAAAACTCCTAGGAAGGTTATAGCCAGGTGTCAGAGTTCCAAGATCAAAGAAAAATATTACAATCAGCCAAGAAAAAAACAATTTGAATATTGTGGAAACACAATGAAGATAACACAAGATCTAGAAGAGTCTTCTACCTTAAGGGACTGAAGGACTTGGATTATGATTTTATGGAAGTCAAAAGAACTAGGATTTTTTTTTTTTGCTTTTTGGAGGGCAATTGAAGTTAAGTAACTTGCCCAAGTTCCCATGGCTAGTTTTTATGTTAAGTGTCTGAGCCCATATTTGAACTCAGGTCCTCCTGACTCCAGGGCCAGTGCTCTATTCACTGACCCACCTAGTTGCCCCCTGGAACGAGGATTAAAACATAGAATCACCTACCCAGCAAAACTGAGCATCATATTTCAGGGGGAAAATATGGTCTTTCAGTGAAATAGAGGACGTTCAAGCATTCTTGATGAAAAAACCAGAGGTTAATAGAAAATTTGACATTCAAATACAAGAGTCAAGAGAAGCATGAGAAGTTAAACAGGGAAAAGAAATCATAAGGAACTTATCAAGGTTGAACTACTTAGATTCTTACATGGAAAATGATAATTGTAACTTATGAAACTTTTCTCAGTATGAGGATAGTTGAAGGGCATATAAATGTGTATGTGTATTCATATATATACACATACATATGTCTTTATAAGAGGGTTTATGTGCATATGAATACATGTATGAGTGTGTATGTATATGTGCACAGGTATACATAGACAGAGGGCACAGGATCAATTGAATAGTAAGGGATAATATTTATAAAATAAAATTAAAAGGTGAGAGAGGAATATAATGAGAGGAGATATGGAGAGACAGAACAGGGAAAATTATCTGATATGAAAGAGGCAAGGGAAAACTGTTACCATGGAGTGAAATAACAGGAAGGCAAAAGGTAATGAGTGAACCTTATTCTCATTGAATTTGACTTAAGGAGGGAATAACATGCATACTTTATTGTGTATCTTATCCTACAGGAAAGTAGGGGTAAGGGGATTAGAGGGGGGATGATAGAAGGGAGGGAAGTTTGGGGGGGAGGGTAGTTAGAAGCACTTACTTTTTAAAATGGACAGGGTCAAAGTAGAAAATAGAGCAAGTGGGGGGTGGGGTGGGATGGGGGAATATAGTCTTTCACATTTTATTCACTATGGAAATGTTTTTCATAACTACACATCTGCAACCTGTATTCAATTGCTTATCTTCCCAGTAAGGTTGGGTGATGGGGGAAGAAGGAAAGGAATATGAATTATATATATACACCCTTCTTGATTTTTATATCTAATGACTTTATTTTATCTCCCTTTGATTTTATATATATATATATACATGCATAAACACATATGTATGTATATATGTATATATGCATATATACACACTTACATGTGTGTGTGTAAAATTTGCATGCTGTTTTCCTAATTACACTATGAGCTCCTTTCAAGTAGGGAGCTTTTTTTTTTGGTGGGGGGTAGCCCTTCATTTATATCCTAGTGCTTAATATAGTATCTGGAACATAGTAACATAGTAAGATAGCTTGCTCCACAATTCTGCAGGATAGTGCAGTCTTGTGAGCATACACTACAATGAGGTAGGGATTTCACACACAGATTCACAAAAACCCACAGAGAGCAGCTGGGATATTCAATAACTCAACATTGGCTCTGCAGGATGGGGAAGAACAAGAGAGAAAGATATGACTCTGATTCTTTGGAACACAGCTACATATAGAAGTATATCAAAGATGCAAGAATATCTACAAAATATCAGGCCATCAACAGTCATCTTGACCTCTGTTTTAATTCTGGACTTCAATGGCTCTGGAAGAGAAAATGAATCTGACAACTCTGTGAATTCTGCCTTGCTTAATAGTATATCTGCAAATCAAGACGTCACCTTTGTTATGTCATTTGTTCTCCTCAACAGGAAAAATGAATACGATTTTTAAATGTGCTTTCAGTTTATTAATAGTCTCTGTGTTTGTGTGTGTGTGTGTGTGTAGTGATATAAATATTCTCCTGAAGACTGTTTTAACTGTATTACTGATATTCTGGTGTCATTTGAAAATGATTATTAAATAGTTTTTCTTTGGCATATACATAACTTTGAATTTTATTGTTAAGTCTACATTTGGATCTGTGTCGTTTGTGTTCTCTGATCTGATTACTATTTTTATTGCATTATCTTCTGTAAGAGAATATATTGTCTATTTCTGCCTATTTCCATTTGTTTTCAATACCTGTACCCCTTAATGCATGACCAATTTTCTTAAGTGTTTTTGTGCTGTTAAGAATAATATTCTTTAGAAGTCTGACTAACTAAAATACTAACAAGTATTTTAGCTCTAGGTTCTACCGCATTTTTTTAATTCTACATTTCCCCCTATTATTATGCTATTAGACTCTGTTAGACTTTTTCACAATTAAGAAGATAGTACAATTCCTTGTCATTGTATTATATTACTACCTTTGTCTTCTTCCAATTCAGTTAAGCACTTAGATGGCAGGGGATTTGGAAGAGATAATGTTGATACTAATATTGTTGTCTATTGTTCATTTTGGCATGATTATTTTTTGTTCATCTTCTTTGAGATTAAAAAAAACACTGCTGAAAGAATAAAAATAAAGACAATGTGAAAAACCAAAATGTAAAAAAAAACTGACCTGGAAAACAGATCTCAGAGAGATCACTTAAATATTATTGGACTACCTGAAAGCCATGGTCAAAAAAAGAGCCTAGACATCATCTTTCAAAAAATCATCAACCAGGACTGGAGGGTAAATTGAAAGAATCCACCCTTTGTCTCCTGAAAGAGACTCCAAAATGAAAATTTCCAGGAATGGTATAGCCAAATTCCAGAGTTCCTAGGTCAGGCAGAAGATATTTCATGCAGCCAGAAAGAAACAACTCAAGTATCATAGAGGCAAAGTCATGAAAACAGAAGATTTAGAGGTTTCTACATTAAAGTATTGGAGGAATTCAAATATGATATTCTAGAGGACAAAGGAGCTGAGATTACAACCATAAATCACCGACCCAGCAAAATTTAGTATAATCCTTCTGGAGAAAATTGGCATTCACTGAGACAGAGGACTTTCAAGAATCCTTGATGAAAAGACTAGAGATGAATAGAAAACTTGACTTTCAAATATGAGACTCAAGAATTGCATAAAAATGTAAACAGGAAAGGGAAATCATAAGAGACTTAATAAAGTTAAACTGTTTCCATTCCTACATGGGAAGATATTTGTCAATTATAAGACCTTTGTCATTGTGAGGGTAGTATACTAGCAATATGATATTCACAGTGCCCACAGCAGCTATGAATGTGCTGGTGTAGTCGTTAATCACAAAATATTACAGCTTTTCCACATGTAGGACAGAACCAAATTATTTATTCAAACACCAGAAAATCAAGTCTCAAAAACCACAAATTCAAATGCATTACAGTAACCACAAAGTTGGTGCACATAACAAATGCAACAATCCCTCACATTCCCAAGCCTTCAAAACAAAACAGGCTACCTCAACCAAGAATCCTCCTCTCCTCACTCACTCAGTAAAGGAATGTCCTCTCCTCACTCATGGTAGCTACTCAACCTCCATGCTTCTGGCTTTCAGAAGTTCTCAGCAGCTCTGACTGGCTCTCAGAAGTTCTCCAGCTACTAGCAGTTATCAATTAAAAACAGTTGTCAGAAGTTCTCAGGATCTTAGCAGTTCTCTTTCTCTCTCTCTCAGCAATTCTCAGTTCAGTTTTCCTAAGTCCTGGCTCTGTAGCTTGAGCTTTTCCTTATATATGGTATTAGCTCCTTCCTGTTCCACCCATTCCTGTCACATCACCAAATTTCTCCCACTATGGGACTCACAAGTTCTGAATCTTAATACTTGATACAACCATGAACTTGACACAAGGTGCTAAGTACCTGTTTGCTTGCCAATACAAGGGAATGGAAGATCTTCATATCACATTACTGTTACAGGTAGTTGGAAGAGTGTGTGTGTGTGTGTGTGTGTGTGTGTGTGTGTATACAGAGAGAGAGAAGGCACAGGTGTGAGTTGAATATGAAGGAATGATATAAAAAAATTAGGGAGGTGAGAGGAATGTATTAGGAGAAAGAGAAAGGGAGAAGTGCAATTGGGTAAATCATCTCTCATAAAAGAGAAAAGAAAAAGCTTTTCCTGCGAAGGGGAAGAGTGGGGAGGTCAGGGGAGTGAGTGAATATTATTCTCATCAGAATTGTCTCAAAATTGGAATAATATACATGCTCAATTGGGTATATAATTGGGATAGAGTGAAGGTAGAGAGAGAATAGAATAAACAGCAATAAAGGAGAATGGAATGGAAGAAAATACAGTTATAATAGTAAGTGTGAAAAATATTGAAGTAACTTTCTCTGATAAAAGCCTAATTTCTCTAACATATAGAATACCATGTCACATTTATAAAAATAAGGACTATTAGCCAATAGATAAATGATAAAAATATATAATTAGTGTTCATTTGAAGTAATTAAATCTATCTATTGCCATGAGAAAAATATTCAAGTTCATTATTGATGAGAAAAATGCAATTTAAAACAATTATGAGATACTATCTCATACCTATTAGATTAGCTAATAGAACAGAAAAGGTAAATGATAAATGATGGAGGAGATATGGGAAAAATGAGATTAATGTAATATTATCAGAGTAGTAAATTGATTAAAATATTTTATAGAGCAATTCAGAACTCTACCAAAAGGGCTGTAATACCATGCATACCCTTTCATGCAGCAACATCAATACTAAGACTATATCCCAAAAAGAGATAAAAAACAAACAAAAAGGAAAAAGGATCTATATGTATAAAATATGTATAGCAACTATTTCCTGGGGGTAAATAATTAGTAATAGAGGGATTTGTATCAATTGACAAGTAACTGAACATGTTGTAGCATGTAATTACAATGGAATACAATTGTAAGAAATGACTAGTAAGATGCTCTCCAAAAAACCTGCAAAGACTTATATGGGTTGATGCAAAGTGAAATGTATGAGGTTCAATGCAACAGCAATATTTTAAGGTGATCAACTGTGAATGATTTAACTATCCTCAGTAACACAAGGATCCATGACAATTCCAAAGGATTTAGGATGAAAAATGCTATCCATTTCCAGAGAACAAAGTGATGGTGTCAATACAGATTCAAGCACATTTTGTTTCTTTTTCTTTTCTTTATTTTTCTTGAGTTCTTTTTTATTTGGTCTGTTTTCTTTTACAACATGACTATTGTGGAAAGGTTTTGCATGACTCTATGTATATAACCTATGTGGAAATCCTTGCCTTTTCATTGATGTGTGGGGCATAGGGAAGAGGAAAGGAGAAAAATTGGAATGCACAGTTTTAAAAAATAATGTTAAAAATTGGTTTTAGAAGAAAATTCTTGGAAGATGGCATAGTACATCAGAAAATCTCAACCTCTCAAGATTTTCCTCCACAAAAGAGAAAAATATAGTAGTTCTGGGCAAACATAGAACATGTAGGGTACAATATCTTAGAGAAAGCCTATTTACATATGTAAGTATGTGTTACACACACATGCACACATATGTATACTTCAATACCTATATATAAATATATCATTGTAGCCTTGGTGTTGTGGGTAGGAGGATTCAAAGGGGGAAAAGAACAAAGTAAAAAATGTACAGAAGAGAAAAAAAGAAAACCTATTGGAAGGAAAGATGGACAGCTTTCAACTTAATGCACAGTATTTAATATATATAGGCTTTCTTTATATTGTTTGTTTTGTTTATATTTTCTTTTTTTTTCTTTTTCTTCAAAATTTTATTTTATACACAAACACTGGAACCCAAATACAGAATAGAAAAAAGTAACAAAAGAATATCATAAACTTAAATATTGTAACTAAAATACAAAGTTAGAAAGGAAAAAAAATCATGTGTGCATAGTAGAACATGAGAGGCTTCAAAATATGTAATAATAGATTTTCATTTCAAGAAATTTATATATTAATTGTGTCTAGAATTATACATTTTGCTTCCTTGAAAGTTTTCTTTTGTTCTCTGCTGAGCACTTTTTTGCTTTCTTCTTTTTTTTTCTCCTTCCCTCATATATTCTTTCTTGAAATGGTTGTTATTGCTATGTATTTGGAATCCCTTCCTATTTTCAGCTTTGCACATGACATGTTTTTCTTTCCTTTCCTTTTCTTTTCTTTTCATATATATAAATATATATATACATTCAAAATTTAAGTTTATAATGTTTCCTTTTCTTATGTATTTAAGTTTATATAGAAAAAAGAAAAAGAGAATATGATACTTGTAGGGAAAATCATTTTTACATGTAACTGGGGAAATATCAAATACTAAATAAATAGAAAAAAATATTCCTTTTCCTTTCATATCCTCCATTGTATGGTTCTCATCTTTGTTTATGGAATATCCCTCTTCAGTCATGGAATCAGTATTATCAGTATTAAAAAAAATTTCTTCATCTTTTCCTTTATTTTCTTTCAATTCTTCTATTTGCCTCTTCACTCCTATAGTTTCTCTTTTTTTCCCTGAAAGACCAGAGGGATTGTATTTTCTTAATTTTTAACCTTTGACTTGATTTGGGTAAACCACCTATTTCCCTTTCTCTGCCTCCTCTGATCTCCCTTGTAATGAATTCTCTTATTCTATAATTTAGTTGCCCCCAAAATTTGATTCACTTGGAGAAAGGATGTTATGTAACAAAATTTAGTCTGTGATGTTTCATGTCTGTTTCTCCACCATCCTTTCTGTTTGACTACTGCTTTCATTCTTGCTTCCTGTGTAGTTTTAAAAAGAAATCTTTCAGCCTGTCATTATTTTGTTTTTATTGCCCAGAGTTACTGTACTTCTTTGCTGTTCTTATATTTGTGTTACATGCAGTGTTTGAAAAGCATATAATTTGACAGGTCTGAAATCTTTCAAGAAATGATTAAAACATCTCTCTTATTGAACCTCTTTTAAAAGTATGTGTGTACATATACATATACACAGATACACATACATACTAATACATTTATGTATATATACATCTATACATACAAATGCATATATGCATACAAACAGACAAAAACACACATCTATCATCTATCCATCTATTTGACTAATGCAGGATATGTCACCTTAGGTTACTTCTTGAGCCCTATTCACTATTCCAATCCCTCTTGTAGTTTCTGATGGAAAGAGCATTAGTTTTCTTATGAAAATTTCTTTGTCTTCATATTTGAAATCATTTCTACTGGTCTTTGCAGGATTTGCTGTTTTTCAATGAAACTGCTAAATTTAATCAACATTATTCTTGTAGTTTGTGCCTTAGATTTTTGTTTGTTTTTATTTTGATGGTGGTGGTTTATTTGGCTGTGATTTCCAGAGTCTTCAAATTGGCATTTTATTTTCTGTTTTCATAAGTTCTGGGCATTTAAAAATATTTATTGTATTACAGTGTTCATGGTTTTTTTCCTCATTATTTTCCTGTAAGTTCTTTAATTTATAAGTTGTCTCTACACTTCTTGTTATCAACATTAATATTTTGCCACTCTGGAGAAGAAATTTTCTTTTATCATGATTGCTTTTTATTACTTTTCTTCAAACACGCTCCTCATTTATACAAATTTTCATTTGCAACCAGTTATTCCATCTTGCTTCTTTGAAGAGACATGTAACCGTGGGTAAAATTTATTCTCTTTTGTCAATTATTTATACTCTATAAACATTTATGTATGTTTCTTCTTGTATATTTATTTATTTTTATATAATACTCTGACATTTTTAACTCTTCACAATCTGGCATAGATCTATTTTGCCAATAATACATAACACTCCCCTTCCTATAATCTCTTGCCTCTTTGGATTTGTTTTCACTGAACCACTCCACATCTTGTCACTGTAGTTTTATACTCATTTTGTTCTCTATGACTGAAGTTCACTGTCTCTTCACCTCTATTTCTTATAATTCTTTTTTTTTCCTTTCAAATAAGCATGGTATTCTACTATTCTACATTAATCTTTTCCTGAACCTTTATGATTCTACTCCTTGCCGACAAACATCTTTATTTATACACATGCACACACACACATTTAATTGTATATACCCATATATGTTCATATTGTTTCCCACTCTCCTATAAAATGTATGCTTCTTGAAGGTGTGTTGTCTCATTTTTGTCTTTGAATTCAAAGAACCCAACATACTATCTGACACATATTACATCAATTGAATAACCCTACTTAGTTTTCCAAAATGATTGGTGATAGGAGTAGCAGGATATTTTATTCAAGAGCTTTACCTGAATGCAGGAAGTCCTAAAGTCTGTCATGTATCTAAAGCAGGAACAGAGCATAATGGCATATTAGTACAGCCCTAAAACTACTCAAATGAGGAAAAAGAGGACAAGTAAGGTTCTGTCTTGTTATTGTATAACATATAATAGTCCTGTTAAGCTGATTTATTGTTACTTATATTAGTAAATGGATAAAAACATTAATTAGATGTATATTATGCTCAGCTCAAATAGAGGCTATGGATCTCATTTTGAGGGGGTCATCTAGGAAAGCTCTTTCAGTAAGGGTGGCCCTAAATCCAACAAAGGCTTCTTAAACTTCTAGCTGTGACCAAGGAAGAGGCTGAAGACTTAGATAGCTGGTATGTGTGTGTGTGTGTGTTCTATGTTTTTAGCTATGAGTATTCCTAAACTGCTTGTCACAAAATTTAATTGCTAGTTTGCTTCGAAGTTACTGATACAATTAGTTACAAATTATCTACTGTTGACCTATAACAATGAAGAGTCTACTTATGTTTTTGAGTTGTTTAAGAATAGACACATGATATGTATTTTATCATACTGTATATAGGTACTAATCTTGAGAAAGACAAATGACTTATAGGAAAAAAAAGAACAACTTATTCAAAGAAGCCAATCAAAAAATTTATACTTAAAACAAAATGGAATCATTTATGCTAAGTTGACAAACTATTTTATTAAAGTAATTAAACTTATTCTAATGACACTAAGGTTAAAGATATTTTTATGCTGATATTACTGTGCAGTACCATAGAGCATTTCTAGAAACTTGACTCTATTTTATAGTCATCCTAGTGATACTATCTAAATTCTAAGTTCAAATCCTGACTTAGCAAGATATTCTAATCAAAGGTGGCTAGGTGGCGCAGTGAATAGAGAACCAGTCCTGGAGTCAGAAGGACCGGAGTTCAAATCTGGACTCAGCTGCTTAACACAAAATTAGCCATGTGACCTTGGGCAGTCACTTAACCCTAAGTGCCATACCTTCCCCCCTCCAAAAAAAAAAAGATACTCTAGGTCATAATGAATAAGTCCTTTAATCTCTCTCAGTCTTAGTGTCTGTAACACTGGTAATATATTACTTAGGATTAACTTTGAGGATCAAATGGAATAATTAATTTAGAGAATTTTGAAAACTTTAGTACAACATAGAAAGTCCAATTATATTTAAATAAAAATATTGGGAAGTATGAATTAATTAGCAGATGTTACCACACTCTAGAAAGTCAAAGACTTATGCCTACATTAAGAAAAAAATCTCAGTTAACTTATTCTAAATATTGAAAAAAAATCCCTTCAGCAATATATACAACTACTTTATCTTGATGCTTTATGTCAATGACCTAAAGACATAAGGTAGCCATTGGTTTGCTCTTCTTTTAGAACCCTAAGTACACATTCTCACTCTGGTTGTGAAGATTTAATACTTCTTAACCAATGAGAACAAATATGACTAGAGTTATCTATGAATTCTATTTTCCTAAGTATCAGAATATAATTAGCAAATACCTGGTTATTTAGTTTTCTGCCTTACAGAAGCCTAAGTTTCTGTGCATGAGTTATACTGTCCACAGAAATGATGATAAAAAGTAGATAACTAAGTAGCACCAAGGCTGCACTCATTTCCTTTTATGATTTGGAGACCTATGCATGAGAGGAACTGGATTTCAAGACTCCTTTTCATTCTTGGTACCTGTGGAGAATGACCTTAGAATAATGTTTTATGAGTAATGATTCAAAATTAGGAATGCATAATCTAAGGAATAAAAACCTTTGCTGCTGTGAAGTAAATTAATTCTTCTAGGACACTGTCTTGAACCTTTTCCAAAAAAAAAAACCTTTATCTTACTATCAAACACCCCAGAGAAACTAATTTACATCATAGCAGTTTAAAATTCTATAATCAGGTCCATAGAATAGATTTTTTAACCTCCTGCAAACATTAATCCTTTATAATAACAATTAAATTTACTGACAGGTTCATTTTCAGATTTAAGCTATAGCAACAGTTTTGTGGGGAAAAAAATAAACTTACTTATTTTATCCGATAGTGAGACATTCCCAGCCCCCTTCCCTATAAACTTTTTCCTTTCTCTTGGTATAGAATTAAGCACTTTGCATTAACTCCTTCAGGCCAATAAAATTCTATTTAAGCAACAGGTATAGCCCTAGGTCATTTGGCTCAAGAATTTGTATTTAATTGGCAATGGTCAATTAACAGTTTTAGTCTCTAAATGCTTACCCTCAATGATATTGGAACTTGGTGCTCCAATTAACACCTTCTCTTAAGGGACACTTCAAGAAAGTCTCAGCTTGTTTGAACTAATCCTGTGGTTATCTGCAGAATAAGTCACCTTCATCCTGTAGTAGTGACAGCCTTGCATTAAAAGCAAATAAATAAGTTAATTAGATCACAGAGGGCAGACAATTTACTTGGGTTACAGTTTATTCAGGAATAATCTTCAAGCATTGAGCTTTAATGCTTTAGAACCTGAAGAAATCTTTGTAAAATAATCTAGTACCATAAACAAATGACTATACACAAAATTAGTGACCTTCTCAACTTCCAGGACCACTTTTCTATAATTCTGGAACTAGTCACCATATCTGGATTTATATCAGACATAAACACTCAGATCAGGATATAAAATTTTCAGAGAATAGAGTATGTGAATGGGTAAAAAAGGTGTTACTTCTTCTCTTACTGATAATCTACTCTAAGATAATCTATTAAATATATGCCAGTATACTAGAATGCTGCTGAGAAATTCTGGAAAGTTATTGAATCTCTTTCCCTCACAATGTAGGATTTCACAAATTAAAATATTCCAGAGGACTAGAATCTTTTTGTAGGTATCTATTAAGATATCCTTTAAAATTGTAGCATTATAAACTTAGTTGATTCATTCTGTTTATCAAATTTTTAAGAAATTAAACTGTTTTTCAATTTGTAATAACAAATAAATATTTATCTTTCATCAGAACAAGTTTTTATTAGGAATTTGAAATTAGTGTCTCCAAAAATTCACCAATACAAAAGTCTGTGTGGAAACTTAATTATTTCCCTTCATAATGATGCCCCACCCCCTTTTTGGAGGAGGAAATTGTGAGTTGATTTTCTTGCAAATAAAAAAAACGAAAACATAACTCAATATTTTTTTTCAAATGAGAGGCAATGAATATCCCTTACTGGTAGTGACAAATGAAAGCAACCATTTAGAATGCAATATTACAATTGTAAGAAACACTGATAGTTTCATTTCCACAGATTCTTTAGGAAGTATGAATGTTTTGGAAAGGGTCCTGCACAGGATGTATGGAAGACCCTAATCCCTGAGAGGAAAGGGTAGAACATACTATCCAGTTACATAAAGAAATCTACACAGGATGTAGGGAGACTAGACCAAGTCAGTTCAAAACAGTTGGTTTTCCAACTGACACATTCTGTATAGGAGTTATGTCCCATTGTCTGACCAGGGGCTACTCTGGTGGGAAGAGAAGAACCATTCAGGAGAAGAGTGACCAAGGATGATTTGTCTCTAGGGGACCAATGATTGTAATGGAAGTGGGACTATATTATCTTTGTTCTGCTACTGGAGGGTGCCCATGTGTGTCTGGTCTGGTGAGGGAACTCACACATCTGCTTCTCTGGAGAATCATCAATAAAGGATCTCTTCTTTCACTCCAGAAAACTGCAATCTTATTCTTTGTTTATAACACAATTAACAGGAAAGGTTCATGTTAAAGGATGGTCTAATGCCAATCAGAGTTTTATCCTTAGGTCTAGGTAACATCATCCTTGCTTTCTGATTTATGACAACTTTAACAAAATTTGGGGACAGCTAGGTGGTAGAAACAATAGAATTTGAAGTCTGAAGTAAGGAACTGACTCATCATTCTTAATTCAAGTCTGTCCTCAGAGACTTACTAGCTGTGTGCAACTCACTTAAAACTGTTTGCTTCAGTTCTTCATCTGCAAAATGAACTAGAGAAGGAAATGAGAAATCACTAGAGCTTCTTTGCCAAGACAACTACAAATGGGTTCATGAAAAGTCAAACATGCCTGAAATGACCGAACAACAACAAACAGAATTTTAAAATGAAGACAATATTTAGGAGAACAATTTATGAGACAAGAGATTATCTGCTAATAGGGGACAAATTCTTATCATTGATTGGCCTGTAAAAGATGCTGTGATATGATGTAACAGATTGAAGAAGAGAGATTGTGTGTGTCAACAGATAGTTGAGGGTTCATTCTTGAAAAGTGCCACTAATGTAAATGTGCTTAAGCAAAAAATAGACAGAACCCTGTTCACTAAAGCAGCATTGTGGAATTTTCATTGGACAGTTTCATTTATTTCCTATATGAAATAATTCTAAGCAGAAATTTGACTAAAGGCCACTATCTTTCCTCCCTTCCCCTTGCCAAAAAAGGTGGAAAGCCCAATTAGAAAATTATAATATTCACCTGGATAGGAGGTAGCACATCAGATAAATGCCAAGAGAGTTGAGAATTAAATTTTATCAGTAGAGAGGAGACGAGAAGGGGTGCTAAGTGGATGGTGATTTGACTCTTCTTAAAACTCCCTAGCATGAACTGCAAAATGTATCTGTGTGCATTTGGATATTGTTAGTAAATCGTTAATTACCAATTAAAGGTATTTTACAATATTAACGATATCTTTCCAGAAAAGATAGCAATCCTGATAAAGGCAAGCCATTGTAAGGATTTCCCAGTAACAGAGCAAGCAAAATAAAAAATTGGTATGTCAGGTCATTATGAAAGGTGGTCATTGATAAGCTAGAGAATATCCAGAAGATGGACAAGAATATTTAGACATTATGATATAAGGACTGGTTGAAGAAACTTAATTTATCTTAAAGAAGATAAGACTCAGCAGAGACAAAATGGCTATTAAAGATTGAGACTATTTGTGTTTCTCCTCAGAGGGCAGAGCAAGAAACAATAGATAAATATTAAAGAGTCAAATTTAGACTTGATATCAACAAGAAGAATAAAAGACAAAACCAAAATTCCTTAGTAATTTGGAGTTGCCTCAAAGTGGCATACATTAATACACTGTCTCTTATAGAGAGAGTCTTCTTTGAATTCTTCAAGAAGAGGCTCAGAGTAGAAGGGGAAAGGGGAAAAAACAGGGGAGTGGTGGTTAGAAGGAAGGGAAAAAGGAATAAGGGAAAGGTATAGGTAAAGGGAGGGGGCTGATACAGAGGGAATATTGAGGGAGATGGTGGTGAAAAGCAAAACTCCTTTGAGGAGAAGAAGGAAAAAGGAGAAATAAAAGCATAAAGAGGATGGGGGGGGGCAGAGAATAGGATGGAGAGAAAGACAGAGTTAGTAATCATGACTGTGAATGTGAATGGGATGAACTCTCCCATAAAACAAAGGTGGATAGCAGAATGGATTAAAAACATATTTCTACAATATACTATTTACAAGAAACACATGTGTAAAAGAGGGATACACATAGTGTAGAGGTGAAAGGCTGGAATAGAATATATTATGCTTCAACTAACATTAAACAAAAAGCAGGGTTAGCAATCCTAATATCAGACAAAGTAAAAGCAAAAATAGATCTAATTAAAAGAGATAAGGAAGAAGACTATATCCTGCTAAAAGGTACATTGACAAAGAAGTAGTCTCATTACTAAATATATATGCACTAATTGGTATTAAGGTAATTAGGGGAAGAAATAGATAGCAAAAGTACTAGGGGGGACCTCAACCTCCCCCTCTGAACATGATAAATCTAACCTCAAAATAAACAAGAAAGAAGTTCAGGAGGTGCACAGAATTTTAGAGAAGGTAGATATAATGGGCCTCTGGAGAAAACTGAATGGAGATAAAAAGGGCTATATCTTCTTCTCAGTGGTATGTGACATTATTGGTGAAGTTGTGAACTGATCAAATCATTCTGGAGAACAATTTGGAATGAAGCCCAAAGGGCTATAAAAATGTGCATACCCTTTGACCCAGCAATAGTATTTCTAGGGCCGTACTACAAATAGATCATACAAGTGGGAAAATGACCTGTAAGTACAAAAATATTTACAGTTTGTCTTTTTGTGCTGGCAAAGAATTGAAAGTCAAGGGAGCACATCAATTAGGTAATGGCTAAACAAGTTGTGATACATGAATGTAATGGAATAATATTGTGCTATATGGAATGAGGAAGAGAGAGACTTTATAGTATCCTGGAGTGACTTACATAAACTGATGCTGAATGAGGAGAGAAGAACCAGGAGAACACTGTATACAATAGCCAACACGTTGTAACTGTGGTGACTGGCTTTGATTGACTAGGCTCATCTCATCTCAGCAATACATGGGTCTAAAATAACTCCAAAGGACTCATGATGTAAAAGGCTATTCACATTCACAGAAAGAATTAGGGAGTCTGAATGCAGATTGAAGCAAACTACCTGCTCTCTCTCTTTTTTGTTTTCTTTTGTTTTGTTTCTTCTTCCTTGTTATTCATTCCATTGTTTATAATTCTTTACAACTTGATTAATGTTTAATGTGAAGGTGTATGTAAGAACCTATATCAGAATGCATGCCACCACAGGGGGAGGGGAGTTAGATGGTGGGGGAAGAAAATTTGGAACTTAAAATCTTGTGTAACTGAATGTTGTATAGTAATAGTAAATAATTAAAAAAATAAAATATATTAAAAAGAACAGGCTTAGAGACTTGGTAAGTTACAATTTCATATTTATTTGGCCTAGATGCCACCAAGGTTACTTCCAACTCTTAAATGAATGACGCTGACTCTGTGATAGTTAAGATCAGTTAAGACAGAAATCCTTTAATAAAGTATGTAGTGTTAAAATAGAATCCATTTTGTATATTTTTCTATTAAAAATCAATATTCTTGTCTTATGAAAATGCCAGATTTGTTCAGACAGCATTTTTATAAATACAAGAACTTTAATTTTAAAAGACAGTAGTATCATTTGTAGTCCAAACCCCAAAGAAAAAACATTTTAGCTTATGGAAAAGAGGAACATTAAATAGAGAGTAACAAGAATACCAATTTTGAAGGATAATATACACATAATGTATATATAATCCAAATATTATTCCTAGCAATTATCATTAGTGATGTCAAACATACAAGCATTATTGTAATTAGAATTGAATTGAATGAACTCTCCTAAGCCTAGTAGGGACCACCTTGGCAGGAGTCAGGATAGAAAACAAGAAAAAAACAGAGAAAGACATAGTGATGTAGAGAATCAGAGACAGAAAGGGGCAGAAAGAGAGAGACTGAGACAAAGAGAAAGTTTGGGACAAAAAAAATCAATGAGAGAGACATAGATATAATTAGAGTAGGAAAATATCTAGATAGAAGGGAAGGAAGAGATTATGGTAATATGAAGAGGGGTTAGACTTGCAAAAGTCTAAAAATATGAAGAAGACCCTTCATCAGAAACTAGAATAAAAGAGGAAGTATTATGGGATGATGACAGATTAATGTGAGATAAGGGGAGAGAGAGAAAAGAGAGTTCTAGTAGATGGATTTGATATCCCAAGGACTATATGAGGTATAGTTCTCAGCTTTGGGGACAAAGGAGAAATAATATTTTAAGAGGTTTGATGAGCAAAGAGAAAATTTTTAACACAATTGTAAGGAGTACAATAGAAAATTCATTAAAATCGAATAGATGTTTTGCCTGGCCAGAATAAAGGTCCAGTTGTGATTAGACAACATAAATATGAAATTGTCCCATTTAGTCTTGTTATGAGAATGCCTTGATCTCTTATGTGTGGCTAGTGGGTACAAAGCAGGTGAATGGTTGTGTTAACCAAGGTTTGGAGTTTGTGAAAATTTGTGAAAATATTAGATGAAATAGGATAAAGAAGCCAGAGGTCTGAGAATAAATAAAATTGAAATAAAGAAGACCTTTGATCATATCAGACCACAAAAAAATCTACGTGATCCTGGGAAAGAGGCTTAATCACCATTTGTCTCATTTTCTGCATCTGTAAAATGGCAGGGGGTGGGGAGAGGAAATATATAATAATATCTCTATCAGAGGGTTTTTGTAAAGATATAAAGAGATTATTTTTTGGCAAACTACTCTTAAATATTTAAAGAAGTATATAAATACTAGCTATTATTATTAAGTTTGAGAGGGAGGAGAGTATAGCTACATCCTGAAAAAAATCCTGAGGGGCTAGAGGGATTAGAGGTCATTGTTATGATGAGTATGAGGTTTAGATGTAGTAACTCATGGGGAGGTATACACTTCTCTAAATATATTTTCTAAAATATACATTTTTGAGAGTTCTTGAACATAGAGGTAAGCCCTTGTGGGTAACAGAATGGTCAAAGAAATAGCTACCCCTTAAGTTAACTAAGGTTTAGAAGAATGAATAATGAAATTTGAATAAATTTAGAAACTGAAAAATTAGAGTATTTTAAGAACATCAGCATGTATCTTTTTTGTTTGTTTTAAATTTTATTTAAAAAAATTATTTAGTATTTTATTTTCCCTGAATTACACATATAAACAATTTTTAACATAAGTTTTTTTTTTTAATTTTGAGTCTCAAATTTTCTTCCTTCCTCCTTTCCCACTCCCCTCATTGTAAAGGCAAGCAATTCATTATGGTTTGTACATATATATTCATGAAAAAAAATATATTTCCATTTTAGTTATCTTGTGGGAGAAAAGGGACCTCCCCCCCCAAAAAAAAAACCCTCCAGAAAAATAAAGTTAAATAAAAGTATGCTTCAGTAGTAATCAGACACAATTAGTTCTTTACCTGGGGATGTCTATCATTTCTCCTCATTAGTCCTTTAGAATTGTCTTGGATCATTTTTTGCTGAGAATAGCTAAGTCTATCACACCTGATACCTTTCAATATTGTTGTTACTTTGTACACAATGCATTTTATTTTGCATCAGCTCATGTGAATCCAGGTGTTTCTCAGAGTTGCCCTGCTCTGTCATCTCTTATGGTACAATAGTATTCCATCATAACCACATACCACAACTTGTTCAGACATTCCCCAATTAAAGGGCATCCTCCCAATTTCTAACTCACTCTCACCAGAGTGGGGAAAAACTGCCATTAATATTTCTGTACACATAAAACCTTTTCCTTTTATAAATCTCTTTTTGAATATAGACCTAATGGCAAACTGTTCTTCCAATAAGATTTTTCTCATTTTTTCCTAATTTTTTATTATTTTGTTTTGATTTTATTATTTCTTGATTTCTCATAAATTCATTAACTTCCATTTCTTCCATTCTAATTTTTAAGGAATTATTTTTTAACAATTAATTAGTTTTTCGTTTTCAACATTTACTTTCATAATATTTTAAGTTCCAAATTATGTTCCCCTTCCTCTCCTTTCCCAACCTCAAGATGGGTTGCAATCTGATATAGGAGTTACCTATATATTCAATGGGTATGCATGATTTTATAGTCTTTTGGGCATAGTTACAAATTGCTCTAAATAATGGGTGAATCAGTTGACAAGTCCACCAACAGTGTATTGATGTCTCATTTTGCCAACATCCCCTCCAACATTTGCCATTCTCCTTTTCTCTCCTACTAGTCAGTCTAATAGGCATTAGGATTAAATACCTCAACTGTTTCAAATTGCATTCCTCAAATCAAAAGAGATTTAGAGCATCTTTTAATATGGCTATAGACAGTTTTGATTATTTCCATTGAAAACTGTTCTTATATCTTGATCATTTATCAAGTGTGAACTGGATGTTTTTATATAAAATTGACTCAGTTATCTAAATATTTGACAAATTAGACCTTTAAATAGAATTCCCTTCAAAATTTTTCAAGTTATGATTGCAAAATGTATAACCATCTATCCCATTTCCCAAACAACAATCTATTCTCTGTCTCTCTCTCTGTCTCTGTCTCTCTGTCTCTCTCTCCCTCTATCTCTCTCTCTCTGTCTCTCTTCCTCACTCCCCCTTCACCCCATCTGTCCTCAAAGTGTTTTATTTCTGACTACTGCCTCCCCAATCTACTTTCCATTCTGTCACACCCATTTCTTCTCTTACTGCCTTCACCTCATACTTTCTTGTAGTATAAGGTAGATTTCTATACCCAATTCAGTGTAGTATGCTATTCATTCTGTGTGCCTTCTGAAGAGAATAAAGTTTGGGTACTGTCCCCAAACTCCCCCATCTTCTCTACTCTTAAATTTTTTTTCCCGTCTATTTTATGTGAGCTAGTTTACTCCAATTATCCCTCTTTTCCCCCTTCTCCCAGTGCTTTACTCTTTCTCATCCCCTTAGTTTTTTTTATTTTTAGATATTATATCTTCACATTCACCTCTCTCTTTCTCTCTACTTGTACTCTCTCTCTCTCTCTCTCTCTCTCTCTCTCTCTCTCTCTCTCTCTATCTATCTATCTATCTATCTATCTACCTATCTTCCTAACTGCCCTATTAATGAGAAAGTTTTATGAATTACAAGTATCATCTTCCCATGAAGGAATGTAAACCATTTAATCTTATTAAGTCCCTTATGACTTCCCTTTCTTATTTCCTTTTTATGCTTCTCTTTAGTTTTGTATTTGAAAATCACATTTTCTATTCTGTTCTAGTGTTTTCATCAAAAATGCTTGAAAGTCTTTTATTTGTTTGAATATCCATTTTCCCCATGAAGTATTATGCTCAGTTTTGCCAGGTAGGTGACTTTCGGTTATAATACTAGCTCCTTTGCCCACAAGAATATCATATTCCAGGCCATCCCATCCTTTATTGTAAAAATGGCTAAATCTTGCTTTATGCTTACTGTGGCTCCACAATATTCAAATTGTTCTTTCTGGCTGCTTGCAGTATTCTCTCTTTGACCTTGGAGGTATGGAATTTGACTATACTATTAATGGGAGATTTCATTTAGGAATCTCTTTCATTAAGTGATGTGGGGATTCTTTCAATTTCTATTTTACCCTCTTTTTATAATATCAGGGCAGTTTTTCTTGATGATTTTTTGAAAAATGATATCTAGGTTTTTTAGTTATGTTTTTCTGGTAGTCCAATAATTTTAAAATTATCTCTCCTGGATCTATTTCTCAGGTCACCTGTTCTTTCCAATGAGATAGTTCACATTGTCTTGTATTTTTTTATTCTTTTGGTTTTATTTAATTTTTCTTTATTTTTCATAAAGCTATTAGCTTCCATTTACTCCTTTCTAATTCTAAGAAAGTTTTTAAATAGTATTTAATTTGTTTTCATTTTCAACATTCACTTCCATAAGATTGTAAGTTCTAAATTATCTCCTACCTCCCATTGTAACACCCTTAGATTCCATGCAATCTGATATAGTATCTATATATATATTAATATTAAACATTTTCACATTAGTCATTTTATAAGGAACAATTAGAACAAAAGGGAAAAGCATATGAAAGAAGAAAAAAACAAAAAAAGAGAACAAATAGTATGCTTTGAATTTCATTCAGACTACATAGTTCTTTTTCTGGGTGGGGATATAATTTTTCATGATGAGTGTTTTGGAGTTTTCTTTGATTCTTGCATTGCTAAGAAGAACTCTATCAATGTTTGTCATCACACAATGTTGCTATTACCATATATAATGTTCTACTTGTTCTGCTGACTCCACTCAACATCAATTCATGTAAGTCTTTCTAGGTTTTCCTGAAGTCAAGCCTGCTTATCATTTCTTGTGGAAAATCAGTAAGGGATTATTTTCTTCAGTGAGCTTTTGTACATCCTTTTCCATTTGGCCAATTTACCTTTTAATATGTTTTTATTGAAATTTTGTGCCTCTTTTTTCATTTGGTCAATTGCTTATAAAAGGTTTTTTCTGTTCAATGAGTTTTTATATAATTTCTACCATTTCACCTATTATGTTTTTAAAGTGTTTTTACCCATAATTTTTAGTGTTTCTTTTACCAAGCTATTGACTTTTTTCATGATTTTCTTGCATCATTTTTCTTTCTCTTCTCAATTTTTCTTCTACCTCTTTTACTTGATTTTAAAAATTCATTTTGAGCTCTTCCATGACCTGAGAGCAGTTTATATATATATACATATATATATATTTTTTTTTCTTGGAGGCATTGGATGCAGGAGTTTTGACTTTGTTATCTTCTAAGCATATATTTTGATCTTCTTTGTTACCATTGTAACCTTCTATGGTCAGATTTTTTTGTTATTGTTTGCTCATTTTCCCAGCCAATTTCTTGATTTTCAACTCTGGTAAAGTGAGGCTCTGCTTCCCCTTATCCATTATCCAAGCTTCAGGCGTTTTGTGTGACTATTTTCAGAAATACTTCTAGGGACCTGTAGACAGTTCTTGCAATGTGGTATGATCTAAACAGATGTGCATTTTCTATTCTCTTGTCTGGAAGGGACAGTGTGAGTTCCAAGTGTCTCTTGTCTCATGGGAAATCAGGAACTGCCTTGGGGCCTCTTGCTTCAGAGGCTGCTCCATGCCTGTGGGAGATGAGGAGGTGCTGAGGGCCACAGTCCAGTTGCCGGCTCACAAGGATGTCTCTCACAAGACTGCTCACATGATGAGCAGCAGCTGACATGGCTGGTTCAGCCCCCCCTCCACTGGTTCACATTTCCCATGCACAAGGAATTCATGCCTGAATCGTGCTCTATATAAGGAGCCAGCTTTCTTCCTCCCTGTGGAATCCTGTGCACCACTCCTTCTTAGAATAAACTGTAAATTGTTTTTCTCCCTCACCTTTAGTCTCTTCAATCCCTCCTGAGAATACAACCTAAGGCTGGACTTTGGGTTAGGAAAGGTAGCAGCCACTTACAGCTGGTGCCCAACGTGTGTCAGATTGGGCCAAAGAAGGACACCACAATCATGCCAGTATGCTCCAAGATATTTGGGGTATGAACACCTCTGTTTCCAGAGGCTCCAGGTTAGATACCCAAGCAAAAGTTTGTTCAGTGACTGGAACGAGCAAAGGGCTTGGAGAAAAGTAAGTATAAATATGGGAAACAAAACAATCATAGTGGGACCAGGGAAGAGAGACTTTTTTGGGGGCCTTATACCACCTAGTAAGAGATGCCTTTGGAGATAATAGGAGGGAGGTCCATCAGATGGGTCCATCCCTTCCTAGCAAAGGAGGCTCAAGAAGGGTTCCATCCCAGGAAGGAGAGGAAGAATGGCCTAGGCAGCCCCCTCCCATTTATAGACCTCTGTATCCTGACCTCTCAAATGTAACTATACACAATGCCAGGAAAAGCAGAGAAGGGAAAACCCTGGCACAGCCGATACTGACACCCAGACAAGCAGTGTTCTGGATGGCAGAATTTACAGAATAATGTAGTCTGCTTGCTACCCGGTTAACTCCAGGGCCTCATATGCAAATTGTCTTCCAACAAGTGACTGGCACAGGCCCTCAGGCTGATGCTGCTCAGCAGCTGGGTTTCACTGAGGAAGCTTATTTGAATATTTCTCTGTGCTCCTCAGGCTTGTAGCAGAATTCCGGTTGCAAAGACTGAGAGAGTTAGCTTCACACAGATAAAACAAAAGGCCAATGAGGATTTTGTAGACTTTGTGGCCAGAATGCATGAGGCACTGGCACGTGCTATGGGTAAAGTAGAGGGTACAGAGAAAATGCTAAAAACTTTGAGGGAAAACGCCAATGCTGATTATAAAAGGGCTATGCTGGGTCTTAGGAAAGATGCTTCCATAGAGGAAATGATACAAAGATGTGAGGAAGTGGGCTGTTGTGCACCTTTATAGCAACACCTACAGGAAAAGTTAAAGGAAACTGCTTCAAATTCGGGAAGTCAGGGCATTTCAAGAGGGATTGTGGGACACGGGAGATTCAAGGAGCAGGAAGAGAGTGTGACCAACCTAGCACAACCAGCCCCAGGTGGGGCAGGAACTAACATTCATGTAATTTTCCTGCTCGTTTCTCCCCCTACCACTTATTTCTTGGCTGTCTCCCAGTTCATAGATAAAGGTAGCTCCATTGCTAGTCTTATTAGAATACCCTTGCATGTAGAAGAAACAGAAACAAGGAGCAATGGTACAGCTTAAACATATCAAAACATTCATTGATTTGGCACATAAAACTTTCACCCTTTAGGCTAAACATGGACTGGGACGTCTGGGGAAAATCTTTTAGCAGTTTTAGGGCTAAAAGTGTCACCAAGTTAAGTGGTAGATGAGGGACTAGAAACAATAAACAGGTTAGCCTGATCTCCCTAAAAGGCTCACAGGATCAGATGCAGAGTAAAGGTGGAGACTGAGAATATTATCGAAGACTGTTAAAAAGAATAGTGAAAGAAAATTGGGAACCAGCCAAGAGACAGAGGAGTGAGTAATTTATGGAAAAAGGACTCCAGTATTTCACCATTTCTACCTTTTTTCTATGCAACATGTTAATGATATGTTTAACATCAGAAAGGAAAGTGCCAAAGGAGGCTAGAAACACTTCAGTGTGACACAGCTGTCTCTAGTGTTATCAAGTTAGTCTTACCTGCTTTCCATTACTACCTGGAGAGCCAGCAGCTGTTTAAATTTTTCAGGAGATCTACTATTTCTGCAAGCTTTTGGATCCATTCTGTTATTTTCTGTATCTGTTTTGTTTAATGTCTTTGTAGGAATGAGTGAGAGTAATTTGTCGTTCTTTAAGATTTAAAATGCAGCTGGACCAAGGAATTTTCCATGAATAGGTTTAAGGTTTTTAAAAGCTTAATGATCTCTCTCTCTCTCTCTCTCTCTCTTTCTCTCTCTCTCTCTCTCTCCCCCCCCCCACCCCCCTGGCCAAGTTGGGTGCCAACAAGGAGATAAGATAAGGGACTTTTTCCCTCAGATCAAAGAGGCAAACAGGAGCATTTCACCCTTTCCTGCCTCACCTATTAGAGAAAAAAAAAATGTGTATTAGAATGTTACTAAAAATCAATTTGAACTTATTCTGGTCATTTTAGGGAATGTGAAAAGTGAATTAGTCTTACTCCTAAATTGATGCTAAGATCTGATAAAGAACCATTTAAAAGACAAAGGCTTCAAACTCCCTAGTTTTTTGGGGAAGTGGAACCAAAGGGTGCATCTGCGGATTTTCCAGAGTCCCAATCCCTCTAACTCTCAGGTTGAAAGCTTTTCACTCTCTAAGAAGTTTGCAAAAATAAATATAATACTAAAATACAAATTAAAATTGGCTGAAAACATTTTTTACAAAAATTCATTAAAGCCTCTTGTTCCAGATTAGGCTAAAAGAGAGTGCTAAAGATTAATAGGGAATTTGAACTACCCTCTTCAAACTGGCAAAAGGGAGGAAACACAATAAAGTTATCAAGGACCTCACTAGCAACAACCCTGAGGCACCCTGAAGCCCACACCTTTAAGCAAACAGGTGGATTTCTCCAATTCATTCCCCTACATCCACTATCAAGCTCTGCAGGTGTGAGCAGAGGAAAAAAAAAAATCTCTACACATGATAAGCCCGACTTTTTATCATTAGTTTTGCTAGTGATGATTTGAAAATAAATTTGATGTCATTATGTCATGTGGAGATCATTATAAGCCAAAAATAGTATTAGATAAGCAAAGTTTTAATCTGAATTTTGTTGGAACTAAAAGATAGAGAAAAAGTCTGTGTAAAAACAGTTATATCACTTAACATTTTATAATGTTAATATATGCTATGGATGAAACCAGTTATTTACATCTTTATGTGTAGTTAAAAGGAGATTTCAACTAAAACAATTTGTCTAGCATTTATGGAAATTATTACCAAAGTTGCTTTATCATTTCAATGCTAAAACGTAAAATTGATTACTCTGTGTAGAAAGGAGGAAACTAGTGAAAAAACTTTATTTGGATTAATTCTTCTCGGTTATTCTTATTTTGTAAAACTGCCAAGGAAACTATAGAGGCAAGGTTGTTCAGTCTGAGAAGGGAACTTGTTTTAGTTATGTAGTTCCCAAATAATGAACCTAACTTACTTAGAAAGTTGCAAAATATTAAAAAGATTTCTAACAGTTGGCCATTACATCAGGAAAAATGTAAATTTGAAAAAGAGATTTTTTTTTTTTATTAACTAAAGCCTCACCTTAAGAACATATCAATAGAGCATCTGGCCCCAGCATTGGGAGACCTGGGATCGGTTCCGGCCTCAGATACTTGGCACCCACACAAATTAACTGGCCGTGTAACCTTGAGGAAGTTATTTAGCCCCAATTGCTTTAAACAACAAGAAGATATCAATAGACATCATAGAGAAGACAGATTTGACTCCTGGATAGCTACTCAGCCAGGCTGGGCAGAACTCTTAACCCTTGAAGATTTTACAAGCAGGCAGTAGCTTAAGAACACTGTCCTTAAGAACAAATTGGCCATAGATAGAACTGAAGGTGACTTCAATGAAACCTGTCAATGGCCCAAGTGTTTTCACTGATGCTACAGTCCATGGCCACGCATCCATATATTCTCCTTGCCTGCCGCCCGTCCCCTCCCTACCCCCCAACAACAACTAAGTGTCAAATGGGCCAATCATACTATAAAAAAATGATCTCAGAACACAAAAAGGGGGAGACAGACATATAAGACCTCAAGTCTGATGGAAAGACAGATTATGTGGAGAACACCTGCTGGTAATTGGGAGGGCTCCTATGCCCTTATAACCTAGGGGGCTAGAGTATGCTTGTATTTCCACAGGTCGAGGTCACTAATGGGTTCCTGCAAAAGCTATACAAATTATCAATGACTCAAAAGAGTAAGATGAGGCGTCTGTCGCGAGGATAGTGGAGACCACACAAGATGAATCACCAAGAGATGTTGCTGCAGTTTGCTCATGCTGGTCATCTCACCACCTACTCATGCAGAACAACAGAGATGTCCCAATGATGCTGGAGCCACCCTGGCTGAGGGTGGTAGCTTGGGGGGAGGAGGTCGTTGACCTGGAATGGGCTTACACAATTTTTAGGATACAGGGGACGATCTGTAATTCCTCTCTTCCCCAGCATATGGGGGAAGCCCAGTTTGTAAAACCCACTCCTTTGCTAGAGACTTTGTGCCATTCACTGGAGGACTTGCAATAACAAAGCACAGTGAGCTCCCATCTTGGCACCTGACAAACCACACCAGTTATGACTCTGTTCCTCTACCCATGTGAGTACCCAAGAAAGGCCTCTCTTGGACAGGACTTTGGAAGGCAATGGCAGTTATGGGACAATCTTACAACCTTCTATTTTATCTTATGTCTTTATACAAAATCAACTTGTACAGTCCCAAGTTGTGGAGGACGGGGCTAAGAATGTGTATAAATTATTGAGGGATCTCATCAAAGCCATGGGGGATGAAGTAGTGGTGGGCACATTGTTGTTTTGTGGCCTTCCTGTGCCTGGCTAAAATGTTTTATAATAACTTAGCAATGATTCAGGCTGATACTCCAAAAACAAAAAGGGGGAATTGGAAGGGACAGTGTGAGTTGCAAGCACCTCTTGTCTCACAGGAAATTGGGAACTGCCTTGGGGCCTCTTGGTTCAGAGGCTGCTCCATGCCTGAGGGAGATGAGGAGGTGCTGAGGGCCACAGTCTTGTTGCTGGCTCAATTGATGAGCAGCAGCTGACATGGCTGGTTCAGCCCCCCCTCCATTGGTTTACATTCCCTAGCAAGAGGAATTCATGCCTGAATTGTGATCTACATAAAGAGCCAGGTTTCTTACTCCCAGTGGCCGCCCATGTGCCCCCCTTCTTAGAATAAACTGTAAGTTGTTTCTCTCACTCACCTCTGGTCTCTTCAATCCCTCCTGAGAATACAACCTAGGCCTGGCCCTTAGGTTAGGAAAGGTAGCAGCTGCTTACACTTGTCATGTCGGTGAGTGACTACAAGCACTCTTTTCTGCCCTGAAACTGTGACAAGGGTTCCTTCTCCACTCCATGTACAGATTCTGATGAACTAGTTCTCATTCTTTTCCTGGCACTGCCACCCAGGATTGTGACCCAGACCTGAATATGGACAAAGCTACAGCAGGCTCCAGTGCCAGAAAAGAGACTCCTGTAATTTCCTTCTGATGAGTTATTCAATCCCCTTACCATGTGTGGGCTGAGAACTCCAGAAGCAGCCACTACTGCTGCTGCTTCAGTGTTTCCCAAATTCTGCCCTTTGTTTGCTGGGGCCCAGTCTGTCCTAGAGTCTCCTTTGCTTGACTGTGCTGCATTTACAGCCAGGTGTGATAGACCTTTATGACCAAACTTCTAAAGTATCTTTGGCCAGAAAAATCATTTCACCCCATTCTTCTATGGGGGTATCCCTTAAGAAATTGGTTTATACCATTATTTAAAGGTGTTCATAAGGGGCATAAATTGGTGGAGAGTTCAGGTAAATCACTGCCTTTTCTCTGCCATCTTGACGCCCCTTCCTAGTTTCTGTCTTGTACATAGTATGAGGGCAGGAATGAGAAGACAGTAAGCCAGACATTTAATTCATTGGGAAAGGAGGGAGAATGCCCTAGGTATTGATAGATAGCCACTAGGAACCTGAATGGGTGATAAATTTTGGTAAAGTGTAATGCAAAGGGAGGGAAGGTGTTGCTAAGTGATGAAGGTAGAAGAAAGACTAGAAACAGGAATAGGGGGAAACTACTATACAATTCACAATATATTATTTTATCATCACCATAATCCTGGGATCTAGGTACTATTATTATCCTAATTTTCCACATGATAAATTTGAGGTAGAGAGAGGCTAACTCACCCAGGGTCACACAGGTCATAAATCTTTGAATCCCAATTTAAATTCACATTTTCCTGACTACAAGACCATGTCTCTATTCATTATGAGACCAAAGAGTTACACAGTAGCAAAGTATCACTTATAAATTATATTGTTTCTAAAGATGTCTGTCTAAGCAGAGTTTAGGTCCAATTTTGCTGTGTCATTCAAAGAATATGTATTGGTTTTGTTTCTGCCAGTAGCAATTAACAACTATGTACAGAAAATGTGTAAAAGCTATTTATTGACCAAATATAAAAGAATTATAAAAACATAATACATGTTTGCTTTTTGTCATGTATTAGAGAAATGATGGAACATAGTCTTGCAACTATAACAAAAACAAATTCTACTCCAATTGCTGTAAATATTACCTGAGTAACCTAAAATGTATTTTATGGATTATGTTAACATGGCTGCTGATCAGTCAATGATTCCAGTAGAGGAAGACATATTTGGCCAAGAAGTGTTATCTGAGAAATATGTCCAGCAAAAGGGAGGATTAACTAATCTCTGAAAAACTTTTTTACTTCTTTAATATTTAGAAAAATATTGCAGTAGATGCATCTAAATCCTCAAGAAAATAAGAAAAAAAATCAGGTCAAGAAGTTCTATGAACCAACACTGGAGAATACACATACACTATTTATCCACTACCATCTTCTTCCATGTGCAGAAAACAAACATTAATTCCTCCCAGTCACATTAAGGAAAGGAAAAGTAGCGCAATCAAGCAGGGGGAGAAAGACTGCACAGCTGACTACTTTGAAATTAAGTGGAAGGTGATTTGAAACCTAGCTGAAACTACTCCCATACAACAGAACTGTCAAAAATGTGACCTGGGAATTCCATAATTCCCTAGGTAAGAAGACTGAGCAACTTGTCTCAACTCCAAATGGTCTGTACAAGCAACAACAAAGGTATAGACTGATTGTCAGTGATGGATAGTATAAGAGGGGTGAAAGGAATATATCAAGAGAAAACACCTTATTGACAGCCAAGTTCAAAAAGAGTTAAAATAATATAAATAAGTATAAATGAAATTAAAATCAGAGCAGCAACAACAAAAGGAAAACTAAAAAACTAGAGTGAGATTAGCAAATACTACTTCAAGGAGAGTGAAATAATAGTGTTTGATGAAAGTCAGTATGCTAGTCCCTCCATTCTGAGATCATGAAAGAATAATGGGAATGCTCATGATATTTCAAAGGATAAATAAAACTCAGGGGGGCATCTAGGTAGAGCAGTGAATAGAGCACTGGCCCAGGCGTCAGGAGGACCTGAGTTCAAATCTGGCCTCAGACATTTAACATAAAAACTAGCCATGTGACCTTGGGCAAGTCACTTAACCCCAGTTGCCATACCTTCCCCCCTCCCCCAAAAGCAAATAAATAAATAAATAAAATTAGAATGCATAATTAAAGCAAAACAAAATTAGGAAATTGGGAAAAAACAATTTAAAATGAAAAATCTCTCTGATGTAGACCACTACTACTACATTCAGTAGCAACAGCAGCAGCCGCATCAAAATGCATAGAAACATATAAAATATATATAGTGAAGAGAATATCAATAAAATAAATAAAAGATAAGATATATTAATGAAGAGAATAACATGAATCCTTAAAAACACCCTTCTAAATAAAGATATAAAAATATTGGTTGAGATAATCTCCCAATCAACTGTGAGGGGAAGGAGGATAGTTGCACTCCAAACACCAATGCATATAGTGGTTATATTTAATGATATAAGTGAGAACAAATACTTTCTTTTTTTTTAAGGTACTTTATTTTTTTTTTGAAGGGGAAGGTAGGGCAATTGGGGTTAAGTGACTTGCCCAAGGTCATATAGCTAGTTTTGTGTTAAATGTCTGAGGCAGCATTTAAACTCAGGTCCTCCTGACTTTAGGGCAGATGCTCTATTCATTGCACCACCTAGTCTCCCTGAGAACAAAATACTTTCAATTAAAAAAAGGAAAGAGGGTTTAAAAATTTAGGATTGTTCTGCAGTTTAAAAAAAACTGGGAAAGATAATATAATAATTTGATCCAAAAACAATGAGTTCATACTGCAACCAAAAATATTTTACATCCTTCCTGCAATAATAAAATCATGAAAGGGGGTAAGATGAATATCCGCCCAATAAGATGCTCTTAAGACATTTTAAATTGTGTGTGTAAGCAGAAGTGAGCAAACATTTTAACTTGCAACCATCCTATAAAGAAACACATGAATGGTAAATACATACAATGTCCAAGAAAAGACTAATACATGAAAGTAAGTAGTGCACCTGGATCATTGTTCTTAAAAATAGAAGGATTGATTTATGGAGAAAAAGAAGAAAAAAAAAACAACCAAGAGAGAATATCACGAGGGTAAAAATGACCTAAGGGACAAAACTATTATTTAGTGATTCTTAAATTTTCAAAAGAAGTAAAGGTGGAAGAATTGAATTGAAACAGCATGGTATCAAACTTTTGACTGGCAAAATGAATCAATGTCTTTTGTGGGCAAGAACTGCAGAGTAGCAGGTTGCATAGAAGGTCAGAAGAAAGGGAGGAGTGTTAGGGTTAGGATCAAGGCACATGAATTTTTCACTTCTATTATCTCCACAATTCAAAATAAGGGGCTGGTCACCCCTATGGCTACTGGCAAGAGACCAGGAGGCAAGTATGGGAGAAAGATATGGAGTCAATGGAAAAGAGGGACATAGGTCCAGAAAACTGGAAGAGAGGGACTTGTACTAAAGGAGTGGGGTGGGGTGCTTAATTAAACTATTGGAGGGAATTTAACTTGAAGGAAAAGACTGAGGCTTATGGATATCTTTAGTTTGAGAAAAAGTTCACATACTGGGGGCTACCTTCTTTGAAAAATTGTGAATCCTCTCTAACCAGATTTCTATCCAAAAGAAAGAATGTGATTTCAAAGAGGCATTTAAATTCAGAGTGGAGGAAAGAAAATAAATCCTGATAAGGGGTAGCATGGATTTGAAGAAGGACATTATTTTTTGAGCCAGTGGAAAAAATTTCCTCCAAGTTTTGGGGAGCAGAGTAAATCTCACCATGTTATATTGGTTCTATTTGACTTTACTTTCTTTCAAAGTGATATTTAAAAAAGTAGGTAGAACAGAAAGTAAGAAATGGAAGAAGATCTATAAAAGGCAGGTATAGAAATTTTATAAAATAGAAAAGAGAATTCAAATCATATGAGTGACACAAAGAATAAAGAAGTAAAAAAAATCAAGGCATATTGTATGAATAAAATAAAATAAATTTGCAGGTCTAGAAGAGAAGAGAAATAACAAGAGCAAATTAAAGGAAAACTTGTTAGAAAAGGATGCAGGGAAGGGAAGTTAGAAGAAGAAAAAGGTTATGAGGAAGATAGGAAAAAGAAATAGAGGAATGAAGATAATGAACAAGTACTGGCTCAATGAGATAGGGAAAGGAAAGATGAATAAGGATAGAGTAGCAAAAAGGAAATAAACAATGAAAGAAAATAGCATCATGGAGGCATTTTCAAAATACTAAGAAGAATACTAAAAGATGTCCAGAAAGAAATAAAATAAAAAGGAAAGAAAAAGCAAACAGGAAAACCTGGGCAATTGTAGAAAGATTTTATTAAAAAAATTAAAATAGGAGAAAGTTATGTAAAATGGAGATACGCAGTTTCATTTACCATTTTCTTTTTCTCTTCTGCTTGTATGAAAATGCCCAATTTGTTTGCTGTTTGTTAAGTTAAAAAAATGGACAGAAAGATACTATGAAACAGACAAAAATGTTGGAAATTTAGAGCTGAAATGGCTATATACATAAACAGTGTGCTATAGGAAAAGCAATTATAAATAAATGTCACATTCATGGATTAGTTTTATAATTAAAAATAATTAATAAGTGTGCAAAAGAAATCATACTCAAAAAACAAGAAAGGAAATACTTTACTAGGCTCTTTCATAAGAAAATATATTCTTAATATTTAAACAAATAAAAAATATAAAAGAATGAAAACAATAAGCCAATGATTAATGAATATCTAAATTTTTAATAAGATCTAGACCCAGCCCCCCTCTACCAAGTAAATAACTCTAGAAATATATCCAAACCCAGTATTCACTAAGTTAGATTAATAACAGGGATTCAAGGATGGTTACACAAAGGAAAATATTTAGTAAAACTACTAATGTTATAAATATCATCCAGAATACATGATTTCATTAAAAAAGATGCTGAAATAATCTTTCACAAGAGACATTTATTTATGATGAATATTCTTTAAAAATTTGAATATAGAAAGAACTTTGATTTTAATAAGATGAATTTCATATATCTTAAACTTGAAGGTAGTATATCTTATGCAACAGCCTAACACTAGAAGACTTTCCAGCAAATTCAGAAGTTATGCAGACATTTCCCCATTTCCAAACCTATTTGACCTGTCTCCATCAAGGCAGTGACAGGTATAAGAATAGAGAAAGTAATTAGGCAAAGACATAGGGAATGAACAGATAATTAAGGGAAGGCAAGGCCAGGGAAGGAGGAAAAAAAGAATTAAATTAATATTGTCAGTCAACTAGCAGGACATAAAATAATAGCATACTGTTAGACCTCATGATTTAGAATTTCTGTGCATCTGCTTAAAACATAGAAAGGATAGGAATTTAGAAGTAGGGAAACATTTTTAAAAAGAAAGAGAACAACAACAAAAAAAAACAACAAATAAAGTAGTATTGCACTTCTGACCAAGGGGACTAAAAATAGAGAAGGAAAAATGCACTAGGAAAGATAGTTTACTCATTTAGTCTGTTAGAGACATAGTCAGTTAATGCCTATTAAATGCTTATTTGGTTATCAGACATTGGGCTAAGCCATAGGAATACAAGTGTTTCTGCTTTTAAAAAAGATCTCATTTTAATGGTAGAAAACCTGCAACCACCTACTTTCTATCTCACACACACACACACACACACATGCATGTGCTCATGTGTTTGTTTGTGTGTGTGTGTGAGAGAGACAGACAGAGAGAGAGAGAGAGAGAGAGAGAGAGAGAGAGAGAGAGAGAGAGAGAGAGAGAAGGACATCTTAGAAGTAAAGAAATAGCAAGGGGGTGGAGAATAAGAAAGCCAAGATATAAATGGCTTTAAATATCAAAAGAAGGATCTTATATATTTGATCCTGGAGCTAATAGAGAGCAAATAAAGTTTGGTGAATGATGAGGAGATATTATGATGATATGATCACAACTATATTTTAGGAAAATTACTTTGGCAAGTAGCTGATTGAAGATGGATTAGAATAAGAAGTGATGATACAGGAAAGAATGCATAGAAGCCTCTTTCGCAATATATTGGAAAGATGATGTTTGCTTGTGCTATGGCTATTTATGTATATGAATATATGGGAGTACAAAGAAGTAGATGTAAATGAAAAATACTTTGAAGGTAAAAATGACAGTATTTGGTAACTGATTGGACCTATACTGGGAATATGAAGGAGTAATAGTATATGATCCTGAACCTAAGTGACTGGGAGAATAGTGGTGCCTTCACGAGTAATAGAAAAGTTGCAAAAATGGGAAGATTTAGGAGCATAAATAACAAGCTCTGTTTTGGTCATGTTGAGGTTGAGATGATTAGGAAACATTCAATTTGAAGATGTGGGTCTGAAGTACATGTGATATTTTTATCACAAAGAAAATAAATTAAGTAAATGAGTAGGTGTGGAATCAGCATTTTTTATAGAAACTAATATGTGCCAGGCACAATACTCATTTTTTAAAATAAATATTAGCTCATTTGACCTTTGTGACAACCTTAGGTTGGTGTTTCTAGGCCCAAAAATCTATACACTATGCTACCAGTTATATCTATATACATACATGCATATGTTTATAGTACATATGTATCTGCATACATACATGTAAGGGTTATGGGATTTAAAGATCGTCCATGCCCCATTGGACTTGCTGATGTAGCAGGAAGGGGTGGAGCAAGAGGAAGCGGAAGCCAAGCTAGAGTTCCTGTGGTGGCTAGCAATGGTGGCGACGGTGGCAGCAGTAGCAGAGGCAGTGGCGGCGGCAGCGAAAAGCCTTTTTGAGTCAGCCAGAATTTCTTCTAAGGACTCCTGCTGAGGACTGCCAGGGGCCGGAGCTGCTGGGAGCACATTTCCTGGACGCTTGGTGGTTGCTTTGAGTGGGGAGAGGAGGACCTTTGCCTGAGGTAGCCTGTTCTGTTTTAAAGGCTTGAGAATGTGGGTGCTTTCTACTTTATCTACCTGTGCCAATGTCATAACTACTCTGATGGCTTTCACTTTCTGGTTTTGGGACTCAGTCTTTTGGTATTTCAATAAATTTTCTAGCTTATTCCCCCATATGGCAAGCCTGATGTATTTTGTGATGGATAATTATATCAGCATATCTGTAATTTCCATAGGCATTTTGAATATGGCATTGATGATACAATACATAAACACAATGAATGTCCTTCAAGAATGTAAAAATAATATTCTGTAGAACTAGTGAGAGAGAAAAGCACTTCTGTGGTGAATTATAAGAAAAAAATTACTCTTGAAGGCACCACTATACTCCCAGGCACCTAGACTCAGGATCATACTTTATTGCTAATTCACACTGAAAGTGCAATTAGGTGCAATTATATTTCTACAAATATTTAAACTATTTGGCTAAAGAAAAATGTAGTGTAAATTGGACAGTTTGCATGGGAATACTTAGGTAGTAGTTTATGTTTTCTGTTCATAATTACTAAATTTTCAATAATCTTTTTGTCAATAATTCTATCATAATCCACACAGGTATTAATGTCCTTCCCTTATAATGATAATTTTGTATACTTTAAATTTATTTTTGCTTCACTTTTTTAAGCATTGTTTCCTTCCAATGGAATGATATATCCTTGAGGAGAGTAGCAATTTTAATTTATGTCTGTGTTTCTCCAGTGCTTGCATTAATCTATGATTGTTCAATTTATTGAGTGAATGATTAATGAAAGAATGTAGTGGGGACACATTATATCCAATATGTTGTGATGTACACTAGGAGAGTGGCAGGGATGAAAGGAAGAAAGGTTGCTGAAGAAAATTTATTTAAGGAAAGAAAATCTCAGTAAACAGAGTTTATAATCTAATGATCTAACTCTTTTAAAAAATTTTTTATTTATATTAATTTTCAACATTCACTTTCAGAAGTTTTGAGTTCCAAATTTTCTTCCCCCCCCCCGCCCCCGACCCTAGAGTCATGAAATTCAGTATAGCTGGGGCAGCTAGGTGACACAGTGAATAAAGCGCTGGCCCCAGGAATCAGGAGGACCCCAGTTCAGTTCTGGCCTCAGACACTTAACACCCACACGCAAAAAAAAAAAAAAAAACCTATCCGTGTAACCTTGGTCAAGTTACTTAACCCCAATTGACCTCCAAAAGGCAAAAAAAAAATTCAGTATAGCTTCTACACATGCCTTCACATTAAACATTAGTCAAGCTGTAAAGAAGAATTATAACCAATGGAATGAATAATGAAGAAAAAGGAAACAAAAACAAAAAAGAAAGAGAGCAAGTAGTTTCCTTTAATCTGAATTCAGACTTCATAATTGTTTCTCTGGACCTCGATAGTCTTACCATCATGAGTACTTTGGAGTTGTCTTATAAGCTTCCATTGCTGAGATGAGCCCAGTGTATCAGAGCCACTCATCATAAATACAATGTATCCCTACTTGCAATGTTCTCTTGCTTCTACTGCCTCCCTCAGCATCAGTTTACATAAGTCTCTCCATGTAATTATGAAGCCCCTCTGCTCCTCATTTCTTATAACACAATAGTATTCCATTGCATTCATGGACCACAACTTGTTTAGCCATTCCCCAATTGATGGGCATCCTCTTGATTTCCTATTCTTTGCCATCACAAAAAGATCTGCTATAAATATTTTGTACATATAGATCAACCTTCCACTAGTATGATCACTTTGGGATATAACTCTAGAAGAGTTATTGCTAAGTCAAAAGGTACACACATTGTTATAGCCCTTTGATCATAGTTGCAAATTACGCTCCAGAACAATTGCATCAGTTCACAACTGGATCAACAATGCATTAGTGTTCCAATTTTCCCACATCTTCTCCAGGATTTATCATTTCCTTGTTTTACCATCTTAGTCAATCTGTCCAGGGAGATGTGGTAGCTAACAGTTGTTTTGATTTGCATCTCTTTGAGCAATAGTGATTTATAGTTTTTTATTCCTAATGTGATAATAGATATGTTTAATTTCTTCCTCTGAAAACTGGCTGTTCATATCCTTTGACCATTTATCAATTTGGGAATGACTTGTATTCCTATGAATTTGACTCAGTTTTCTGTGTATTTTAGATATGAGGCCTTTATCAGAGACACTGTAAAAATATTTCCCCATTTTCTGCTTCCCTTTTAATCTTGGTTACATGGACTTTGTTTGTACAAAACTTTTCAATTTAATGTAATCAAAATTATCCATTTTGCATTTTGTAATGCTCTCTGTCTCCTGTTTGGTCATAAATTATTCCCTTCTCCCTAAATCTGACAGGTAAACTACTCCTTGCTCTCCCAAATTGCTTACAGTATCAGCCTTTATGTCTAAATCTTGAACCCATTTAGATTTTATTTTAGTAAATGGAGTAAGACATTGGTCTCTGCCCATTTTCTGCCATATAATTTTCTAGTTTTCCCAGCAGTTTTTGTAAAATAATAAGATTTTATCCTAGAAGTTGGAATCTTGGGGTTTATCAAACAGCAGATTTCTATAGCCATTGACTGTTTTTTATTGTGTACCTAATCTATTATATTGATACACTACTCTTTTCCTTGGCCTGTACCCAGTAGTTTTGATGACTGCTGCTAAATAATATAGTTTAAAATATGTTATAGCTAGGTCACCTTCCCTACTATTTCTTTTCATTAATTCCCTTGATATTCTGGACCTTTTGGTCTTCCAGATGAATTTTGTTGCTATTTCTTCTAGCTCTATGTAATCGCAACTAAATAAGTACTTAACTCCTTGTTTCAGCTATTTAATGATTTAGCACCTTCTTTCAGTTCAAGTTTCTTTTAAAAAGCCTTGCCCATGATTCTATCAAGTCTTTGTTAAGAAATAGAATTTGTGAACCCTACAAATTGGGAACCCCAGAACTTGTGAACCCCTATTGATGATGCAACAGGAAGGGGAGGAGCTAATAACCATATATAAGGAGAAGCCCAACCTGGGAAAGAGCAGAATTGAGAAGTACTGAGAAGAGAACTTTTTTGGTGGCACAGTTGAGAAGGAGAAAACTTGTGGTATCCCAGTACTCTATGCATGCCTGTTCTGTCTGTGTTGATTTTTGCTTGTGATACTTTGTACAAAAGCCCTGGGACCTTACTGGAAACCCTGTAAGAGGATTTTCTGGTTGCTTGTTTACAGATATTCTGGAGGAGGTTTTGGATATCCTTGAACTCTACTGATTATTTGCCTTGACTCCTTGGACCTTTTTTGTGGGTCTGTGTTGCTTTTTATGTGGATGATTTGTGTTGACTTCTTGGACTTTGTGGGTCTCTGTTGATTTCACAGGCACATATTGAATTGATGATAGTGGCGGCAGTGTTTATGAATGGTGTTTTGGTTCTGTTAAGTTTTGTCTTCGCAGAAACAGAAACTCTAGGGGACTTGAGGTGTACTGGACCCAGCGAGCTTCAATATGGAAAAGGAACTGGGTGAGGAACTAGATGAGGAGCTGGACAAGAAGCTGAGAGCTGCCTGCCTTTGAATCCAGGGGACAGTTGGGTAGATTCAGGCAGGAGCTGAGACCATGGAAGAGGAACCATGGAAACTGAGAGATAGCCTCAAGTCAAGATGAAGAGACCTCTTCTTGGGTACCTAATGCTGGCTGAGAAGATTATGATTTACTGTGACCTAGGGGTGGAGAACTTTAAAATTTGTACTACGTGTCCTTTAAGGAGGCCTGCTCCTTAAGAATGATTGAATTAAGGACTTACTGAATAATTATACTTTGTGTTCCTTAAGGAGTATTGCTCCTTAAGGAAGATTGAGTTAAGGACTTGCTGCATGACATCTTTTTTTTTTTTTTTGCAAGTCCCATAGGTTTTATTCATCTAAGACTTTTGGGGAAGGAGGAACCAAGAGGGACCTGCTAAATTACCTTTTGCTCTGGATACCTGAGCAAATCAGTGGATTCGTGAAAGGGGCTGGGGATAGATATGCCTTCAGACCCCAGGATCAGGGAGAGAACATTGAATTGTGCTGAATTGTGACATCCTAGCTATGTGACATTAGGAGGGCACTTTTGCCCTCAGTTTCCCCAATCATAAAAATTCGAGTATAAGGTCTTTCTAAAAGGTCCTTTCCAGACCTGCTATTTCAGGGTCTAAAAGCCTTTCCATCTCTAAATCCTTTTGATCCCCTTTCGATGTATCCAAATTCAGACTAGAGATAGGTCTAGGAAACCTGCGTGTTCCTCCATGCTGGGCAAGTCAGGATGGCCAAGTCGAGTCCTGTCCTCGGGGGACGGGGAGGTTCCTTTGTAGGGTGTGGGGTGGTAGTTTCAGGCCACCTGTTCCTGAGGGTAGGACTAGGGACAGGTTGGACTGGGCAATCCTTCTGGGGCTGTGAGGGGAGCTTGTCAATTTTTCAATTCTTTTGCATTTCATTTAGGATCCAAGAGTGGTAACGGCACAGGTTGGTATAAATACCAGGATACCCAGGCAGCCCGCAGTGTTCCATGCCCCAAGACACTAGGCCCTGCAGGGCCCCATTGCATACCAAGGGGCCTCCAGAGTCACCCTGGCAGGAGTCCTTCCCACCTTCCTTGTTCTCGGCACAGACCATGCTGGCAGTGATAGCTTTTTGGTAAGCATTTTTGCATTATTCCTCGGATATGATACTAATCTTCAGACACTGGAGGGCACTGGGATATTTGGCAAAAGGACTGGACACAGTCCCCCAGCTGGACAGCAGGCAGCTTGTGCCGGGATTGACACAGTCTCTTGCCAGCTGAATGGGTTGAATTTGGCGGGTCAGCTTCACTGGCCTCTCCAGGTAGAGCAGCATGAGGTCGTTGTTGGTGGTCCTGGTGGTGTAGTTGGGGTAGGGAACTCGGCGCTCCACTCTGAATGTTTGCTGATAGGGCTCCCTGTGATTGATATTGTGTTTTCCCAAGACCACTTGAAGGTTCCAGTGGGTACAGTGAGCTGCTGTGAGGACCCAGAGATTGGACAACAGGACACCCCCACAGTGGAAATTCTGATTGATGAACAGGGCAGCCTGCCAGGGCTGGGAGTAGGCAATACACGTTTGACCACCAATGATCTTATCCTCATTCCTTTCTGCATTGGCAGTGACCCACAGAAGAGGCAGTGTTAAGAGGCAGAGCATTTCTGAAGAGATGTCTAACTGGGGTGGGGTAGGTCTGATGACCAGCAGATGAAAAACGGCTAACAGAACCACTTATACTCAGAAATCCAGACACAGAAATGGATGGAGTGAGCCAGAGGAGCAGAGGCAGAGGGATATGGCAGCCCTAACTGGATGGAGTGCTGCAGTGGCTGAGAATGAGGAAGGACAAGCAGCTAGAGGCCAAGGGCCAGGTGTCCCCCAGGGAGGGGCTGTCTCCCAGAGTAGGGCTGATGCTGGAGAAGATCTCTTCCTCTTGTCTCCTGCATGATATCTTTTGTTTAAAACTATGTGGCCCCTTTGGTAAAACTGTGTGTGTTATGCCATAACATTGTTAAGGCTGTACTTTGGTTTCTGTGAATGTTTTCCTTTAGTTTACTGCTGAATAGAGAGTTCACTATACTATGTAATCAGAATATTAAAGATGTTCATAGCAGCAGTCTTCTGGAAAGCTGCTCTTGCTTAACTTTATACTCTATGAAATAAATTTTGGGTCGATTGATTGGCATGGCATGAAATATGTACATTAATTTAAATAAAATAGCCATTCCTAGTACATTAGCTTGATCAGCCATGAGCAACTGATGTTATTCCAATTATTTATATGTGACTTTATTTGAGTGAAAATTGTTTGCTAATTGTGTTCAAATAGTTTCTGGGTTTCTTTTAACAGACTCCCAAATATTTTATAATGTCTACAGTAACTTTAAATGGAATTTCTCTTTCCATTACTTGCTGTTGATCTTTATTAGAAATATATAGGAATGCTGAATATTTATGTGGGTTTATTTTATGTCCTGCAACTTTTCAAAAGTCATTTATTATTTCAAGTAGATTTTTAATTGATCCTCTAGAATTCTCTAAGTATGACATCATATCATCTGCAAAGAGTGATGACTCAGTGTCTTCTTTGCCTATTCTAATTCCTTCAATTTCTTTTTCTTCTGTTATTGCTACAGCTAAAATTTTAAGTAGTGAATTGAATAAAAGGAGTTAGAGTGGACATCCTTCTTTCCCACTTATCTTACTGGAAATACATCTAGGTTATTCCCATTACATATAATATTTGCTTATGGTATTAGGTAGATGTAAGTTATTATTTTAAGGGAGACTCTGTATATTCCTATGCTTCCTAGTGTTTTCAATAGGAATGGTTGTTGTATTTTGTCAAAAGCTTTTTCTGCTTTTGGACTCCTCTAATTTTCCCAAATAGTTCATAAATATTTGGAATTAATTATTCTTTAAATGTTTTATAGGATTTGCTTGTAAATCCATCTGGCCATGGAGATTTTTTTTTCCTAGAAGGTTCATTTATGGCTTGTTCAATTTATTTTTCCGAGATGGGGTTATTAAAGTATTTTACTTCCTCTTCTGTTATTCTGGGCAATGTATATTTTATAAATATTCATACATTTCAATAAAATTGTCAAATTTGGGGGCATATAATTGGGCAAAATGATTCTTAATTTTTGTTTTAATTTCCTCTAAATTGGAGGTAAGTTCATCCTCTTTATTTTTGGTAGTGGTAATTTGGCATTCTTCTTTCTTTTTTTTAATCAAATAGACTAAGGGTTTATAAATATTATTTTATTTTTTAAAATTAAACCAGCCCTTAGTTGTATTTATTAATTCAATGGTTTTCTTAATTCCAGTTTTATTAATCTCTCCTTTCATTTTCAGTATTTCCAATTCAGTATTTAATTGGTGATTTTCAAGTATTTCTTTTTCTAGCTTTTTCAGTTGCATGCCTAATTAATTTATCTCCTTTTTCTCATGTAAGTATTCAGAGATAAAAAAAACAAAGTTGAATCACTTTCATTGCATCCAGTCTGTTTTAGTATGTTGTCTCATTACTGTCATTCTTTTAATTTACTGATTGTTTCTATATTTTTTACTTGACCCACTCATTCTTTAGGATAAGATTATTTAGTTTCCAATTAGTTTTAGTCTATCTAAAAACACACACACACACACACACACACACACATATATATATATAAATTATTACATTATGATCTGAAGAGGAAGCATTTAATATTTCTGACTTTCTGGACTGTGAGATTTTTATGGCCTAGTACATAGTCAAATTTTGTGTATGTTCCATGTACAACCGAGAAGAAAGTATATTCCTTTTTATCCCAATTCATTTTCCTCCAGAGGTCTGTCATATCTACATTCTCTAAGATTCTATTCACATCCTTGTTCTTGTTTATTTTGTGGTCATATTTATCAAATTCAGAGAGGGGCTGGTTGAGGTCCCCCACTAGAATAGTTTTGCTATTTATTTCTCCCTCAAATTCCATTAATTTTTCCTCTATGCATTTGGCTGCTATACCACTTGGTGCACATATATTTAGTAATGATAATACTTTATTGTCAATGGTACATTTTAACAGGATATAGTTTCCTTCCTTATCTTTTTAAATTAGATCTATTTTTTTAAATTTTGCTTTGTCTGAGATTAGAATTTCTACCCCTGCTTTTTTATTACTTTAGTTGAAGCATAATATATTCTACTCCCAAATTCCATATTTACCCTATGTGTATCCCGTTTCAAATGTGTTTCCTATAAACAGCATATTATAAGTTTATGGTGCATATCCATTCTGCTATCCATCTCCATTTCATGGGAAAATTCATCCCATTCACATTCACAGTTATGACTACTATCTGTGTCATTCTCTCCATCCTATCTCTCTTTCCATTTATGCTTTTATTTCTCCCTTCTCCCTTGCCTTAGTCAAAAGAGTTTTCCTTTTGACCACCACCTACCTGCATGTTCCCTCCCTATCAGTCCCCCTCTCTTTACCTACACTTTTCCTTTACTACTTCTTCCCTTCCTTCTAACCACCCCCTTTTCTTTTCCCTTTCACCTCCTACTGCCTATAGGGCACATTAGTTTTCTATACTTTATAAAGTATGTTATTCTTTCCTTAAACCAAATTTGATAACTGTAAATCTCAAACAATTCTCTTCTCCTTCCCTGCTTTCACTGTACTATAATAAAGTTTTTGGTCTTTTTACATTAAATTAGTATACTTACTTGACTATGTTATTCCCTCCTTGAACAAAAACCAAAGAGAGCAAAGGTCATATAATGCTCATCTTTCTCCCTTCTTTGCCTCTACTACATGTGATCCTCTTCATATGATGCAATTTACCTTGTTCTGCCTCCTCCTTTCCTCTTCTTCCATTTCAATCCCTTTGTACCCCTTAATTAATTTTTTGTCATTAAATCAGCTAATTTATACCCACATCTTCTATCTATGTATGTCTCTTTCAACTGTTGTAATGATTATACAATTCTCAAGATTAAGAGGTATCATCCTCCCATATAGATATGTAAACAGTTTGCTCTTACTGAATAACAAGATTGTGTGCATGTGTGTGTATGTATGTCTGTGTGTATGCTTATTTTTTCCCTGTTTACCTTCTTATGTTTCTCTTGAGTCTTGCATGTGAAGATCAAATTTTTCATTGAGCTCTGGGCTTTTTATCACATAGGTAAATCCCTTATTTCATTGAATGATCACCTTGCCTGAAAGATTATGCTTAAATTAGCTGGGTAGTTGATCCTTGGTTGTAGTCCAAGCTCTTTTTCTTACAAAATATCCTATTCCAATCTCTGCAATCTTGTAACAGGTCCTGTGCAATCCTGACTGTAGTTGTGTGATATTTGAATTATTTCTTTCTGACTGCTTGCAGTACTTTCTCCTTGACCTGGTAATTCTAGAATATAGTTACAATACTCCTTGGAGTTTTTAAATTTAGGATCTCTTTAAAGAGGTGCATTCCTTCGATAACTACATTGGCCTCTGAATCTAGGACCTCAGGGCAGATTTCCTTCATTATTTCTTGAAAGATATTGTCCAGGCTCTTTTTTAAATCATGAATTTCTGGAAGACTGATAATTCTTAGATTCTCTCTCCTGGATCTGTTTTCCAGGTCAGTTGTTTTTCCCAATTAGATATTATACATTTTCTTTTCTTTTCTTTTTTTTGTTTTTGTTTTTGTTTTTGTTTTTTAGATATTGTTTGATTGATTCTTGGTGCCTCATAGAATCATTCACTTCAACTTGTCTGATTCTAATTTTTGAAGAATTGTTTTCCTCAGTTAGGTTTTGAACCGCCTTTTCTACTATGCTGGATTTTACTTTCAAGGATTTATTTTCTCCAGTTAGGTTATGAACCTCTTTCTCCATTTGGTTAATTGTACTTTATAAGGAGTTGTTCTCTTGAGTTAATTAAAAAAAATATTTTGCCAAATGCATTTTTAAAATTGGTCAGTTTTTCTTCTTCCTCTTTAACTTGGCTTTTCAAATTCTTCTCCAGCTCTTCCAAGAATTTTTTTGGACTTAAGATCAGTTCATATTCCTTTTTGAGGCTGCAGATGTGGGTGTATTGTCAATGGCTGACATCTTCTGAGTGTGAACCTTGCTCTTTTCTTTCACCATAATAAGATTCTAAAGTCTGTTTTTCCAAATTGACTTTTCTCCATTGTGATTACCTATTTCCTGCCTTTTAAATTGGATCTCTGCTTCTGGGGCACTGGGGGTTCTGACCCATGCTTCTTATTCTAGGAGTTAGAGGCCTGGTTATTGACTTTGTGTGCTGTGGCCTCTAAGTGCCT
>NW_027186349.1:13986529-14076718 GCF_028583685.1 Petaurus breviceps papuanus
TATGTTTTCTTCAGTTTCCACATGCATGTCCCTGGACTAGGGCTCAGGAATGGTCAGCTGCTGGGGGCCAGGCCATGTTGGTGTCTGCCAATTCCCCTGGGAGTGTGAAGGCACCCCTGTGGTTCTGGTGTGGGTGCTTTCTGGCTCTACTCCTCTGGAGTTCAGGATCTCCTACTGAGACACCTCCCATTCTTCATGGGTGCCCTTTAGCCTCAGCATAGCCACAGTCACACACCTCTTGTAGATCTTCTAAGCCTACCACTGGTTCCACTATTTCAGAATTTTACACTTGGACAATATTCTCTGGGTTATTCAGAATCAAATGGGGGTGGGAAGAGACCCAGTATGGTTTACTCCACCTTCTTGGCTCCCAGAATTATCAGGTAGATAATTTTTAAACTTCTAGTCTGTGGGCTGCTATATTCAGGAGTAACTGCTGCTGCTGCCAAAGGTCCTATGCTTGTCCCTTACCCAGCTCCAACAGACCCCTGTCCTATGGTGATAGTTTTGGGACTTGCCCTTGTGGTGGGAGAATTGTTTTGACTGGATTTTCTCTGGCTCTTCTATGGTCAGATCTGTTTTGGTGCAGCCCACGCACTCCCTATGCAGTGCTATGTGCTCCCCCAGCCCCCAGGGCTCAACAAATCCTACCTGAGAATTCTTCCTGTTGTTGACCTGGGTTAGAAATCTGCCACACTCTGTCACCCAATGGATTTTGTCATTCTAAAATTTGTTCAGATTCACTTTTTAGAGGTAACTGAAGGAATTTATGGGTCAGTTCAGGTGAGTCACTGCTTTCACTTTGCCATCATGACTTCACTAATGATCTAATTCTTGAGACAGATTGGTATAGTTGAAAGATGGAAGGATTTGGAATTGGGAGACAGGTTCAAATACTAGCTATACCATTTATTAGCTGTGTGACACTGGGCAAATTAATGAACCCTTCTGAGGCTCAGTTTTGTCATGGGTGATAATAAACATTTAATTCATGGTTGCTGAATTGAACCCATCATTCTGAACACTACAGGGATATCTCTACCAATGTATATACCTCTTAGTTTCCATATTTTTCTTTATTTTTATATGTGTATGCATGTATACACATGTGTATATATAAATTAATCTATAATTTGTACTTTTTAAACTCTCCCTTCCTTTACAGCATACTTTATTCGTAGTTGTAATTTCCTCAAAATGCAGTATATTTTCTGAGTTAAATAATAAATGATAACTGATAGTATCATAAATTATGAAGAACATTAGTGTAAAGAATTTGGGGATATGAATGGTATGAATGTTAAAGTACATAATAAAGTTTCATTCCATTATTTCTATTTGTCAGAATGCTTACTTGAAAATTTATCATTATCAGGGGTGGCCAGGTGGCTCAGCGAGTAAGAGCCCTGGCTCCAGTGTCGGGATGACCTGGATCAAATCCGGGCTCAGATACTCAGCACCACACCCAGAAATAACTGGCCGTGTAACCTTGAGCAAGTTACTTAACCCTGATTGCTTTAAAGAAAAAAAAAAGAAAATTTATCATTATTAATATTTGATTACTGGTTGTGTGAGAACTGGTGAATGACAGCAAGATTAGGAGTCCGAACACCTGAAAGGATAGAGGTGCCTATATAGCAATAGCAAAGTTATACAAAGGGGAGAATTATGGCAGAAATTTTGGGTCAATAAGAAGTGATTTCAAATGTGAAAAATTTTAAAACCAGTTCAAATGACCAAAAGGCATTTTTTATATAGATCTAGAACTCACAAGACACAGAAGAGATGTGTGTGTGTCTTTGTACATGTACGTCTAGATATCAGCTGCAAAAAAGATGATAGTTAAACATTTGGGAATTGATGAGATTACAGAAAGATATATAGGTAGAAAAAAAAACAAAAGGTCCTAGAACAGAGTACTTCTGGATATATATGGTTGGTGGTTATGACATGGATCAAATCTCAGAAAAAAAAAAGACTCACAGGAACATACAGGTAGGTAGAAAAACAAGGAGAAATGTGTTTTGTGAACCTAGAAAGGCCAGGACAATGTAATAAAGGAAACAAGATCACTAGTGTCAAATGCTACAGTGAGTTAAGAAGGATAAGGATTTGAAATCTACTCAATTGCTGTTTACTTTGTCTTGCATCATTCTCATTTCTCTTCCCAATTTTTCCTTCACTTTTCTTACTTGATTTTCAAAATCCTTCTTGAGTTCCTCCATTGCCTGTAACCAATTCATATTTTTCTTTGAAGCTTTTGCTGCAGGAGTTTTGAGTTCATTGACTTCTTCTGGTTCCATGTTTTTATCCTTTTTGTCCCCAAAAAAGATTCTATGGTCTGATTGCACTTCCTTTGCTCATCTTGCCAGTCAATGACTTGACTTTTGAGTTCTTTACCACTGTAGAACTCTGCCTTGAAAATGGAGAGAACTATGTCCCAAATCACTGGGGTTTTCATGAATGTTGTCAGAGCTATAAGGAGGGAGTCCTCTCTACAGAGACCCCATTCTCTGGCACTGGCCACACACCCCAAGACCACTACCCAAGACTATAATCCAGATCCAAGCAGGTCAAAGCAAGAGCAATTACCCTCTGAATGGTCACTTGGTGGCCATATGATCTGCAGGATAGGAGCTCCAGAAGCAGCCACAAGGTAGCAGCTGCAGCCCCTGGGCCTCCTCCACCTCTCTCCCTGGGTGCAGGGGTCAGATTATGCTATTCTTTCACCCTGGATCCAACAGAGTTCCCACTTACCTTTTAGTTTCTCTTTGGTGTTTATGGTGGAGAAGTCAGGAAACTTCCAGAGATGCTGGTGATTTATTCTCCTGAAGTCTGCTCTGGCCAGTCTGTGGTGCTGTTCTAAGCCACCCTGGGTCCAGAGCCATTCAGCTCATGCGGTACTGCCCTCGGCCACCAGCTTGCTGTGATAGACCCTTCTTGTCAGCCTGCCAGGTGGCCTTCAGCAGGAGATTTGTTTCTCTATGACATTTTTTGGTTTCTGCAGCTTTAAAATTTTTTTAGAGTCATATTTTACCAGTATTGGAGGTGGTTGGAGTGGAGCTCAGAAAAGTTCCTGTTTTTGCTCTGCCATCTTGGTTCTGCCTCTCCCCCCTCCAATTGCTGTTTACTTTGGAGAAGGTATTTTTAGGTGAATCAATCATATTATAGAGGTTTAATAAGAGGGAGAGCTAAGAAAGTGGAGGTGCCTAGTATAAAACTTATGAAGCTGTTTTTTTTTTTTTAAATTTTGGTAGTTGTGTGGTAAAGACTGTATCTGAGATTTCTTTGGTATGGGGGAAACTCCTGATAATTAATCTACATCTACCAATGCAAACCTGCAACTGTTCAATGACTTACATTGAGACAGGAGTGTGGGGGCAATGGGAGGATAAATGACTTGCTTAGGGAACACATAAATACTGTCAAGATTTGTGTATCCATCTTCTTGACTCCAGGAGGAGTGCTTTATGCACTGTACCAATCTTCCCCCTTAAGTTAGGTGTTTCAGATATTATTATTCCCCTCTTACTGATGAGAAATACAACTTTAAGGTGATTAAATTACCCATCTTTGGCCAAAAAATAACAATGTGTCAGAAGCTCAATTTAAACCAAGGTCTTCTGGAATAAAAAGATAGCACTATGCCTACCATTTTAACTTAGCGCTTAGGGAAACCATGAAGGAATTGGGACAACTGAATCAGAAACTGGCAGGCACCTACACTATGTACCAATAAAGTTTGGGCACAAGGCCATGAAAAAGTATTCTATCAAAGAAAACCTAGCCTATCAAATGAAAAACAAGAGAATGTAAGTTATGAGATATACAGACAAAATGGGTCATCTAATTTACTCAGATGGCAATGACCTCAATATACCATTCTGCAAATAAATTTGCCTGTGTAGAGGCAGAGAATCAAAGCAATTATCTAAATTCTTTTAGCTAATAAACCTTCTGCTTGAATAGCCATATAATTGTCTCAAAAGAGTTTTTACCTTGAGTTACTCAGATAAATTCAATTCAACAAACATTTATTGAGCTCCTCTTACGTGCTCAGTCCTATATTAGGTCATTAGCATTATTTTCTAGTTCACTTGAAAATTGTATATGGTCACATTGAAGGGAAAAAAAGGTTTCATTGGAGCTTTCAATTAAATGCATAGCTAAAGTCACATTCCAAAATGATTTACATGTCTTAAAGTGTCACAAAATGTCCATGTCTGTCACTGACATAATTCATAAGTTGAAATGTGTCAGAAAGCTTACCAGTTGGTGTGTTGCCATCAAGCAAATACATCATCTAAAAAGAAACCAGAGCAGAGAAGATTAATTAACATTTAGGAACTTGACAAAATTCTTCAAAGGTGTTTTTGTCTTATTTCACCTACTCTGGTAATCTGAAATCTTTTCACTAGGTAAGAGGCTGACAATCCTGTCTTAAATTCTTAAAACTGTCAACCTTGACTAAACCCCCAAATGGTTGAATGAAGAATACTATCAATGAAAAGAACCAGAGGGTTATGCTTAGAACAGTGGATATTGGGGGTAAAAAAGGCAAGTAGGCAAGATTACTTGTATGACATAGGGACTACCTGTATTTTACATTGATTTCTAATTGCTCTGTAATCTTCCTGGACTCCTTATTTACCCAAAGGGACATATCTAGTGAAGATCATGGAAGTATAGACATAGCCACTCTGAAAACAATGCTGTACACTCAACCTGTGACATTTTTTAATTCTCCAAGTTTACAGTATACATATTCTTTGAGTAACAGGAGTATGAATATACACTAATTAGATAATATTTATTAAGGAGATTGTTGCAGCTAGAGGTACTCATTTTCTCAACTTCAAGCTTTGCTCATTGAATGATGTCATTAGAAAATTTAAAAACATGAAAGAAAGCCCTTTCCATTTGATTCCTGTTAAGAGTCAGCTTTACACAACAGACTTATGAAAGGTAACAGTTGATCACATTATCTAAAAATAATGTAAAAGCAAGGCACATTTTCATTCACACACATTTACAAAACTAATTATATTGCCAATCTGTTATGTAGGAATTTTGGTAGCAGAATTATACACTTATAAAACATAGCTTCATTGTACCCAAAGGAATGCCTGCTTCTATTATTAACAAGCATCATTTAAACTAAATTTTTCTCATCATCCCATCCATTTGTTATTTCTAAAAAACCAAAAAAAAAAACCCCAAAAACAGTATCTGCTAAAAAAGAGAGATTTAATTCCTTGCTATCCTCTAAAATGTGCGATGTGCTTCTCACAAGTAACGATCACTTATTTATGACATCATGACAGCTACATTTGCCTTTTTAAATTCAGCTGAAGTATAACAGATATGCTTCAGGATTGTATTTTAACTATGAATCTTTCTCTTTCAAGTATGTTGCTTTTCTTTCTTTTTTTGTGGGGGAGGGGAGAGGGGAGGCAATCTGGTTTAAGTGACTTGCCCAAGGTCACACAGCTACTGTCTGAGACCAGATTTGAACTCAGTTTTTCCTGACTCCAGGGCAGGTACTATATCCACTGTGCCACCTAGCTACCCCTGAAGTTCCTTTCTTGAAAAAATTGAATTTTGGAATCTGTTTTCTAATCCATTCTGTTCTCCTCTTCCATTTTAGGGTTGAGTTCATATGTACTTTTAATCTATTCTTACAATTTTTATTTTTTTTTGCCTACCTTCTTATTAAGAGGTTTTTCTTTTTACTTCTGATTGACATCTCCTTTAATTGTTCCTCCCTCTTATTTCTTCATATATATACATATATATACACACACATATGTATGTATACACACATATATACATATAATATATATAATTTATATACATGTATATGTATGCATATATCTAAGTGAATATGAATATTTAATATTTCCCCCCTTTTTCCAGTTTAGATGAGAGTGAGGTTCAAGCATCAACTGTCCCTCCACTTTCTCCTATAATACATAAATTCCTAATTGTGTAAATTGTACCATTCTGATTTCAATATGGTATTTTCTAGATCACTGTGCAGAGTGAAATAGTGGGAGGCTACCTTCAATTGCTTATCTTACACCACAATCTTGAATCTATATGCTAGACCTCCCCCATGAATTATTATTATGATATTATAGGGCTGTTTTTTTGGAGGGGGAGGACAGGGCAATTGGTATTAAGTGACTTACCCAAGGTCACATGGCTAATAAGTGTTATGTGCCTGAGGTTAGATTTGAACTTAGGTTCTCCTGATTCCAGGGCCACTGCTCTATTCATTTTGCCACCTAGCTGCCCCTGTAGGTTTTTTTTTTTTTAAGAAAGAAGAAAAGAAAGTAGTTCAGCAAAACTGAATATGTTCATCACCTGTCGTCCATCATTCTGCAAAGAAGAGAGGGAGGATTATTTTCTCATATTTCTTGAAGCCAAATTTTGTTTTTAATTATTGCAATTCAATTTCTTTTATTATTTTTCATTTACATTTTAAATTACTGTGTATGTTGTTTTAACTACAGAAGTTGATATGTCTTCCCAACTGTAATGTAATGCTAAGCAAAGGCAACTTCCCAAGGTTCAGAATACCAGCATAGGTGCTCTCCATTTTATTCAGTGACAAATTAAGAACAGAGAAGATCAAAATATGACATCATTCAAAATACAGCATTGACTAAGTATGATTAAATAATCTCCAAGTACTACTCCACCCCAGGACCTTACATTCATTCAATCAATTACAAAGTCCCTGTTCTAAATACTACTCCACCCCTAGGCTGTACCTTCATTTGGTCCATCACAAAGCCCCTCCTCTCAAATGGAGATTAGTTTGCAAACATAAGTAAAGTACATTCATTTGTTCAACCATAGAACACAAAAAGGTCAAAAGTTCCCCACCCTTGGATCACAATTGAATCTACCCCAGAGTTACATAAAGTTTAAGGACAGCACTTAATACCCAAATGGAAGTCTTTTCTTCATCTTGACATGAGGCAAGTTCTCAGCAATCTTTGTTCCTGGGGAGACAAAGCTTAGGAAGGCCACAAGATACATTGCCATTCCCTTCATTAATTCATCCTCTGTCTGCAGAACAGTCCTAGGACCCCTGAAAACATTAGCAAAACCCTCTACCAGGATTTCTGTAAACATACAACAAGAAAATTCTTCTTCAGGGCTTCTGAACCAACAGAAAGGTTCCCAGACCCCTGCAACAACAGCACTGTCCTTCACCAGTGGACAGTTTTCACTCTCTATCTGCAGGACAGTCTCAGGAGCTCTTAGCCAACAGCCAGGTTCCAGGACTTCTGCAACAACAGGACTGTCTTTCCCCAGTGGACAAATCTGGCAAAACAACATCAAAACAGACAAAGTACCAGCAAAACAGCCATGTCTCCTCAGTCCTTGGCAGCTCCAGGGGCAGGTCTCAAAAGTCCAGGGCAATTCAAAGTGGCCCTTAGCAATCCTCTCAGTCTCTCTCTGCCTCCACGAGGGTGCTGCTTCCAAAAAGTTCTTCTGCCTCTCTCTTGTCTCTCCAAATCTACATCACCAGCTCCTCCCAGTTCGTGTCTCTCTTTTCAAGTCAATCCCACAGGTGGGAATAACAAGCTCTGGGTTTTAACACAATCAATTTGAAAACCAAGCCAATACAGGGGAATCTTTATATTCCATTACTATCACACCAACCTTCTCCAAATTCTTCCTATCCATCCTATAAATGATTAGTCTTTCTAATTCTCCACATTACCTTCTAAGACAGCACAATTCTATAGGGACATAGCTCCTTTCTGATATTAGAATATAAGTCCTCTATCATTATTTAACTTCTCCCCATTGCTCAAATCTATTGCTATTTCTAGGTATTGTTTTCCCCTGGTTTTTATATTTCTCAAATCTATTCAGATATTGTTGTTTTTGTCCTCAGGAATAAATCAATGTCCTGTTTTCCATGAAAAATTTCTCCCTCTCTGTCTCTCTGTTTCTGTATGTCTCTGTCTCTCCCACTCTTACATGCATTAAAATTCTATTTTTCTTATAAGATCATATTCATTTTTTACAGATATATTATTTTTGGTGTAAGACTTTATCTTTTATATCACCTTTTCAAATATCCTGTCACAATAAATTCATTCTTTTATAGTAATCTATGGCATAGAACTTGTATTATCCCAGCAGTAATACCTTGGTGTTTTATTGCTTTCCTCCTGGGCTTTATGCAGTAATTTCTTCTTTGAGCTGAATTATCTGGATCTAAGATTTTTCAATCTGTGATTACTTTTACAATATAACTTCTTTCTATCATTCACTTCATTCTCTCCAATAATTCTGGGTAAATTAATTTTGTGATTTCTTGAAATACTGTCTTGCATTATTTGACCAAGATTTTTAGGAATTCTAATAAATTCATTCTCCTCAAACTGTTTTCTACTTAAACATTTTTAATACTAGATACACAACATTTTTATATTTTGTTCAATATTTAGTCTTTATTTTAATGTTGCTTATTGTATCATGGAATCTTTAAGCTTTTTTTGCTTCATTTTATTTATTTATTTATTTTGGGGGAAAGATCTTCTAAGTAAATATTCTTTTCAATCTCCTGTTCTGATCTATTCATTCTCCTTCTATATATTTTCCCAAAATCTCTAATTCCTTTATCCCATCTTAAGAAAATATCTGACTTCATTTTCTTCACTGACTCTTAGAGTCTTTGTAGCCAAGGACGTTTCTTTACTTGTGACTTCTCTTAAACCATAGGATTTTAACAAATCATTTTCAGTTTTCTTTTTACTCATATTTCCAGTCATATTAACTAGACTGGGAGTTTGTCCTTGTCACAGACTCTTCTCCCTTCTGCTTTATCAGATAAGATAGGAAGAACCTATTTTGACCTGTCCACTCTGTTGAAAGAAATTTTCTGGTGCTAGAATTCTTGAAATGCATATCTGAGAGCAACACTTGACCATAATCCCTAGAACCTGTATATTTTTTCCTTGTGGGCAAGTATAGGTACTGGTCTAAGTTCAACCTATGTCTCCTTTTTCCTATACAGTCCCCACTCAAGAGTTGATTTGATTGTACCACATGACTCTTATTAGCCTTGATTGATTAGATGGTTTCCACATTATAGATCTTCCCCTCTTTTTGACTTCCCAAATGCTATGTTTGCAGTGTTTTCTTCTGTGTCTCTGGCAGAAGGGCTGAACGTTTTGAAGAAGACACTTAAATGATTTTTGAGGTCTGTGTTTTATGAGATTTGATTTGTTGTATAATAGCAAAACAGAGACAGACTCTGTCCTCTTCTCCTGCCTCAACAGACTAAAAACATTCTTCTGGTGTCAGCCTCCTTTTAGCAGAAATTATCTTAACTTCTAATGTCACCTCACACACTCCCCCATTTATAGTTCCATTCTGAAAACATACAGCCTTTATGATGTCTTTTTGTGCAATCTTGTTACTTTTGGTCTAGTCCTAGAAAAGATTTTTTTTTTCTTTTTGATCGTATGAGAAGTGGTATAGAGTTGGTGTCAAATCCAATAATACTTTTTTTTGTAATTAAATTCTTTATTTAGTTTTAGTTTACATCATTCACTTCCTCAAGATATTGAGCTATAAATATTCTCTCCAACTTTCCCCTACCCAACACCCCAAAACAGTGCTCCCACTGAATATCCCCTACCCCAATCTGCTCTCTTCTGTATCTTCCCACATTGCCCCTCTGACTTTCCAGTAGGGCACAGTGGATCTGTATGCCCCAGTGCCTGTATATCTTATTTCCCAGGTACATGTAAAATAATAATAATAAATTTTTAAACATTTTATTTTAAAATTTTGAATTCCAGATTCTTTCCCTTCCTCCTTTGTCACCCATACATACTGGGAAGATAAACACTTCAATATAGGTTGTACATGTGTAGCTGTGCAAAACTTTTCCATGGTGGATATATTGTGAAAGACTGACTATATTTTCCTCCATTGTATCCCAACCCCTACTTGGTCTACTCTCTACTTTGTTTTGTTTTTATCAAATGCTTTACTAAATTCTAATTTACATAATTCATTTCCACAAGATTTTGAGTTACAAATTTACTCCCATTTTTCTCCCTGCCTACCACCCCAAAATAGCAATCCCACTGGATATCCACTCCTCCAATCTGCTCTCTCCTATATCTTCTCCCATACAACCTATGACTTTCCAGTGGGGCACAGTGGATTTCTATGCCCCTGTACCTGTATATCTTATTTCCTAGTTATATGTAAAATAATATTAATAATAGTACATACATACATATATATGTAGATTTTAAAGCTTTGAATTCCATATTAATTCCCTTCCTCCATTGTCACCCACCCTTACTGGGAAGATAAGCAATTCAGTATAGATTGTATATGTGTAGCTATGCAAAACAATTCCATAGTGTATATGTTGTAAAAGACGTACCATAATTTGCTCTCTCCTATCCCACCTCCCACTTGTTCTATTCTCTCCTTTGATCCCATCCCTTTTCAAAAATGGGTGCTTCCAAATTCCCTCCCCCCCAGCCTGCCCTCCCTTCCATCATCCCCACTCAAATCCCCTTCCCCCTACTCTCCTGTAGGGTGAGATAGCATATTTAGTGTGTATGACATTCTGTCCCTAAGTCAAATTCAATGCGAATAAGGTTGACCCATTCCCTTTTGCCTTCCTCTTCTTCCCCTCCATTGTAACTATTTTTCCTTGTCTCTTCTGTATGAGATAGTTTACCCCATTCTGTCTCTCCCGATCATCTCTCATTATATTCCTCTCTCACCTCTGAATTTTACCTTTAAAGTATCATCCCTTCCTATTAAATTGGTCCTGTGCCCTCTATCTATGTATACCCATATACATATAAACACATTCACATATGTATTCATATGCTCATATAACCTCCTATATTGACATATATATATATATATATATGTATGTACATACACACACATTTGTATTCCCTTCAACTATTCTCATACTAAGAAAAGTTTCCTAAGTTACAACTATCATTTTTCCATGTAGTATTATAAATATTTCAACTTTGATAAGTTCCTTATGATTTTTTTTCCCTGTTTACCTTCTCATGCTTCTCTTGCTTCTTGTATCGGAATGGCAAATTTTCTATTCTACTCTTGTTTTTTCATCAAGAATGCTTGAAAGTCCTCTTTTCCATTGAATGACCATATTTTCCCTTGAAATATTATACTCAGTTGTGCTTGGTAGGTGATTCTTTGTTTTAATCCCAGCTCCTTTGACCTCTGGGATATCATATTCCAAGCCCTTCATTCCCTCATTGTACAAGCTCCCAGATCCCGTGTTTTCCTTGATATGCTACAGTCTGCAGACCAGGAACTCTGAAGCAGCCACACGGTGGTGGCTGCATGGCAACCATGCCTCAGACACTTCTCCTTCTAGGTGTCAAAAGGCCAGACCACACTCCCGAACTCCATGTTCCCAAAGTGTCCACACTTCAATGACCTCTCACTTTGTCCTTAGCATCTATGGGTTGATAATTCTGGAAACTGCCACAGCTCTTGGTGATATGAAGTCCCTCCAGCTGTCAGCTGGTTTTGGCCACTCTGAGGCTAAAACCTCTGGCTCACACGGAGCTGGGCTAGGCTCCCAGGATGCTGTGCTTGCCCCTTCCTGTCAGCCTGCCAGACTGTCATCAGCATCAGGTTTGCTTTCTGTGTCATTTTCTGGGTTCTGCAACTCCAAAGTTTGTTTAGAGTCATTTTTTTACATGAATTGGAGGAGGTGGAAATAGGAGCCGTGCAGAAGCCCTGCTTCTACCCTGCTATCTTCCAATAATACTTTTTTCTAGGTCTACTTTGGAAACATCCTGTTTGCATAGCCCTGTGCAAGTCAGTTAGATAGTCAGTTTTTTGCACCTGGTATGGTACTTTGGAGAGAAGATGCTCACCTGAATTAGTAAAAGGATTTTCATTCTCCATTAGTTCCCTATAACAATATATTATGGGACTAGTCCTGATCTCCTTTTTTAAATGAATGTTTCTTCTGGTGTTCTGTTAAATTTAATTCTGCTTTTTTGTTGTAACTACCATTTTTGGGAACTCTACCCCAACCCCCTTCCCTCTCAAGCTCCCCTAAGAAATCAGCCTGTACCCCTGATAACCTAGGAAACTCAACAACAAAACAGAACTAGACTACCAGAAAGGCCTGCCAAGTCAAGCCTTTCCAAGCCTACCACAAAAACACACCAAGCAGAGCAACAAAGCCCCTCAGCCTTACCAAGGAACCAATCAAGGGATTTTAACTATTTGGGTAACTGATGTGTCATTAAGCAACACTATCCTTTGGCTTCTGTATTTTCCCTGCTTGTTCCCCTTGGCAACAGTTATGTTGTGGCTTTTGTCTATAAAAAACCTGAGAATATGCATCTCAGGGCTGCCTGATTTGGGTACATGACCCTAGGCAGTCTCTGGGTTCATTATGCTCCACTATTAAAACTTTACTTTAAATGATTAATGTTCTCACATGCAATTTCTCATTACAATGTTTTGAAGGGGAGATGGCAGGGCAGTCGGGGATAAGTGACTTGCCCAAAGTCACATGGCTAGGAAGTGTTACATGCTTGAGGTCAGATTTGAAGTCAGGTCCTCCTGACTCAAATGCCAGTCTTGTCACCACCTCTGCTAAATCTTAACTGGGAATTTATTTGGAGGTGGGGGAGAGCTTGACCTTTATAGGATATTTCATATCATTAAACTAATCATAAGTTGATGACAGTGTCCTCTTTCAACATTGAATTCTCAAGTTCCAGGATGGGGCAGAGTCAAGATAGAGGAGTAGAAACAGGACCTCCACACAACTCTGGCTCCCACCACCTCCAATCCATGTAAAAGAGAATTCTGTAATAACTTTGGAGCTAAAAACCCCACAAAATGACAAAGAGAAGCTAACCTCCTGCTGAAGACAGCCTGGCAGGCTGACAGGAATAGGCCAGCACAGTACTCTGGAAGCTGAGCCCAGGCCTACACCAAGGTTTTAGCCGTAGAGTGGGCCTGAACAGCTGCTGACTGGAGGGACTCCAAATCACCAGCAACTGTGGTGGTCCAGAATTATCAACACATAGATGCTGAGGACAAAGTGAGAGGTCAAAGCAGTGTGGACTTTGGGATCTAGTAGTTGAAACGAAGTGTGTCATCTTTTGCCCCTGGGGCAAGAAGCTGGTGAGCACTGTGGCCCAGCTGCCACCATGTGGAAGCTTCACCTCCTGCCATGAAGAGTGTACGGGGAACAAGCAACCATTCAGAGGGGTAATTACTCTTGTTTTAAGCTCCTTGTATCTGGATTGCCATCGAGGATGGAGGTGCTGGAATGTGTAACCAGCTTGCCAGAGCATGTGGAGGATTATAGAGGGCACTCAACTAAATTCTCCAGCAGCTGAGAAAAACGCATCATTTGGAACAAAGCTCTCCTGTCTGGTGGCAGAGTCATACTGTGGCAAAAAGCCCAAAAGTCAAGTAATTAAGTGGCAACATGACCAGGCAAAGGAAGCAAAACAAGCAAAGCAATCCAAAAGTAGACTCCGATTTGGGGGACAAAAAGGATCAAAGTATGGAACAGGAGGAATACAGTGAAGTCCAAACTCCTGAACCAAATGCTTCAAATAAAATATGATCTAGTTACAGGACATAGAGAACTTTAAGAAGCAGATAAGAGAAGTGGAGGAAAAACTGGGAAGAGAAGTGAGAATGATGCAAGAAAATTATGAAATGAGAGTCAACAGCCTGACTGAGAAAAATACTACCTTAAAAAATAGACTAAATCAAATGACAAAAGAGGCTCAAAAAGGCAATGAGGAGAAGAATGCCTTAAAAAGGTGATTTTTCCAGATGGAAAAAGTATCTCCAAAGCACACTGAGGCGAATCATTTCTTCAGAATTAGATTGGAGCAAATGGAAGCCAATGACTTTATGAGAAATCAAGATGCTTTTAAACAGATTGAAAAAATAAAAGAATAGAAGGCAGTGTGAAATATCTCATTGGAAAAACCACTGACTTGGAAAATAGGTCCAGGAGAGATAATTTAAAAATTATTGGACTATCTGAAAGCCACGATCAAAGAAAGAACCTAGAAATCATCCTCCAAGAAATTCTCAAGGAAAACTGCCCTGATGTTTTAGAACCAGAGGGCAAAACAGAGGTTGAAAGAATCCACCAATCACCTCCTGAAAAATATCCCAAAAAGAAAACTTCTAGGAGTTTTGTAGCCAGGTTCCAAATTTCCCAAATCAAGGAGAGAATATTATAAGCAGGCAGGAAGAAACAATTTGAATATTGTGGAAACACAATAAGGATAACTCAAGATCTGGCAGCTTCTACACTGAGGGATTGAGGGGCTTGGAATATGATATTCTGGAGGGCAAAGGAGCTGGGATTAAAAGCAAGAATCATCTACCCAGCAAAACTGATTATCATGTTTCAGGGGAAAACATGGTAAGTCAGTGAAATAGAGAACTTTCAAGCATTCTTTTTTTTTTTAAGCAATCGGGGTTAAGTAACTTGCTCAAGGTTACACGGCCAGTTATTTCTGGGTGTGGTGCTAAGAATCTGAGCTCAGATTCGATCCCCAGGTTATCCCAACACTGGAGCTCGTGCTCTTACTCGCTGTGCTACCTGGCGGCCCAATTTCAAGCATTCTTGATGGAAAAAGCAGAGTTGAATAGAAAATTTGCCATTCACATACAAGAAGCAAGAGAAACTGAGAAGGTAAACTGGGAAAATAAATTATAAGGAACTTATCAAAGTTGAACTATTAACATTCCTTCATGGGAAAATGTTCGTTGTAATTGATGAAACTTTTCTCAGTATCAAAATAGTTGAAGGGAATATATATATATATATATATATATATATGTGTGTGTGTGTGTGTGTAGGAGGGTATATGGGCATATGAATACATATATGAATGTGTGTATATATGTTTATAGGTATACATAGATAGAGGGCACAGAACCAATTTAATAGGAAGGGATGATACTTAAAAGGTGAAATTAAGAGGTGAGAGAGGAAGATAAGGAGAGAAGATGGGGAGAGAAAGAATGTGTAAACTATTTCATATAGAAGAGGCAAGGGAAAATGGTTACAATGGAGGGAAAGAATAGGAAGGTGAAAAGGAATGGGTCAACCTTATTGTCATTGAATTTGGCTCTGGGAGGGAATAAAATACACACTAAATAGGGTATGTCATCCTGCAGAAGAGTAGGAGGGAAGGGGATGAGAGGGGGTATAATGGAAGGGAGGGCAGCCTGGGGCGGAGGGAATTTGGAAACACCTACTTTTGAAAAGGGATGGCATCAAAGTAGAGAAAAGAATAAGTGGGAGGTGGTATAGGAGGGAGGGAAATATAATCAGTCTTTTACAATATATCTATTATGTTAATGTTTTGCATTAGCTACACATGTACAACCTATAATGAACTGCTTATTTTCCCAGTAAGGGTGGGTGACAAAGGATGAAGGGAATTAATTTGGAATTCAAAGTTTTAAAATAAAATGTTTATATATATAATATGTTATATGTTACACACACACACACACACACACACACACACACACACACACACACATATATATATGCTATTATTTAAAAAAAGAATTGGAAAATTTCAGAAAAAGTGTATACTACATTCAAGTGCTGAAAAAGTGTACTATTAGAGCTTATATTCTAGAAGATCTTGTCAGTCTAGAATATTGGGTCAGTTCTAGTGATATACAGTTTAAAATGGTAGTAAATGTACATGTAATAATTTAGACTTGGCTTAAAATCATCATAAATTCAGTATGGTCATATTATAACTCACCATAAATTCATCTGAAAATGCATGGGTTTTTGAAAGGATTATAAACACATTCATTCAAAAATGTGATATGTAATCCATGAAAGCCAAGGGAAAATGTTTCTAGAACTAATTTTTGGATAAAATTGCTGTATTCCCTGGATTCCCTCCCATGAAATGAAAGAATTTATTTAAAGTATTCTAAATATTCCTTCTATAGTTAAAGCCTATTGTTTTTATTGTTCTAGTGGTTGAAACAGAAATTTACTTACATTGGAAACCCTCCTTTTATAATTCCTCATTGAAAGACTTAGGGTTTTTATTTTTAAATATAAATGAGTTATTATTATTTTCTTCCTAGGTGTCTCCTGTCTGTTCAAAAAGAAAACATTGGAGAAGCATTCTTCTGGAAGGTTTCCTAATGTTTCTCAACAGAGTTATAACTGGCTTTCATGAAAAAGTCCTAGGATCCAAAGGTAATTCAATAATTGGCAGCAATATTTTGCAGGTGTAAGTTAGCAGAGAAGAAGAATAGCAGTGGATCACAGCAGCAGGTTTTCATACAAAAGGGATCAACAGCTATTAAGCTCAATCATAGACCAACAATGAGGCATATCTAGTGCTGAGAGATGACATGATGAAAGGTGTTCTAGATTGTTCTAATCCCAGGGAGGTCAAGTTGTTTTCTGAGTTTTCTCTCTTACATCAACAGTGTAATGACATCTAAGTGATTATATCTGTTCAGGAATGGAAAGACTTTCTTTTGTCATTTATTTTATTATCGTGTTTTAAAATCAACCCTTCATATATGATATATAATTTGTTGTTGAAGAATGAACTGGAAATATATGATCAACACTAGCATAATCATGCTTAACCAAACAGCTGTTACTTTCCACTTGAGTAGAGACATGATCTAGAGTTGTTTAAAAGCTATGCTACATAATAGTATGGCATTTGATTTTACAAGCACACTATGAAATCATGTTATATTCAGTTTTCCAGTGGAAGAAAGGAAAGGAGGAAGGATGGATGGAAGGAAGGTGTATTTGTGTGTGTATAGCAAATCTATACATTTTATGCATAATTATGGTTATGTAATATATATACTATTTTCTTTTATTGTATTGGTGTCTATTTAATTAGTGTAATTTTCCTTGTACAATGAACACCATGATATTTCTTGAATTTCATAAGATTCCCAATCCATCACTGGGTCATAAGGAAGAGGTTTGCATTCATTTATGACAGATATTATTTTGGGAGGCAACCACACAGTAAATATATGATTAGTATGGGGGATTAGTCTGAGTAATAACATTTTTATAAAGATATTGTAGCCTCTCCACATCAGTGCCACTATATATTCATGATGAAAACTCTGTAGGGCAATGTGACTATACGTTTTGACTGTAATAAAACCAAGTTAATTTTCTTAAAGTGTAAAAAAAATACTATAAAACAACTAATCTCCCACCCCCAAATCATTCAAATGATAATTGGAATATCTTGAATAATGAACATATTATTGAAATTAATGTTTCCTAAGGTGTTTAATTTGAAATCTAATATCCATTACTTGAATATATATATTCCCTTACACTGGCTCCAAGAAATCAGGTCTATCCCTCTATATCTATAATCTGTCTCTCTGTCTCTCTCTCTTTCTTTCTCCATACACACACACACACACATAATGTATATATAATATATGTATACATACACATGCATATAAATAGTATGTGCACTTTGCACATGTGTGTATGTATATATCTATATATGTCTCTATCCCTATCTATTAATCAAGAACCACACCTTCACTAAAATATACATTTTCTGGTAGATATTTATCTATCACTTTTCCCCCTCCTAGTGAAATTAGCATATTTGAAATACTTGATTAACACTTTTTCCCACTTTATAATGATTATAATTATCAATAGGAGTGATTATGGTATTAATTATTTTATTTTTTTCTGTGTAAGCATACTTCCCAGTATTACAAATGAGAATAAAGACATTAGTAGGAAGAATTCCCAGCTTGTACCTCCCTCTTCCTTATATCTAGTACTTTTTTTAAATTTCTATAGAATCAATAAGATAATTAAACACACACTCACACCCACACACACACAAAGGAATATATGTCTTTTTTTTCCCTGCTTTGGAATGAATTGGTTGTTGCTACTGATATTGTGAGAAGAATTAAAAATGAAAAGAAGAAAAGAATTAATTCCCCAAATGCATGTAGGACCAAGAACTAGTAGTTTGTAACCTGGAATGGACTAGTCAGAGAAGTATCATAATTGCCCTAGATGTCCTTTTATGTCCCTTTAAGTCAGCTTAACAATAGAATTAAAAATATATTGACAAAACTGAAGTATCTGATACAGTTATTCTCAGTAAAATAGCAATGACATTGCTTTGAAGCAGCAATGATGGACATTAGGTCATGACACTAGTGTGTGGTCTCAGTATATGGAAACTGATGAGTCAAATCAAGTCAAGATGAAAAAGACCTTTCCTTGGGTATTTAATGCAAACTGAAAAATCATGACTTACTATGGCTTAGGAGTGGAGAACTCTGACTTTTATATTTAGATGATTGAGTTCAGGACTTCTCCAAGTAAGAAGAAAGAGGAATTTTTGATTGAAGAGATTGACAATGTGACCTCAGGGTGAATGACTTTGACCTTTGTACTTTGTGTCAATTAAGGAGGCTTGCCTCCTTAAAGATGAATTAAGGACTTACTAAATTATTTAGTTTTTATTAAATGAATGTTATCTTTTGCTTAAAGCTATGTGACCACTTTGGTGAGAACTATGTGTCTATTTTAGTGATAAGTTGTTAAACCATAATATTGTGAATGCTGTTTTTTAATATCTGTGAACATTTTGTCTTAGTTTGCTACTGAATAAATAGAGAGTTCACTATACTGTGTAATCAGAACCTTGAAAGCTGTTCACAGCAGCAGTCTTCTGGAAAGCTGCTCATGCTTGGCTTTTAGTACCAAGGTTAGAGTCAGGAAGATTCACCTTCTTGAGTTAAAATCTGCTCTCGGACACTAGTTATGAGATTTTAGGCAAGTTTAAAATTTTAAAAAAAGTTTAAAAACAAATTTAAAATTGTTGCCTTAGTTTCCTCATTGGTAAAATGAGATGGAGAGAGAAATTGGAAACCACTCTAGTATTTTTGCCAATAAAGCCCCAAATACGTTATAAAGAGTTGGACATGACTGAAAAAAAAATGACGGGACAACAACACACTTAAATACATTGCTATTTGCTCTATGGTTTTAGGTAGACATATTGATAGATAATTTTATCAATTGCTAATTAAAAGGCAGACCCCATCAATGGTCTTCTGGAGCTGTTATATGAAGTATTGAAGAAACCTTCTGGATAGAAATTTTTCTACACCATGGCAAATTAAATCCATTCTAGAAGTGTGCAGTCACAAAACAAATAGCTTACCTGGTTTTGCCATTAATAAACTCACATTTATACCTCTATGCCTGAAACATCAACTCATAAAATGTTAATCATGCCAGTGACTTTGGAGTTCATCCAATCCAATGTCCTAATTTAATATTTTTAAATAGGTTAAATCTGGTGTCATTTTAATATTGAGTGAAATTTTGTGTAACTGGTTTACATCATCAAATCTATTCATCTTTTGTTATTTAAAAGACAGCATTATTATCTATCTGATATCCATATAGCTAATAATGTACCCATCTGATTCTCCCTCAATCATCCACCGCATGGAAGCAATCTATCCCCACTTTTCACTCCTTATTCCCTCATCAGTGCTCTACTCTAAGCTACTCCTATCCTGACCACTCTTTCCCCAGTGCCTTTGGTAATTTGCTTCCCAGAGTGAGTAAACTTTTTTTCTTGGATGTTGTTATCTCAAATTTATTCTATTTATTTGGCTTAACTGAGACCTAGCTTCTCCCAGACCTCTATAATCTGGCATCTCTAGACATCATCTGCAGCATCAGATATTGATTCATTTGTAAGCTTGCTTCATTGGTTAAGGAGATGAAGTTGAAATTATCTTTTCTCCCTATTGTCACTTCAGAGTCTCTCTTTGTTCCCTTCACTCTGCAAGTTTTGAAATGAATTAAAATTTTGTGCCCTATTCAAATCATTGTAGTTGTTGTATTTCCAATACAATCATTCTTCCTCCTTTCTCAAAGAATCAGCTGCCTATCTCACTGCTTTCTTTTAACTCAGGAAAACAACAACAACAAAGTTATGGTGCTAATGTTTTCTGTTTGAAATGTTGAGTGAATTTATACAAAGTCACATATGGAAAATTAATACATAAAAAGACATTAATTATGTTGGTGTAAGCTGCACCAGAACGTACAAACTTCTATCCATTTTTTTAAATTTTTTTTTTTTTTGCTTTTTGGAGGGCAATTGGGGTTATGTGATTTGCCCACGATCACATGGATACTTTGTGTGTATGTGTTATGTGTCTAAGGCCAGATCTGAACCCAGGTCCTCCTGACTCCAGGGCCAGTGCTCTATTTACTGTGCCACCTAACCACCCCTATCCATTTTCTTGCCTTTTGTTTTGCTCCCTTTTAGGTCAAACCAAGTAACATAATGAATGGAGTGCTAGATTTTAAGTCAATAATTTAGTGATTTTAGTTCAAATGCTATTTCACAGACTCACTAACTGTGTAACCATCATCAAGTTCCTTAATCTCTGCTGCCTAAATTTACTTCTTTATATATAAGGAATAATAATTATATTTCCCTCACAAAGTTCTTCTGAGGGTCGAATGAGACAATAACACAAAGTACTTTGAACAATTTAAAAGGCATTATACACTTTAGTCATAATAATAATGATATATTACTTAATGTCATAATATATATGATATGTGTGCCATTTGTTATTATTATTATTTGACATTGTGTGAGGGGCAGGCATGAGAATATGGAATATGCATAAATGAGGTTGGTAGAAAAATATACTGAAGAAATACAGTCATGGAAAAATCAACTTCCAGGGATCATAATGGTTAGGGAACATAAATTCACCCCATGTAGGAATTACTTTTATATGCACCCTACTATGTGGTGATGTATTCTCTACTTACACATCCCTAATATCAGAGACTTAATTAACATTTTGGTTAAGCCTCCTATGTGTATTTTTACATGTACAGGTAAATAAATGGGTGTGCATGTATATATAATAAGCATATATTTAAATGAATATATTAGATTTATATCATATACACATGCAATATATATTTCAAACAATAAATACACAAATAAAAAACACCATCTTGATGAAAGCATTCACATATACGTTGTACAGCAGAAGGAAAGGATCATACATGAAGATAAAGAATTTGGTCTTCTTTTCAAGCATATAATAATTTCACCACTGAGCATGCAGTTTACAAAGACTTACTCTTTCTTTGTGATTCCTTCTGGACTTTTTTGTTTCCAATTTGTTGTTGTTCTTTTCAAATCATATACCTAACCACTGCTGCCCCACTTTGAATAAAAATTGAATAAATAAAAAAATAAAAGCAAATCACTTATAATAAATATTAATATTTAAGCTAAGTGAATACATGCATTGACAATATAAAAAAGTATGTCTTTTCTGCATTCTGAGCCCATCATTATTATTTTTTAGTGCTTTATTAACTTCTGATTTACATCATTCTTTTCCACGAGATTTTGAGTTATAAATTTTCTCCCAGATTTTTTGCTACCCACCACCCCAAAATAGCAATCCCACGGATATCCCCTCCTCCAATCTGCTCTCTCCCATATTTTCTCCCATACCCCTTTAGACTTTTGCAGTGGATCTCTATGCCTCAGTGCCTGTATATCTTATTTCCCAGTTACATGTAAGATGGTATTAATCATAGTGTATATATATGTGTGTATATATATATATATATATATATATATATAATTTGAATATTTGATTTTAAAACTATCAATTCCAGATTCATTCCCTTCCTTCCTTGTCACCCACCCTTACTGGGAAGAAAAGCAGTTCAGTATAGGTTGTGCATGTGTGGCTAATGCAAAACAACCTGGTAGATATATTGTAAAAGACGGACTATATTTCCCTCCCTCCTATCCCATCTCCCACTTGTTCTATTCTCTACTTTGATCCTGTCCCTTTTCAAAAGTGGGTGCTTCCAACTTCCCTCCCCCCTGCCACCTACCCTCCCTTCCATCATCCCCCCTCTCATCCCCTTCCCCCCTATTCTCCTGGAGGGTGAGATACCCTATTTAGTGTGTATTTCATTCCCTCCTGAAGCCAAATTCAATGGGAATAAGGTTGACCCATTCCATTTTGCCTTCGTATTCTTCCCCTCCATTGTAACCATTTTCCCTTGCCTCTTCTGTATGAGATAGTTTACCCCAATCTATCTCTCCCCATCTCCTCTCATTATATTCCTCTAGCCTCTTAATTTCACCTTTTAAGTATCATCCTTTCCTGTTAATATGGTCCTGTGCCCTCTATCTATGTATACCTGTAAACATATATACACACATTCACATATGTATTCATATGCCCATATACCCTCATATATATATTTCTAATCCCTTCAACTACTGAAAAAAGTTTCATAAGTTACAATTATTGTTTTTCCATGTAGGAATGTTAATAGTTCAACTTTGATAAGTTCCTTATGATTTATTTTCCCTGTTTAGGGATTTTTCCCATGCTTCTCTTGCTTCTTGTATCTGAATGTCAAATTTTCTATTCAACTAGGGTTTTTCAGCAAGAATGCTTGAAAGTCCTCTATTCCACTGAATGACCATATTTTCCACTGAAACATGTAACTCAGTTTTGCTGGGTAGGTGATTCTTGCTTTTAATCCCAGCTCCTTCGATCTCTGGAATATCATATTCCAATCCCTTTGATCCCTCGGTGTAGAAGCTGACAGATCCTAGGTTTTCCTGATTGTGTTTCCACAATATTCAAATTGTTTCTTCCTGGCTGCTTGTGATATTCTCTCCTTAATCTGGGAATTCCAGAATCTGGCTATAATATTCCTAGGAGTTTTCTTTTTGGGATCTTTTTCAGCAGGTGATTGGTGGATTCTTTCAACCTCTGTTTTGCCCTCTATTTCTAAAACATCAGGGAAGTTTTCTTTGAGAACTTCCTGGAGGATGATTTCTAGGTTCTTACTTTGGTCATGGCTTTCAAGTAGTCCAATGATTTTTAAATTATCTCTCCTGGATCTATTTTCTAGGTCAGTGGTTTTTCCCATGAGATATTTCACATTGCCTTTTATTCTTTCATTTGTTTGGATCCGTTTAACAGCATCTTGATTTCTCATAAAGTCATTAGCTTCCATTTGCTCCAATCTAATTCTGAAGCAGTGATTCTCCTCATTGAGCTTCTGAGATTCTTTTTCCATTGGGAAAATTTGGCTTTTTAAGGCATTCTTCTCCTCATTGCCTTTTTGAGCCTCCTTTGCCATTTGAGTCAGTCTGTTTTTTAAAGTATTATTTTCCTCAGTCAGCCTGTTAACTCTCATTTCATAATTTTCTTGCATCATTCTCATTTCTCTTCCCAATTATTCCTCCACTTCTGTAATTTGCTTCTTAACGTCCTCTATGACCTGTAACTAGCTTGTATTTTCCTTTGAAGCTTTTGGTGCAGGAGTTCCGACTTCACTGTTATTCTCCTGTTCCATGCTTTGCTCCTTTTTGTCCCGAAAATAGGACACTAATGTTACAATCTTCTTTCTGCTTTGTTTCCTTTGGCTGCTCATTTTGCCACTCAATTACTTGACTTTTGGGCTTTTTGCCACAGTAGGACTCTGCCTCCAGAGAGGGGAGCTTTCATCCCAAATGCTGGGGTTTTCTCAACTGCCAGAGGTATTAGATGGGTGCCCTCTCTGAGGTCTTCACACGCTCTGGCAAGCTGGACACACCCCAGGACCTCCACCCTAGACTGCAATCCAGATCCAAGCAGGTTAAAGCAAGAGTGATTACCCCTCAGACTGGAGCTTGGTCCCCCTACACTCTGCAGGCCAGGAGATGAAGCTGCCAAGTGGAACTGGCAGGCTCTGTGCTGTCTCAGCTGCTTCTTACCCCGGGGGGAAAAGCCATGCACTCCCACTTACTGGTCCCAAAGTCGAGACTGCACTGACCTCTCACTTTGTCCTTCACATCTATGACAAAGCTGGAAACAGCCACAGCTGCTGCTCATCTCGAGTCCCTCTGGCTGAAGGCTGGTCAGGCTCACCCTGGGGCTAAAGCCTTGTCGAGTGGCTGGGCTCTGCTCCCAGAGCACTGAGTTCTCAGTTGGAGGTTAACTTCTCTGTGTCATTTTGTGGATTCTGCAGGTCCAAAGTTTGTTTAGAGTCCCCATTTTACATGTATTGAGAAAGGTGGAAGCAGGAGCAGCGGAAAGGTCACGCTTCTACTCCGCCATCTTGGCTCCACCCCACCACCATTATTCTTTTAGGACACAGGCAGTTTACTTTTTTCTTGTACTCTGGAAGCCAGAATGGTCTTTAGGTTGATGGAAACATATTTAAGGTTTTCAAAGTTTCACCTTTTATGCTATTGTATAAAGATTTTACAGATTTGTTAGAGATTTTATCTTATATATTGAAAAAAGTCACCCATCTATTGATATTATTATATCTTCAAGGGGGAAAAAGACAGTCTCCTTTTCTGTAGTACCTTGCTCAATCAATCACCTCTCTAACAATCATGCTTTCTCTTCAAACTAAAGTCTGTCTTTACTACTTAGTTTCTTTGTCTTCAGTTACAAGCATGATCATTTGTCCTATCTTATAAAAATTAAACCGTAATAATTACTTGGACCTCCTCAAGATGTTATACATTTTTTATTTAATTACACAATGTTTAGAAGACATAATATGAGTCACATACAAACTACATGTATGAATTGGAAAGTTATTTAATCTCTATTAGTTTTCTTATCTGTAATATTTATAAATAATAATAATATAATGTTGCTGTTTTATAACATCTTCCAGCACAAGAACATGCCACTCACAAACTCTATGCAGCATCTGACACTCTGGGCAGCTCCTTCCTGCTGTGTCATATACTATCTCATAATTTTTATTTTGTCTTATCTTCTTTCTGAAAACACCATACCTATATTTCTCACTGCAAACTTTATTTCTTATTTTCCCTCTAGTAGACAAATTTTCTCTGCTTTTGTTTTTGACTCCCTTCTCTTGAGATGAAACTAAAATAATTATTCTTTCGTTTCCATTTGTAATCACAATCATTTTCATGGATGCTTCCATCCCTTCTTTTTTAAGTACTCCAAAATCTATATCTCTATTATGATCATATCTTTTGCCCTATAATTCCAACTGATATTTGCACTTTGTAGCCTGCATATTCACCTATGTCTTTAATACAGACTAAAAAAAAATGAATTTATTGCTTTTTTTTTTTCCAGGCGAAGCACCTTTACCTGAATCATTTTCATTGCTAATTCTATTTTTTGCCATTGCCATGATTCAAAAATCTATAAAATATTTTCTTAACCAACATCTGACAAAGTTTGATCTAATAAAGTTAAATTCAGTTGGTTTGAATGTGAAGTCAATTGCTTGAGTATTTAAAAAATCCATTCCACAAACATAAAAGAGAAAAGATGAATTGGCAGAAAATTCTCATAATTTCACTGTATTTGGACTTTATTAGACTACATTTATGAGATACCATTCAATTTTAGTTTACCTGTTTTAAGAAGGATATTAATAAAATGGAGAATGGCAAAATGAGGTCAGCCAGAATGGTAAAAGAGCTTGAATTCTAAAATATGAATATTGGTTGAAAAAACTGAGTACATTTTGGGGTGGGTGAGAAAAGATTGATGGATGCAATAACATAGCTCAAGTATTGTAAGAACCCTCAGGTAAATGAGGAGTTGAATAAAGAAGCTGGAACAATGGGTGGAAGTTTCAAAGCTTTTTGAACCTAGGAAAATCTTCTTAATGATTAAATCTGTCTAGTAGTGGAACAGATTTATGGAAGGGGTCTTTCCCTTGAAGTCTTGAAGCACAAGGTGGATGACCACTTGCCAAGTGTGTTATAGTCATCATCTGACTATGGACCACTTGGTTTCTGTAAGCAAATTTACTTGACTTAGGTTCATTGATACTTTTTTTTTCCCTCAAGATATTTTTTGTTGAACTTATCTGAACTCACTTAGGAAGATTTTTTTTTTTTGGTTCCTTTGTTAAAGCTGTGCCATATCATGGGGTCCATTCAGTGGTAAACTGTTATCAATTGATATTAGTAAATCCATTAACATATATCTACTATCATTCTTCCTCATTGCTTCATGAAATTGTGTATATTCAAGAAGTATTTCTACACACTTTAATTTATTTGAGCTTCTACAAGTACTTCAAACTTTTTGAAAAGAATTCTTAATCTATCTATCTATTTATCTATCTATCTATCTATCTATCTATCTATCTATCTATCTATCTATCTAGTTGCTCTGGCGTGGTGGGCTTTGTGCTTTTTAAGTATTATAAATAGCTCCCAAATCCATTGATAGTATATATTGATTGGGACTGTAAAAATTTTGTGATCATACTATTGCCATATAGCTTTGACTTACAGATGCTGGTGACTATCTTGATGTTAGTGATTAATACTTGGTACATAGTCTTTTCTTTCCTCCTTGATAACTTTATTAGGTATTCTATAGGAAAAAAAATAAGCTTACCAACTTTACTTTTTACATTTTTCCTTGCAATAGCTGCCATGTTTAATAAATCTTGGGTCCTTAAGAATAAGCTGTTTTGGAAGCAATAACTTGAATTGACACCATAAATCCTTTTCTTTCTATTAACAACACTCTATGATGTTGACATGATTATTTTCCTTTTAAATTTTACTTATTGAGTTCTAAAACATGACACCCATGGGAGGTATTTTTAATTCTCTTTTTTATTTCAGTTGTTTCATAAACACCATCCTTAGAAAAACGAAGTTTTTTTTACAATAAAAAAATTCAATGGTATTATAAACTGTCAGCTTATACTTTCACTAATCTATATCTATAATCCATAAAGTTATTTCTGTACATATTAAACCTATTACCACACCCTTTCAGTATATCTGCCAATAATCTTGCTCCTTTTTGGTAAGGAATTATTGATATTTCAATTTCTAGCTTGGGTCATAAACTCTACATATTATGCCCATTATACTGCTTTTTGTTAGGATAATACAAACCTATTGTTAAGACAAATCAAACAGTTCAGAAAGGATAAGTTAAGATTAATATTGTATAGATGTTAGTTGTCTTAAACTAGGTCTTTCCAAATAGTTTGATTTTAGGACAAACCAAATCTCTTGGCACACATAGAACCATGAATTTCTTCCATATATATTTATGTGTATTTATCCCCTAAACATTTTGGTGTCAATTATCCAAGTAATTATTTTTTTGTCTTTTGGAGGGGGGAAGGCAGGGAAATTGGCTTGCCCAATGCCATACAGTTAGTAGGGGTTAAGTGTCTGAGGTAGGATTTGAATGGCAGATCCTCCTGACTCCAGGAACAGTGCTTTATTAACTGCACCACCTAGCAGTCCCCAATCCAAGTAATTCTTAAACACACTTCTGAAAGTAGGAAATGGACTTTTAGAGCAGGACAATAACTTTCATAATATTTGTACTTTGGAGATAAAATAATGTATATACACATATACAATAGAATCTCAGCTTTAGTGAACTCACACAAAGCATATTTTACTCCAGTTCTTTGAGAGAAAAATTAAGTGGAGATTTTACTGTGTTTATGTTTCTCTACCTCAGAAACCAAATCTATAAACACATCTATCACCTTAAATCTTTACTACCTTTATACAGGGTTTAGAACAATTTTATAGATGAAAAGCCTAAGGAAGATATAATTACTGTACAAGTTCTAACAGACAAAACAGCTTCCCCAAAGTATCACTTCCCCAAATTCTACCCTTAACTCACAGAGACCTAGTGTTGCTTATTTGTCAAATCAATAATTCTGATACACTTACTCCCAGTCTAAAGCCTGCCAATGAGTGCTTATGTCTATAAATTCTGTTAATAAGATATCGACACTGTATTTTTCCTTCTGGTTCTTACCGTTCTCAGTCGTAAATAATGTGCCATTTTCTAATGGAATACCACATCTGTGGCAGATATAAATTCAAAGTGATGTCAACCTTTTGGAGCTTAAGTGAAGATCTAAAGCACAGCACTCTGACCTATTATCTCCAATCTACTTGTTTACACATTTATTTGGCCTATTCCTTGGGATCTTCCCACCCCAATTCTTTGAGTTCAATACAGAGGAGAAGAAAATGGTGGATAGCAGATTTAATGGGGTGATGGTGCTTTAATTGTTGATTTAGAGCAGAAGCTGATACCATTAGTGCAAGAGGGATCCTTAGAGTACATATAGCAAAAATCCTATCTTTCTGTAGTTGAAGAAACTGGAGATTTACTGCAATTGAGCTGCCTAACATAAATGTAGCAAATGGCAAAGGCAGAATGCCACTGAAAGTCCAAGATTTGTCTAATACACTGATGATCTGATTTATTTTACTTATATCCACTATATATTAATATAAAAACAAAACTACCTGGCAACTATTTTGTTATGTTATGTTGATACAAAATCATTCATTAAAATATTTTCTTTTTGGGAGACAGATATTTCCTTTTTCAGGGAAGAAAATTCATATCCTGCAAAATGGAAGTGGAGAGTAAAAATAATCACTATGAAGTGATCATTGTATTACTGGAGAGCATCATGTATTTACCAAGGACAATTTTTTTTTGTAATTTCATCCCATACATACACACATGCACAAGCACACAAAACACACACGTATTAATATAATGTAATATGTTCATACATCACATATCTGTATACATAATGCATTGTGTATGTTGCAGTTTAAATCCAGGGATGCCAAAAACTATTGAGGTGGGGGCTCTGCCCACCGTAAAAATGTTGGGGTTTCATGATATGCTGTGGTGGAACTATCTGAGAGAATTCAGAGTCAGACCACCTCTAATCTCAGTATAGGCATTTATTGAAATTGAAACCTCTCATGAAGTGGGTTAAGTTCCATGAAGAACCAGAAACTTCAGAGAACACAAGATGAATTTTTATAGGCTAAAGATATAATTGTATAACAGAAATCATGAATATTAAAAAGACAGGAGGGGTTTGTTAAGGGATTAGGTAATGGAGGAAGGATCCCATCTATGGTTCAGTGGTTAAACATTCTGGTCATACTGCTCTCCAATTGACTAACAATTGTTCTCCTGTCCGGTCAAGACAGATAGTTTGCTATTGTGGTCCAGTCTTGTGCTAGATGGATGATGTGATTGTGATTGACTACAAGAATGCACCAATTTCTGGGGGAATGGGTCTGGTAGTAGAGACTACAAAAAAATACCTCTTTCTGTGGGAATAGGTCTGGGAGCACTGACTAGGTAGAGGCAGTAGCTTGGTTCCCAACACTGTAATGTAATGCCAAGCAAAGGCAACTTCCCAAGGTTCAGAATACCAGCATAGGTGCTCTCCATTTTATTCAGTGACCAACCAAGAACAGAGAAGATCAAAACATGACATCATTCCAAATACAGCATTTACTAAATGTGATTAAATAATCTCCAAGGACTACCCCACCCCAGGACCTTCCAATCATTCAATTAATTACAAAGTCTCTGTTCTGAATACTTCTCCACCCCTAGGCTATACCTTAATTAAGTCCACCACAAAGCCCCTCTTCTCAAATGGAGATTAGTTTCCAAACATAAGGTCAAAAGTTCCCCACCCCTGGATCACAATTGAATCTACCCCAGAGTTACATCAAGTTTAAACACAGTACTTAATACCCAAATGGAGGTCTTTTCTTCATCTTGACATGAGGCAAGTTCTCAGCAATCTTAGTTCCTGGGGAGACAAGGCTTAGCAAGGCCATAAGATACATTGCCAGTCCCTTCATGAATTCATCCTCTGTCTGTAGAACAGTCCTAGAACCCCTGAACACATTAGCAAAGCCCTCTCCCAGGATTTCTGTAAACATACAACAAGAAAATCCTTCTTCAGGGCTTCTGGTGGGAAGTTAGGTAGGTACAGTGGGGCCTATAATGAAGTTAGAATATTGGGATTGGGGACAGATTTATTAGGATTTCATCATATATCCAATACATTTATGAAATATAAAGAATATAATATATGTATATATATGATTATGCATATTATTTACAGAGAATGCATATATGAGAGAGACAGAAATACAGAGACAAAGACAGAAAGATATATAGAATATGTACTCTTTGGTGAGAGGCAGTGTGGTTTAGTAGGTAGAGAGTTGGCCTGAAACAGGGAACTTCTTTAGTTATACCTGACATATATTGGCTGAGATTCCCTGGACAAGCCATTTAACTGCTCAGGGCTCTAGGAAAATCTTTTACAAATTGCAGAGAAGGTTCCATTTTTCCCCAAGGAGTTCACTGCATTAATGAAATCATGAGTTCATTCACTGTCCTTGACACAGTGCCTAACATATTGTAGATGGTTAATAAATACTTATTAACTTGTTGACTTGACTATAGCAACTACAACTCTGATAGTTTGATTGGGATTTTCCCCTACAATAGACACATGGAGCAAAAGTGGAATATTTGGATAAGATATTTAATGGGTACTTCACTTCAATTTTACTCCTCAAAGGGAAAAACCATGGGCTGTCTGGTATTTGAAGGGGTTGGGGAGTGGGCTCCTTAGTTGTGGTCTAGGGCTGATCTATGGACAGTAACAAGAATGGAAGAATGGAGGCAAAGTCAACTTCCATTATTTCTTCAGGCCTACCAGAGATAAGCAAGATTGAAGTTATGGCACAACCTTAGAATTCGTAGTAATCAAGTCAAGAAACACTGATCTAAAATGCAATGCTGAAAGCAATGTCCAAGGGCCACTTTGCCTTGCAGTATACCTTTCCATGAGGAAAGTGACACAAAATCCACATGAAGAGAGGAGCAACCTTTAGGGAGGGGAAGGGATAGAACATCTCTGTATCTGCATGACAGTTGTCCTGGGAATATATCTGATGCCATGAGCCCTTCCCAAAATATCAAATTTCAACAACATGGCAGAAAGTTCAATACTGATTGTCAGGACAGCTAGCAGCTCCTGATCTGCTCTGACACTAAATCTAGATTTCTCTTTTTTCTTTAAAATTAGACAGTTAAACAGATTGTTCTATATTGTGTCACTTTGCTGTTTCTGAACCCATGAGATTTGGGTTCCATTTCCCTTCAACTTCATTTCAGCTTCAGTTTCAGTAAAGAATGAAATTTTGGACCTATTTCCTATTCTAATAAATCAAGGAGTTGGATGAACAAAATAATCCACAAATTCACTTCCAGATCTTATACTATGCATTGAGAGGTTTTTAAAAAATTATTTTTAGAGGAAGGAAGATTCAAATACAACTGTCCCAATTCCCAAAAGCATCTATCAATTCAGTAAAGAGTTGCCAAACAGCACCTCCCCCCTCAATCAGGCTTCTGGATGTCTAGTATGAACAAACAGTTATATTATTGTTTATATATATATATATATATATGTATAAATATATGTATATACACACACATGTATACATATAAACACACACATATATTATATATAATAAATATATTATTTGGTATATATGTTATATAACAAATATATGAAGTCTGAGTTTAGAAGAAGAGTTTAAGTAGTAAGCTACCATATATGCTTATTCTTGTAAATTGAGGGTGGGGTGTGCATATGGGAAATCTACCCAGCAGAACTCTTATTTTAAATGTTTGTGAGTTTCTTGCTCCTTGTATGAGGGAGTCATACAAGGAGGTGACTAAATAGTCACCCGATCCGCTAAGTAATTGAGGTTTCTTAATGCTTATTGTCCCAGGTATAGTTTGTGATGCTTGCTCCAAGTGCAATATACATTTCTGGGTTCCTTCTCTGGTTTCATATCTATAATGAAAAATCAAGATGATGTCTATTTCATCCATAAGTTTCTGCCCTTTTTAAGTCTACCTTAGGAATTCTGCCTTGTAGTTAGTTTAATAAGTAAGGCACTATGTTAAATTCCTCATCTGACATTATCCCTATAGCCCTAGAATTATGGGCTCTTCATGGTTCCTACCCTCTTCCATCCATCTCCTCAAAAGCAATTGTAAAGCCATGCACAAACAACTTTCCATAGGACTGCTGCTGTGAATAGCTTTAAGTTCTGATCACATAGTGTAGTGAACTCTCTATTTATTCAGCAGTAAACTAAAGCAAAACATTCACAGAAACCAAAGTACAGCATTCACAATGATATAACATTGTGACTTATAACATATAACATATAATTTATCACTAAAGTGGCAACATAGTTTTCACTAAAGCAGGCACATAATTTTAAACAAAAGATATCATTCAGTAAGGCCTTAACTCAATCATCCTTAAGGAGCAAGCCTCCTTAAGGGGCACAAACTACAAGGTAAAAGCTCTTCACTCCTAGGTCACATTGTCTTAATCTCTCATTCAAAAAGTCTTTCTTCTTGATTGGAGATTAGGTTCCAATCATCCTTAACTCAATCTTCCTTAAGAGGTATGAGGTACAAAGTACAAAGTCCTCCCACTCCTAGGCCACAGTAAATCACTATCTTCTCAGTCAGCACTAAGTATCCAAAGAGAGGTCTTTTCATCTTGACTCGAGGCTAGCTTTCAGATTCCATGGTTCCTCTTCCATGGTCCCAGGTTTTGCCTGAATTTACCCAACTGTCACCTGGATTCAAAAGTAGTCAACTCTCAGCTCCTCATCCAGTTCCTCGTCAGTCCCTCATCCAGTTCCTGTTCCACAATGAAGCTCACAGTGTGCAGTCCACCTCAAGACCTTCACATTTTTCATTTTTGGGAAGACAAAACAGCATTCACTCACATTGCCAGCACCATCATCAGTTCACTTTCTGCCTGTGAAATCAACACAGACACACAAATAATGTCTGAGAACTCAACACAAATCTTCAGTATAGTCCCAAGACCTCTGAACCCCTCCTCCAGGACTTCTGTAAACAGAAACGAAAATCCTTTTTCAGGGTTTCCAGAAAGGTCCCAGGGTTCCTTTACAAAGTATTGCAAACACAAATCAACACAGACAAACAGAGTACCAGGATGCCACATGTTTTCTCCTTCTCGACTCTGCCACCACAATTGTTCCCTTCTCAGTTCTGCGGTCTCCCAGCTTGTGCTCAGCTTTTTTTTCCAGTCATTAGCTCCTTCATGTCCTGCATGCCTCTTATGTCATTTCTCTTCCTGTCTTTGACAAATGCCTCCTGCTTTGGGTTTCACAAGTTCTGTTTCTTGACAAAGACTTGATATAATCATGGCCACCAAAGCTCAAATGAAACAATGTGCTAAGTACTTGTTTGCTGGCCATTACAGCAATATGAAATATCGGCATAAGACAGGGAGGTTCTTAATTAAGAGAAAGTATTAACTCAGTATATAAGCTGTGATTTGATTATGAATCTGATATCAAGGTTATGAAGCATCTTGAACAGCAGTAGGGGATAACAGAAATAAGAAGTTCTGAGCTCCTATATTATATCGTTACATACCTGTGAACTATAATTTATTGTTTTTCATTGTATTTAGGGTTAGAGTCTTTGATAGTCTTATTTAGGGTCAGTTATTTTGAGTACATATAGTCCATATCATCTTTGAAAAAAATGTAGATATAAAACCCTCAACTGACTTTGTTTATTTTCTTGTGTTTTTATGTAGAATCATGAACCCATCTAGGTCTGTATGAACTTGTGCATGAATGAATTTAAGGAATCAAGTGAAGAAGAATTAGTTCTATCATGCACACATGTCCACTGACAGAGTTTTGTTCATGGATATTCTGGGAGCATGATTTTGTTATACTTTTAATTTATTGTTGTCCAGTAGACTAGAGTAGACCATCAATGAAAAGGAATACTCAGAATGATAGTGCATCCCCTAGTCACCATACCCACCCATATTTCTTTAAAAAAATAATTTTTTGGATCATGTTTGCCACATCTTTGCTATAGGTTATTAAGCTCTGGTAGAGTACAAGCTTATAATTCTTTACTCACAGTTAATGTTGAAATCATGAGTAAGTCTGAGGCAAGAAACAATGGTTGATCTTTTTTTTTTTTCTATTCCAAACTAAGAGTTCTTCAGTATAGGAAAGGCCCAAAGTGGAAATTATAACAATTCAGAATATTAATTCAACTATAATTTACAGACTCAGGTAACTGCCCAATGCCTTAAGAGGCAATGTATACAAATATCAATAAATTTGTCAACTATCATAAAGCTGCTTTGTGTCAGTCAGAATTTGAACTTGGGTCTTCTTGACTTAAAGTTCAGCCCTTAAATTACTGCCCCACACACAATGGTTAGGATCTTTTAATGTGTCCTAAGATATGAGAAAACATTACCTTTTTTCTTTACAGCCAAAAAAGGGAATAAAAATGGAACACATTGCCACGACAGGTATTTGTAGGGGGAAAAGGGTTTTGTACATGGGGTATAATATTATAAACTCAAGACAAGTCATAGATAAAAAGGTGACCTCACACAGCTACCACCTGTTTCTGCAAAAATTTTATATGGAAGATTTGTCCCCTGCCTTGCTCTGTCCTCCAGGTTTTTATAAGACATCTGCAGTCTGCTCGTGTGTCTTAGGATGTCCTTGGAAGACTCCATCAGTGATTAGACAGGTTAAAACCCCAGAGTCCATTCACATGGCAGCGGAAAAGAGAAGGCAGCAAGCTATTCAAACTTCATCTTTTTTATTTGTGGCTTTTTGTTACCTCCTACACCTCAGCCTCCTCCCAAAACCCCCTGGACCAAAGTTGTCATGGCCTGAAAGTAACTAGGCTTGCCCCAGTCCAGAGCTACTTTGTTTCCATCAATTTCCCCATCCTCCCTGGCTTCTTTTGCAGCATTTGTATCTTCCTCTGAGTTGAAGTCCACTAAATCAAACCCTTTGAAAGACCCCATCTCTTGTCTGTGACTATCCTAGCATCTATAGAGTCCTGAATCAAATCTTTCAAAATTTCTTCCATCGTTTCTTCACACAGGTCTTTGACAGAAAAGGTTTTATAGTGCTGCTTCCTTGGGGCTGCACTGGTAGACTTCTGTTCTTTCAGCTCCACCTAGATGACCCCTGACTTCAGTCTCTACATTGTTACAATAATTCGAAGTTTCTTTTGCATCTTCCATAGAGACAAATTCAATGAATGGGTACTCTTTGGGTTGGCTTTGGTTATTGTAATAACAATTCAGAATATTAATTTGCTTATTGTAATAACAATTCAGAATATTAATTCAACTGTAATTTACAGACTCAAGCAAGTGGGGCAAGCTGATGGACCTTACCTTCTCAAACACTTCCTGCAGGCCAAGATGGTGGCGTGGAAGCGTGAAAATTCTGCTCCCCCCATAATTGCCTCAGATACCTATAAAAATGTCTCTAAACAAACTGTAAGGCTAGAGAACCCACAAAGTGACAGAGAAAAAAACATCTCCTACTGAAGACAGCCCAGCAGCCAGACAGGAAGGGTTCATCCCTGGGATCAGAGCCCAGCCCCACCTGAGCCTCCAGTTTTAGCCTCAGGGTGGCCCAACTAGCCACTGCCAGAGGAAAAGCAAGTCAACAACGTGACTAAAGAAAATAATACCTTAAGAAATATGAAATGGCAAAAGTGGCTCAAAAAGCCAATGAGGAGAAGAATGACTTGAAAAGCCAAATTTGACAGATGGAAAAAAGAATCTCAAAATCTCACTGAAGAGAATAATTCCTTCAGAATTAGATTGGAGCAAATGGAAGCTAATTACTTTATGAGAAACCAAGACAATATTAAACATATCTAAACAAATGAAAAAAGAGAAACCAATGTGAAATATCTCATTGGAAAACCACAGACCTGGAAACTAGAACCAGGAGAGATAATTTAAAAACTATTGGACTACCTGAAAGCCATGATCAAAAAAAGAACCTAGAAATCATCCTTCAAGAAATTCTCAAGGAAAATTGCCCTGATGTTTTAGAACCAGAGAGCAAAATAGAGGTTGAAAGAATCCACCGATCACCTCTTGAAAAAGATCACAAAAAGAAAATGCCTAGGAATATTATAGCCAGGTTGTGGAGCTTCCAGATCAAGGAGAAAATATTACAAGCAGCCAAGAAGAAACAATTTAAATATTGTGGAAACACAATCAGGACAACACAGGATCTAGCTGCATCTGTATTAAGAAATCGAAGGGCTTGGAATATGATATTCTGGAGGTCAAAGGAGCTGGGATTAAAACCAAGAATCACCTACCCAGCAACACTGAATATCATGTTTCAGGGGGAAATGTGGTCATTCAATGAAATAGAGAACTTTCAAGCATTCTTAATGAAAAAATCAGAGTTGAATATAAAATCTGACATTCAGATACAAGAAGCAAAAGAAGCATGAGAAGGTAAACAAGGAAAAGAAATAATAAGGAACTTATCAAAATTGAACTATTTACATTACTACATGGAAAAACAATAATTGTAAGTTATGAAACTTTGCTCAGTATGAGAATAGTTGAAGGGAATATAAATGTATACTATATATATTTACATACATATATGTATCTATAGGAGGGTATATGGGCATATGAATACATATGTGAGTGTATGTATATATGTGTACAGGCATACATAGACAGAGGGAACAGGATCAATTGAATAGGAAGGAATGATACTTAAAAAGTGAAATTGAGAGGTGAGAGAGGAATATAATGAGAGGAGATGGGGAGAGACAGAATGGGGTAAATTATCTCATATAGAAGAGGTAAGGGAAAACTATTACAATGGAGTGGAGGAATATAAAGGCAAAAGGTAATGGGCCAACCTACTCTCATTGAATTTGGCTTGGGGAGGGAATGACACATACTAAATAGGGTATTTCACCCTACAGGAGAGTAGGGAGGAAGGGGATGAGAGGGGACATGATGAAGGGGAGGGCAGGTTGGGGGCGGAGGGAATTTAGATACTCACACTTTTGAAACAGGACAGCATCAAATTAGAGAATTGAACAAGTGGGAGGTAATATAGGATGAAGGGAAATATAGTCAGTCTTTCACAATATATCCACTCTGGAAATGTTTTGCATAGCTACACATGTACAACCTATATTGAATTGCCTATCTTCTCAGTAAGAGTGTGTGACAAGGAAGGAAGGGAAAGAATCTGGAATTCAAAGTTCTAAAATCAAATTTTTAATATGTATACACATATATATATATATAATTATATTATATATATCATAACTATATATATATAATATAATTATATTTTTACATGCAACTGGAAAATAAGTTATACAGGCACTGGAGTATAGAGATCCATCTTTCCCTACTGAAAAGTCACAGGGGGAATGGGGTAGGATATAGGAAAGAGCAGATTGGTGGAGGCGGTATACAGTGGCATCACTATTTTGGTGTGGTGGGTAGGGGAAAGATGGGGACAAACTTTGTAACTCAAAATCTTGTGGAAATAAATGATGTAAATTAAAAATAAACATAAATTTCAATTTAAAAAATTAAAAAAATCAAAAACTTCCCACAGACTCTCCTTGGTAATTCTCTAGGTGAGGTTATTCAGCGGGAGGGAATTGGAGTCTGAGGACTTACTGTTACCCCTCCCCCAGAAATTATTCTTCCCTCTTGATTTCTTTTGTCTTTGGTTTTTCTCCCCTGTGTAGTCCAGATGGAGCACTGGGCTCCTGGCACTCAGTGCCCTGCTTTTCTTCCAAGGCCTTATGCACTTGTACTTCAGTCTTATATTCAACGTAAACAATTCTTTTACGAGTCCTGTCCTTGTTTCAGACCAGTGTGACCTCAATAGCATCTTCAAACACTTCTTTGAATTCCTCTTGAATTACTTTAAAGGGCAGATTCTTGCTGAAGGGCATCCTTGCATTGCGATCTTTCTTGTTTTCTTTTTCTTTTGCCAGATTAATTTCAGAGTCAAGCCCTTTGGAGCCACTGAGGTAGAGATCCTTTTATATGTCTTCAGCAGATTCACATTCCACATAGCCAAACTTCCTGGTGGCACCAATGTGGACCACAATGGTAAGGTCCTTTTCTACAAAGAAGTTGGTGATGCCAGTTTTGAGTTCAGAAGCAGTTTTGTTGAAATTCAGGTTCCCAGTGAAGAGACTGAAATTTGCAGACACTTCAGCATCCAGTTTCTGTTTCTTGGCTTCAGGGGCCTTCTGTTTACCCATTTCCTTTTTCCTCTTTTCAGATGCTTCTTTCATGGGTACCTCCTACTCCTCTTCCTCTTCCCCTCCTCCTCCAAATCCCTTGGCCTTCCCAAGTTTCCTCATGGTCGCTTCCATGGCAGCAGCCTTCCCTTTGTCATGCATAGCTTCTTCTTTAGAGTCATCCTCATCTTCTCCAATCTCATCACTGTCCTCCTCCTCATCTTCTTCATCCTCCTTATTCTCAGAGTGTTGTTTGAAGGGAACCATCTTTGTGGTTTTTGGAGGATCCAATTCTTCATCCTCATCTTCACTGTCATCCTCTTCAGACTCATTCTCCTTTTTGGAGTTCTTTCCATTTTTTGCCCCTTTGGGGGCACTGCCACTTTTGCAGAGGTAGTGGCTGATTTAACTAGAGGTGCTTCCTTCCTGCCTGGAGTGACAGGGGCTTTGGTGGGGGGGAACTTTCTTGGGGGTGGGGGTTGGTGGCTAGGGTGGCCTCCTTCTTATAAGAAATCACAAATGTTTTCTTGGCTGGTGTTGTGGCAACAACACCTTTTTTGGTTGGTGATACCTTCTTTACTGGTGTTGCCTCAGCCTTTGGTCTTTTTCCCAAGGAGGCAACAGGGAGTATGCTTAAGTAGTCTTGAGTGTCCTCGAAGTGTTCTAAATTTAAATGGCCAAGAGAAATAAAAGTTCCCTTTACTTACTCACAGAGAGGTTTTTGAGGGTCAGTGCTCCTGTGACACAGGCTTGTATTTGGGAGGTGTACAGGGTTGGAATTCTAGTTCCTGAATAAAGGCTGACTTTTCCCCCTGGGATGTTGACTTGGCATGTTTAGTCACATTGAATTCACTTAAATGTGAAATAAAGAGGAGAGGAAGCTTCTATTTCCTGTACATTCAGCAGCACTGAGGGATTTAAGAGCTTACAATTTCACTCCTGACAGGACTCGGATGTGGAAGAAGGTACTCAGCAAGGATCAAGGTTTTAAAAGATACAGGATGCAATCCCATAAAAAGCATCAATGAGTACTAGAAAATGAAATACAGAAAAAAAAGAATTGAGAGGTGGGGCAGAGAGGCACTTTGTAGCATGAATCTGGAGAAGAATAGAAATTCTTTAGCTAATTTATAACATTCACTTCTGCAAGCTTTTGAGTTCCAAATTTTCTTCTCCTCCCTCTCCTTTTCTCTTGTTCCCCATAGTGGCATGAAATATGATGTGGGTTCTACAAATAACTTCATATTAAAAATTAGTCAAGTTGTAAAGTATGATTATAACCAATGTAATGAAAAATGAGAAAGAAGTTACAAACAAAACTAGGGAGAGAGAGACAGAGAGAGAGACAGAGAGACAGAGAGAGAGACAGAGAGAGACACAGAGAGAGACACAGAGAGAGTAGTTTGTTTCAATCTGTGTTCATGCTCTAAATCTTTCTCTGGATGAGGATGGATTCCTTTTGTTTTGAGTCTATCAAAATGGAAACTCTCACTGTGTTACAGCACAGAATATGATAAAAAATCATATTGAACCTTTCAAGTAACTGACTGAACAAATCATACTTGTTTCTACTCTCACTAAAGATATCAACAATGCATTATTCACAATGCCTAAGGTAACTATAAATATGCTGATATGGTTATTAATCATAAAATGTAATAAGCTCTCTATACAGGGAAGATAGCTAGAACACTTAGTCAGCCTGTCCAAGCCTGCCACAAAAACCCTCCAAGCAGAACACCACAGCCACTCACCCTTACCTAGGAACCAATCGGGGATTTTTACTGTTTGGGTAACTGATGAGTCATTAAGCAATTCTATCCTTTTGCTGCTGTGTTTTTCCTGCTTTCTCACCTTGTCAACAGTTATGTTGTGGCCTTTGTCTATATAAACCTCAAGATATATATGCTTGGGGCTGCTTGATTTGGGTACATGACCCCTGGAAGTCACCAGCAATTATGCTCAACAACTAAAACTTCACTTAAAATGATTAATGGTATCATGTCTCAATTTCTCCTTACAAAAATTTTATACACCAAAATTTTAAATTTTGAGCTGGTCCTTGAACCTTTGCAGGGTTAATTTCCCACCCTTTACTTTTCATATGCTCAATTAGAAGGATCATTCTCCTCTCTACTTCTTTTGCATCTTTTCCCTGTATCATGATATCATCAATGTAGTGGGTAAGCTGTACACCAGATTGCTTTTAATTCATCCAACTGTTCAGCCACAATCCTGTGACAAATAGTAGGGTTATGCAGGTGTCCTTGTGGAAAGTGGGTGAAACTATATTGTCTACCTTGACAAGTGAAAATGAACTGGTCCCATTGTATAGGGGCTATTGGGATGGTGAAAAAGGCATTCACTAAGCCAGTAACAACAAACCAAGTCCCATCATATTTCTGGATCCTTTCTATTAAGGAGATGGTATCTGGAACAGCAGCATACAAAGGAGGAGTCACCTTATTCAATTGTCTATAGTCCATGGTCATTCTCCACATCTCATATGATTTTCATACTGGCCATATAGGACTATTCCATCATGTGGTTGTAGGGACTAACACTCCTGCTTCAACATATTCCTTTATAGTAGTGGTAATTTCGTTTTGCCCACCTGGAACATGATACTGCTCTAAAGCAGTTACTTCAGAAGGTTCAGGTAAAGGAATTGGGTCCATTTTTATTTTCCTACTAAATCTGTATTAATTCCTATTGATGAGGGTCACCATAAAATGATGAGGTTAGGGTTAGGGGTGCCCAATACCCCCAAATTCCAACATGCTGAGTCCTGCTGAATGAATTCAATTCAAGTGTTCTCTCACTCAAAGAAAAGCAAAGGATTATTAAAAGTTCACTTGTACTGGACACAGAATAAGTCTGTGCTAGAAAATTCTATGATACTCTCACACCACATGGAGGCAAGATGGGGTCTTATACGCAGAAAGGTTGTGGAAGGAATCTAGGGGTGGTCTAGGGGAGGAGTTTGGAGAGGGTTTTCAGGAGGAGTCACATAAAGTCAGACTGCAATAATTAGTTTGAGTAGGATCTTCAAGAGGAATTAATGAGGTCAGGTAATAGTTTATTTGGGTATAGATATTTTGATAGGCTCAAGGGTGGGAAGTAGATGGACAATGGATGGTCAAGGTAGTAACAAAGGTTTGGACAGAGCCACAATGAAAAGCTTATGACCTCATGCAAAGGACTCATTAAATGGGAGGATTCAATCAATTCAAGGGGGTTCCCAGAGCCTGTACCTCAAATATTCAAGGAGAGTTCAAGGGGATTCCTAGAGCTTGCACCTCATTATCATCTTCCTTACAGCAAATTGGTATCTTCCTTCAGTCAAATACAGAGTCATGCCTTTCAATATATCTATTCCAATGATGTATTCAGGAATGGGTGCAGCAACAATAGCATATTCTTTCTTAGGTAATTACCCAATTTTCATTATTTTAAGTCATCTGGCTGATATGTCAGCCACTTAGCTCCATACTATACTTATCAGGGTTTCCAAAGATAAGTGTGGCCTCAGCCCTCTACTCCCCCACCCCAGCAATGGTCTAGTTACAGTAGTTGGGCCATTCTTTCAATATTTTTTCAAACCAATAGAGGGCTACAATTTCCTCTGTATATTTCTTTAGTCTGAGTTTGGGCTTGGCCTATTTCCTACTCTCCCTAAAGCTGCAGCAAACCTGGATACAATAATTCAGATTCTCCCTGAAGATGTGGCAAACTTGGATACCAAGAGTCAGGAGTAACTGTAAGAGTGGTTCCTGCTTCCCTATTCATTCTAATGTTAAGTACTTTTTCTTGCTACATTTTATGCAGCTCTTCCATTGGAATACCATCTATTCTTCTAAAATCTACCCCTCCTCTCAATAGAGCAGTAAACAATTCTCTTCTTGTTGATTTATTTTGTCTTTGAATTCTCTGGCTATTTACTCTTCCCTTGAGGAAATTAATCTTTTTCCCATTCCCTTAAATCACTTAATTGTGAAATCTTGTCCAGCATCTCTGAAAGAGGGTGCCTTATTTACCAATTAAGAGAACTAGGTGCTTAGAAGCAGGAGGAGCTATCTTCACTACAATATTTCTCTGAGTAATTCCTAGGGGTGTATCATGATATGCATTTGCATCTCCAACCATGATAGTAGCTTTCATTACTTCTTCCTTTAATTTTCTCATTCACTCTCTCTCTCTCTCAGTGAGAACCAGGGTCTGTCTCTACCAGGCCACATAGAGTTAGTAGGATATTGCTTTTTGCATCCATCTGCAGCTAAAGCTAACAGATGATTTCTGTTGCTGCCTCATTGCATATGGTGATCCGTAAAAGCTTGGTGTACAAAATGATTCTGACTGATGCTTATGAATTTTAAGCATTCCACCCTATCCAGTGCTATTCCTCCAGCTCCTCCATCAGTGTTTCTTACTTTCCAAGACACTAAAGACTCTCCCATTCTTTGGGTGAATCTACTCAATATATCAGTAATCTCCTGTTGAGTGAAATCCTCAATTATCTCCCTGGACTCTCTTTGACCCTGGCTATTCTCCTGCTTTCTTCCTCATATGGGAAGAATTTATGCATTAGAAGACTCCTCATCTAACCTTGTTCCATTCTTGAAACACACATTCTCCTGGCAGCTGTCAGGGCAACTCTGCCCAGCCCTTACAAAAGCTTCATGCATTTTCCTTCTGCTAGCTTTTTGCTTCCTTTTAGCTACATGAACAGTAGCTTGTTCTACAACCTGAGACTCTCCAGCTTCCTCTTCTGAATGCTGTAGCACAGAAGATTCCTCACACAAACCAGCTGAATACCTTCCCATCTGAGCTTTTTCCTCCAGAAGCTTAACTCTACTTTTATACATAAGACAATAACTTGTTGGAAGGACCCAGCCTCTCCTGAATACTCCTGCCAGTTCTTTGCCTATTTCTATGGGTATTCCTTGCAAACATTTTTCCAAATCTCCATGTTCTCCCTCTTGAAACCTTGGTTCCCAGTTACAACAGGGTCCTATGCTTTTGGCACATTTTCTGGCTGGAGATATATTAGGCAAATCCTCCCATCCTGGGATAGCAATTTCTCCCTCTAAAGTCCTCCTGCTTCCAAATAGAGGCCTGACATTTTGTGATCCCACCCTCATCACCAAATGTATCAACAATGCAGTATTCACAATGCCTATGTTAACTATAAATATGCTCATATGGTTATTAATCACAAAATGTAACAGTCTCTATATGGGGGACATTGCTAGAACATTTATTCAAATACCAGAAAATTGAGTCCCAGAATCAAAGCCATCCCAGTAGCCACAGAGGTGGCACACATAGGGAAAACACCCACATTCTCAAGCCTTCAAAACAGAACAGACAACTTTAGGCAAAGATTCTCCTCTCCTCACTCACGGTAATCACTTGGCCTTCACACAGCTAACTCCCAGCATGCCCAGCCCCTCACAGTTCCCTTCCTTAGCAGGATTCCTTAGCAAAAGTTCTGGCTGGCTCAAAAAAAGGAGTTCACGCTGCCACTGCCACTTCCAGTCACCACACTGGCTCCAGCCTGGCTCCTACGCAGCTCAGGCTCCTTCCTGACCTACCCCTTCCTGCTATATCAGCAATTTCAAGGGGAATGGAAGATCTTCAAATCCCATTGCCATAACCCTGAACATTCTTTGATCTGAATTCCTATGTTGAGCTTATTATACCAATCTATTTTGTTTTGGGGACCATATTTATAATAATTTGGTACAGCAATCTCCCTATGAGAAACTTCTTCACCTTCTCTACAATGGATAGCTTTAAGGAGTTGTCTAGGTTAAATCATTTTGCCGTAGTCCAACATGCATGGGACTTGATGCAGGACTTGATCCTATGTCAGGAGAAAATTAAGCTTGCTTCACTCTGAAGACTTTCTTCAACAGCTGAAATGTCAGAGGTCTAGAAACTAATCACTAGGGAATATAACCATTTAAAACTGATAACCTTTATCCAGGGTCACTGCCTCCTAATAATTAGTCCCCACAGTCAATTATTAAATGTAGATCTGATTCCAGACACAATTCATTTCACTCTCCAAAATTTTTCTTGCCTATAGTTACCAACACCCTTCCCTACCCCCAACAGTGAAAGATTAATAAATTCTTTGCTCTAAATGTGAGCAACTTTTGAATGATAGAGGTGTTGCAAGAATGTAGGGTCATCTTCACTGCAGTCAATATTGGTATCATAGCTCTCAGTTCTCATAAAATTGAATCACCTCACAAAGCATTCCAGTTTTTCTGATCTATATACTCAAAAACTATATTATATTTCTCCAATCTACTACTTGGGTGATTTATCAGGAAACTCTGGTTCATCCATGATATTCCCAGTTTCTTCAGGCAGATGAGAACTTTGGAACTTTAGAGGGGTCTGGCATGGTCACAATTACATGCAGATTTCTGGAAAAAGAGGAGAAAACTCATGGTAATTCTAAATTTAAGTTGAGCTATTTTATGTTTATTGGGAAAACCCATAGTATAAATAATTATTAGACTTTTTAAATGTGTAAATGAATTATTAGTCTGGATGAAGACAGTGAATTTTTCTTACTGAGGGACCATTTTTTCCCTGTAATTGTAGAAATTTTGGAGTCAGTTTTAGTTGCCAGATTTCTTGCTTTGCAAGGAATCAGCTTATGAGGGAACTCACCAGTCACAAGCTGGTTCTGCCATGGACTGGTAGGATTTTTGCTGATCTCTGTACTCTTGATTCCAAAATATGAGAAAGAGGTTGAAAAGTGCTTTTTGGACATGCCCAGTCACAGTGATAGAAGGTAGCTAAAATTCTTTGATGGTTCCAGTCTTTAAAAAAAGCGAATTTTTACTTCTGAAAAGTATACAATATTGTACTTAAATAGGTACCTGGAAGTACAGAATAACCAAACTTCAATCTTCATAGCTATAAAGTCCAAATAGTGAATCAGAGGAGGTTAGGTGAAAGGCAATGTACTTATTGATAGTGACAAGGCCTCATTATGAATCCAGGCTCCACAGCCAATTAAATACATGTTCCTGGACCAGTAACACAGTTTGTCTGATTTTCATTTTCTTAATTTGTAAAATGAGGAGGTTGGACTGGTTTCTAGTTAAAATGTCAATGAGATCTATTATATTAAAATTTAAGTACAGTCTAAATCTCTTTTCTGTGCTAGAATTAGGTAATAATGAATACTGTCTGAGATAAGCTATCACTGTTACATATTTTTTCTTGTTACTGTCTATTTATAATGAATTTTGATTTGCATTAAACTAAATTGTAATCTTTTCATATCATATGTGGTGATTTAGAGGTCTAAATGCAATTGTTTTTTATTTTAATTTTGCATTTATCACATTAAAAAGAATATTTTCATATAAAAAGTAGAGGAGAAATAGGATCACATGTGAATCTATTTTATTAAGTTTTCTTTGTGTATGTTTATATATATACCTATGCATATATTACATATAGACATATATGTATATATAAACATGTGTGAATATATGCTCATGAAACCAAACCAAAAAGCTAATATTTATAAATTTATAATATGATATGAATTTATAATATAATCTCAGAGGAAAGGCACTAGCAGGGGAGGTTGTAAGGAGTTCTAAGAGGAAAACTTTTAAGACCTCCTATAAAAGGTGAGATATGAACTAAGGCTTCAAATCACAGAATCCAAGAAGTGGAGATAAGTAGCTCCCAATCATGGGAAATAGACAGTAGAAAGACATGGGATGAGGAAATGAAGTAGAATGTGTGAGGAATAAGAAGAATGTCTGCTAGTCCATCATTGATTATGTAAAGGAAAGTAAAATGAAAAACCAAAACAGCAAAGACAGGAAGGGACTATGTTGTGAAAAGGTAGTAGGTACAATACACACTTTTGGAAAATCTTTGGTCTGTTGAGGGGAAGATAAATTTGAATACAAAGAGACTTCAGGCATGCGGACCAAATAGAAAATTATTGAAATATTCCAGTAAAGTGATAAATGCACAAATTAGGATGGTGGCTTTGGGGTTGGAACAATAGGGAGAACATTCCAGATATGTTGTCAAGACAGAAATCATAGGAATTGGCAACTGGTATGATATATGGGGTGAGTGTGAGTGAGGAATTGATGATAATAGAAAGGAAATGTACCCAGTGCCTGGGAGAATAATACCTAAAAAAATACCTAAGGGAACTATGAAAGTAGGAGAGTTTGGGGGAGAAGATAATGAGTTTTGTGAATTTTGATTTTGAAATTTCTACAATGTAAGCAATTTTAAATGTTCAAAATAAAGATGATAATGAGTGCAATAGAGAACTGAACATATGTATTTTGAAATCATCTTTATGAAGATAGTCATTGAACCCAAAGAAATTATGAGGTAACTAAATGAGAGAGTATAGAGGAAAAAGGGAATATAGTCTAGCATTAAACGTAGAGCACCCCCCCTATTGTAAGTTGGGTATAATCCAGATCAAGATCTAACAAAGAACAATGAGAAAGGTTAATGATAGATAGGAGAATAAACATAGAGCATTGCCATGAAAATCTAAAGCATAGAGAATGTGCAGAAGAAGAAGATGAATAACAGCTTCAAAGACTATCCTTCGATAAGGATAAAGATTGAGTAATCTCATTATATTTGGCAATTACACACAAACACGTGTGGTGTTTATAACTGTATGCTCATTTATATGGATATGCACAGACTAACTCTGACTTCTATCCAAGAATATGAAAATGACCCCCAAATCTCTAGGCCCATACGGAGTTGCACAATAGGATATAGCTTGTTTGTATTTTTGTTGACTTACTTTATATACTTTCTTTCTATGCTGGAAAGATTGGGAAGGATGTAAGGTAGACTAATATGGAAACTTTTTCTCACTTCTGAATGGACTAAGGTAGATTTTTCATTACATGGTACTTAGTTCTTTTGGGATTTCTTTTATTTTTTTTTTCTTGTATGTATATAAAAAAAGACAAACAAAAGTCTAGGCCATTGAACTGCTTTCTTTTCTGTGCTAATGGATTGATCTGAACAAAGCCCCTTTCTTTATGTTTTCCTCTGATCTAAAGACTTCAAATAGGGCAGCTGAATCCCTCAGATTACTTATTTTATTTGCCAATACAGGTTATCAGTTCCTCCTTTTCCTTTTTTATATCTTTTTCTTCTGTTCTTTACTAAGTGCTTTGTGGCATGTCTTTTTTAGTGTAAACTTGTACTGTCTTGCTAGAAGCTTCAGATATATCATATGTATGTGTGTATGTGTGTGTATATTTGTGTATGTATATATGTGTGTATATATATTTGCATATGCAAACATGCACACACATATATACTATCATAAATGTTAGTAACGACAACATGTTCTTTATACAGATATACAGCATTTATTTGGGGAACTGAGTCTGCTCATATAACTATTGATAAGAAAATTAAATTTTGTTCTAGGCCAGCTTACCACAGGATGGTAGAAATTTGTAATCATTTATATGTGTCCTCTTAAGATCCCCTATCTATTTTGTAAAGTGTGATACTTGTCGTCCGTTTGTTTTTCAGCCAAGTGCATTGCTTCATGGAACCTTTGGGGTTTTTTTGGGCAGAGATACTAAAGTGGTTTGACATTAACTTTTCTAACTCATTTTACTGATGAGGAAGGTGAAGCAAACTGGTTTAAGTGAATTTCCCAGGATCACATAGCTAGTATGTGTGTATGAGACCAGATTTTCACTCAGGAAGATCAGTCTTCCTGAATCCAGGCCCAACACTCTTTTCCACTGTGCCACCTAGTTTCAATGATTCTTGATTAGGAGAAAAGTAGGCAAATGACTTAAAGGAACTAGCTCTTATTGACACCTTAAAAAGTGGTTACTATCAGAGAAGTGACATGAGGGAGTCAGTGCGGTGTGTGGCTTCAAGATGGCAGTGGCTTAGGCCCTGTGCAAGAGGTGAAGGTGAAGGCCTGAGCAAGGAGGGCACGTGAACCACCACAGTGCACTGCCCTGAGGTCCTTGCTGGCTTCAGCGAGCAGCTGAAAGGTGGATGTTACACAGTTTGTTGAAAAAATCTGAGTCATCTAAACTCCTGCTGATAGTAGTTTTGGTGTATTGCTTTGAATGAAAAAAAATTTCCACCCTTAACTGACTAAAACATATAACCTGGTAAAATAAAGTGGAGATCTACATCATCCACTAAGAGTGGGAAGTTCATGAATCCCACTGACCAGGCTCCAAAAGAAGCCTGGAAGAGGGAATTAAAAAAGAGCAAGAAACAACGAATGATGATACGAGCTGCAGTACTAAAGATGAAGGATCCCAGACAGATTATTTGGGGACATGGAGAAATTGGATGAGATGGATTTCTATGAAGACAGCAGTCACAGCTAAATGAAATGTGCTAAAAGATAAGGGGAAAAAAAACATGAAGTTTGAACCTCATTCTCCGACTCTATGAAATGGAAAATCGAGATATCTACAAAGAATGTTGAAAGTTAGAGGTAGAATATGAGCAGAAGAGGGCCCAGCTCAGCCAGTGCTTTGATGCTGTAAAGAATGCTCAGCATGTGGAAGTGGAAAGCATCCTATTGCCAGATATGCCTCATGCTCCTTCTAACATCTTGATCCAAGACATCCCATTGCCTGGTGCACAGCCACTCTCTATTCTCAAAAAAACCCTGTGCCTATGGACCTCCCACCAGGGTCATTTCTTTCTTTCTTTTTTTTTAAAGCAAGTGAGGTTAAGTAACTTGCTCAAGGTTACACAGCCAGTTATTTCTGGGTGTGGTGCTAAGTATCAGATCCCAGGTATCCCAACTCTGGGGCCGGTGTGGGGCCGGTGCTCTTACTCGCTGTGCTACCTGGCTGCCCCTCAGGGCAATTTCTATACTTCCTCTTCTTGGACATGGTGTTCCTCCTTTACCTCTGGAAGAAAGCCTCCTGGCCCACCCCCTGGGCCACGTCCTCCCCAAGTTCTGCAGATGTATGGTCTAAAGTGAGGTTTATACTAGAACTTACCCCTTGGCAAGAGGAAGATATTTTATGTAGTCCAGAACTTGCTCATTGAGGCCATGATGATGATGCTGCCAGTACCAGCAAAGATGAAGGTTATCCTGAAGACATGGACCAAGATAAGCACGATGACAGCAGTGATGACAGTGACACTGACAGATCAGATGCTGACAGCAAAGGAGAGGAATTCATGTATTGTGATGATGAGGAGAGAGAACAATGAGGTCAAAAAGGGAGGTCTCAGTGTATGATTTGCTGATGTTCCTGGAAAAGCACAAAAGAAAATGAAGAACATGAAGGAATTAACACCTCATCAAGCTATGATGCTTAGAAGGGCAGGTCAGGAAACTCCTGAAGAGGTATGAGAAGTGAAGGAACTTTCAGAAGATGATGAAGAGGAGGATTCTGGTGACACTGAGTCAGAAAATACTGCACAGCAGCAGTACAAAGAAGAATCTCTTCCTGATGGGGCATCATCATCTCCTGCTTCCAAACAATAGCAACCACCTCCACAGTCTGTTCCTCCTACTCAGATACAGCCACCTCCCATTCCAGGACCACCCCCTCTTGGACCACCACCTGCTCCACCATTACAACCACTTGGGCCATCTATTGGCCTTCCTCCTGGTCCACCTCCAGGAGCGCCTCCATTCTTAAGACCACATGACTTTGAGGGCCTTTACCCTGGCTTTTACCTCCTAGTACTCCACAAGGCCCACCTCCTGGTCTTCCTCCTAGTCCTCCTCCACGAAGATCCCTACCAAAGCCACTGACCTCAGAACCTTCAGGTATCCCTTGCCCTCATCCTGTTATAATGAAACCACCTTTGGTGCCTCCACTTGGATCTGCTCCACCTGGGCTCTTTCCACCAGCTCCCTGGCCAAATCCAGGGGTTTTAAGTGCCCTACCTACTTTGATCCAGATACCCAAAGTGGATGACACCAGTGCAGCCACTATTTAGAAGAAAGCCACAGCAACCATCAGTGCCAACCCACAGATCACCAATACGAATGCAGAAATTACCAGATTTGTGTCCACTGCACTGAGGGTTCAACAAGAAACAAAGGAGCTACTGCTTGCTGCTTCCCAAAGAAAATCAGAAGAGGATTGTTTTACACCTTGCCAAAGCAGTACCTAAATCTGGGCCTTGTGCTCCTGTTTCAGTACAAACCAAGGAAGATATGTATGAAGCCTTCATGAAAGAGATGGAGAGTATACTGTGACAGCTTATGATGACAGGGGAGGTTTTTAATCTCAAAAATTCATATTAGAAAACATGGTTCATAGAGGAAGGAGTTCTTATATATTGGACACAAGTGCAGAGGAGTTTTACTCTGTCAAAGTATTTCTTAATTCCAGTGCAGGAATTGTTCTTAATGTTATTTAGCTTTGGTCAGAATTCACTGCACAGAAGAAAAGATGTTTCATTCAGAGGAGACTGATAAGCTTCTATAACAATGTCCCTTCCCATCTCTCCTATACCCATCACCATCACCATTTCATTTTTTCTTTGCAGGCATGAGATAAAGAGAGATGAGAAATCCTTTTCTTAAGTGGGTTTGTTAAGCCACTGGCATAGATATTTGTTAGAAACAAATGTATTTCATCCAGTGTTTTTTTTTGTGTTTTTGCTCCTGGTTTTGTTTGTTTTTTTAACTTTCCTTGTAAATATTTTGTAACATTTTACTTGTAGTAAAATGGATTACAGCTTCATTTCCTTACTATGAAGCAAGATGTTAAGGGAGGACTATACATATTTATTAATTGAAATGACTTCTCAATGAAAAAAAATTAAATGTCTCTCATGAAAGAAATAAATATTCTATAAATATAAAAATAAATAATTAAATTTGAGTTACTATTCAAAAGGAACCAGGTGGGCCAGACCTATTATGACGGAGAGAAATATTTGCACATTACACTTGTATATGAATAATAATGCAAAGAAATAAAAATGTTTTATATTTAGAACATTTGGTACTAATATTTTTGCTTGTATTATGTGATATTATAAAGGCATCTTTACCTTATTAGTATCTATATTGTTCTGCTCTGTGGTAGCTATTTGTTTTCTATTAGACAGATATATCTTTTCTTTTATTTGATAACTTTTACTGTTGGGAAACTAAAAGGAACATTTTTGTTTTTAGATACTAGTAGGTGTAATAAGATGAATTATTTAATAAACCACAATATGGTAGTCACTTTTTTCATTCATTTTGTTCTGCAGAGAAAATTACAAAAATAAAACAATATTTACTTATTTCCCCTGTGGTGATCCTGCACTTTGAATTTATTTCAGAGATCTTCAAGGGTGACTAATGCATTGCGGTTTATAACCAAATTCTGTTTTATTTTAACTTTGCTTCAAGGCAGAGTTCACTTTGATAGCTACTGCCAATAAGTTAATGTCTGGTCATTTTGGGGAGTTTTTAAGGATATGTCTTTATTTATTTAGATTAAAAGAAAATAAGGTTCAAGGTCACTTTGAAATGGAGACTCTTCACTTCCAAAATTTATGCAGTGTGAATACCAAAACCCACCTCTGATTCCCTGAATGCCCTTCTATGTCTTGCAGATGGCAGGAATGAAAGTCAATAGAAATACTGAATGACAAATATTCTTTACCTTTAATGTATATTTCAGAAGCTTAAAAAGTGGAAAATGCATCGGTTATATTAGTTTGCCATTTTAATATAACTATGACTTAGACTATCCTTTCTTTAGGATCTGCCTGGCTATCAGCAATGGGGTCTAGAATTGTTGTTGTTTGGTAAAAATCTCCTGCATTGGATGATTTATATTTTTTTTATCCTTAGAGCCTTATTCAAACACAAAGACCTGGTCTTCTCTTTCTTGACCAGTGGATTCCCAACTTTTTTTTTTTCATTTGTGAAGGTCTTTTTTATTATAATAATTTTATAGTTACCCACATGATAGTAGTATTCCTATACATATTCACTGATCATAAAACTTCACAATAGCAAAAAGCTCCTGTGAATTCCATGATACTTTTAAATTGATTTGAATTTTACTAATCACAACAATATACAGATGTGTGTATATGGGTGTATAAGTATACACACACAAACTTGCATATATATGTATATTCACACACACACACACACACACACACACATATATATATATATATATGTTTTTAAGCAATAAATATACCTGCAACATGGGATGTATACGCTTGCAGTTGATGAATATGAACCCTGCTAATAAAGCCAATACTAAACTACAAAGGCAAAAGTTAAGCAGAGATGAGACTCAGTAACAAAGGGTGAAATGGGATTGAGACAGACTGAGAAGGGGTAGGCAAAAAAATAATAGGCAGGTAGAAGAGACGTTATCTTCCCTGGGTCCTTTCATTGAGTCATATCCCCTGCTCCAAGAGAGATTAAACAGCTGCAAAAAAATGGAAACAGTTAAAGATCCCTATTAGTCATTGAACACTGAGCAGAAAAGTATAATCTTGGTAGCTAGGAAGACCCAAATAGCACTGAGGTTAACTCACATTGGAGCTGCAGAAGAATCATTGGATGAATCCTCAACACCATAAGCTGACTGGACAATGGTGAATATCCCCCTTGAACAGTAAAATGTCATTGTGGTAAAGACTGGAATTGAGCTGACATATCTTGGACTGTGAATTAAATTTAGGATAAACTACATACCCAAACCTTTCTTGATTGTTGTTTAAATGTAATATTGATTTTATTTGTATATGTACATGTCAAGCTGTAAGGACCTCAGAGGGGATCAATCTCCTCCAACTATCTCATTTCTAATCTGATTTCCTCATATTAAAGGTGAGTAAAGTGAGGCTGAAGAAAGTTGCAACTTAAGCTCTCTGAATTAGTGTCAGAAGGACTAAGTATACATTTTAGTCCCTTGACTGAATAAATACAAATTCAAAACTCTATACAATATTAAAGCCTATGGATCTTTTTTTAGCATATTCATAGTATAATAATAGCATGGGGGCTTGGAAACATTTTGATTATATGAAGCCAAACTGATCACACTCCTGAAAGTAATTACTTTAGCAACCCAGAAAGAGAATTCATAAAAAGTGAGTGCTCTTTCCTTGTGAACTACAGAGATCTTAGTATTTGCATATATCTCATGATAGTGTTGGATTGAATGCCACCAAGTTGAATATAGTATGTTGCAGAGAATTATTCTAGTGATGAAAAGGATGAAGTGATTGGTTTGCAATTCCAAATTATCAAGAAACATTTATGAGACATGTTATTTACTCAGTCTGTTGATATTTATAGAAATTGGCTCACTTGTATATTTGTAGGTGGATTCGTTGAAATATTACCATAATACCAGAGACAATATCCCTTGTCCTCTCAGGGATCTGCAGGTGTAAGGAAGCAACAACTCAAAAAATGTTTTTTTTCAGATTGTTGGTCTCCATTGTTTATTGCATGTCCTGTATAATATTGATAAATAGATGGGTGGAGTGCACTTATTTTTGTGCATATTGTATACCAGACATAGTATAGTGAGAAGCACTGAGGATTCAAATATAAATAAGAAATAAAATCTCTATCCTTAAAGAGGTTAAATAGAAGTAAATCTATAAAAAGAAAATTAAAATGTAATGAAGAGTCAAAGAATGCACATTTGGGGATAAGATATATTGCCAGGAGGAGGAGAAATATGGTCTACTTAATTTCAGCATAAGTGCTACCTTCCCTGGTCTCAACATTTTCTTCCCCTTCTCTGAAGTCCTATACACTGTACTGGGTTATAAAATTTTCAGTTTTCATTGTAAGAGAGCAAATAAAACCAGGACATAGTATACATTTAACATTAATATTTTATTATTTATTTGTTAATATTGGATTAAATCAGCTCCTTTAATCTAGGATAGATAACCCTATGAAAATCAGAAAGAACAAATGTATTTTTAAAGGTTCAAAGAAGATAGATTACCTCAAAATTAACAAAAGTTTAAAGCAAAGTGCTATGGGGAATAATGACAATTCAAAAAATATTCATTTGAGATTTTGAAAAATAGAAACTTTCTAAAAATTTTACTCTTACCTCATTCTTATTTCTTCTAGTCTCATTATAATTTAGGAAATTTTCCTTTCTACACAAACACAAACACATGCATGGGTGTACACTTGGCTCTTAAATTGAGACATTTGAGAAATCATAAAATTGAAACTCTAGAACTTTTTACTGTTTTGAAGTTTTCTGAAAGTATAAGACAAAAATGAGCATCACTGACATTCAATTGTGTATTCTCACTGAACAGTATTGTGCTAACACAAAATTTTTATGTAGAGTTATTATGGAGTTTCTTTCCTGTGACCGTGGAAATTATAACTATTTTAAAAGTACAGAAAGAACAGAGCAATTTCTTTCTTTCTTAATGCAAAAAGGTTTGAGACCTGACCAGCATTTGAGGATTTGTAGTTCAGATGGAAAAGGATTCCCCTCTTAGCCCTGGCAGTGACAGGACTGTCAATAATTTAGAGCTGGAAGGTGTAGTTGAATATTAGGAAGTTTTAAAATAGAAAAACATAGAAAGAACAGACAGAGAGGTGTGATTGTGATCCAAGGTCTTTCCTAACTTAACTTGTCAACCCAGAAAGCATAGGCAGCAGTGGGTCAACAGTCAATGGAAGGAAGCAAAGAAGAAAAGAAAGTGGAAGAAAGTATAGCAGAGAAGGGAGAGATAAAGATGAGCCATTGAAGCTCAGAAGACATCTCAAATCAAAGTACTTTGAATCAACCTATGGATTTCTCTTTTCTCTTCAAGAACTGAGGGGCATTTAAATACAATGAAAGATGTTCCTTTGGTCAGACCTGAGTGGGCCAGAGTGAGCTCTGGCAAGTGGATTTACCCACCATAGGGGTGATTTGCAGACCTCTTACTGCAGGAGGGATGATCTGTCAGAACTATGTAAGAGATAAACCCAGGGTCTGCCTGGGGCTATCAATCCACAGCCTGGATGATTAAAAATCACCTATCTGAACTTCTTGGAACTGACACGGCGGAGTAAACCCTAGCTGCTTTAATCTACCACTCTGAGCCTGAAAACATAGAGATTATTGCTCCATTGTAAAATCCAGAAATAATGGAACCAGCAGCAGACTTGGAAGTCCTAGAGGGAGAGTGTGACTGAGGCTGTGCAGAACCTGACATTAAGGGCAGGAGGCATCATAACATGCCCCACTTAAGCTGAACAGACAATGATCCTGAAGCTCAGTGGGGAGGGACCAGCAAGTGCTAACATCAGAAACCCAGGTACACCTTAGCACAATAAGGAGAATTGGAAGACACTGGCACTGCATGGTCACGAGCTGCTGAGCCTGCCTGAACTCTAGGCCAGGGGAACAGAGGCAGAAAGCAGAAGTGACCAAACCACCATTCTCACAAACCTTACTCTTTGAGCCTCAGTGTAACCCAGGGTTAACACTGAAAGTTCTGGCACCCAAAGACTACAGAACAAAAAGTAAACAAACAGACCCATAGCTCCCAGCTTAAAAAGTGTTGGGTCAGAGCCCTCTGTTCCCCAGAAGCAAAAATCAACTTTAAAAGCCATGAAATGGGCAATCACAATCAAGAGAAACAAGTTGGAAAAAGAAAACCAAAGATTATTGAACTGTATTATTGTGAGAAAGAATAACCAATTTCAGAAGGGGGAAGCATTGACTTTATATCCACACCTCAGAAGACAGAAGGAAATATTAACTGGTCTCAAACCCAGAAAGCATACATGGAAGAGATCAAGAAGGATTTTAAAGTCAAATTAGAGAGGAAGAAGATAAATTGACCAACTCTTAAAATTACACTTGTTAAAATCAGGAAAAAAATCTCAGAAGAAAACAAAACCTTAAAAAGTAAAGTTTGGGAATTGGGAAGGGAGTTTCAAAATCTAACTGGAGAACACACCTACATAAAAATGACATCTGAACATAAAAAAAAGGAGCTTCAAAAACTAACTGAGGAAAATAATTTGCTAAAATTTTGAATCAGTCAATTCAAAGCTAATGACTCTATGAGGTATCAAGAATCAGTCAAACAAAACCTAAAGATGGAAAATTAGAAGAAAATGCAAAATAACACTTTGGAAAACAAAGTGAACTGGAGATCAGATCCAGGAGAGATAATCTAAGAGTTTTTGTTTTACCAGAAAGCCATGACAAAAAAAAAGCCTGTACAACATCCTCCAAGAAATTATCAAAGAAAACTGCCCTGAGGTCCTAGAACCAGAGGGTCAAATAATTATTGAACGAATATGCTGGATGTCTCCTGAAAGAGATCCTAAATTGAAAATTTCAAGAAATATTTTAGCCAAATTCCAGAATTACCAGGTCAAAGGGAAAATATGACAGACAGACAGAAAGAAACAAATCAAATATTATGGAACTACACTCAGGATCACACAGGTCCTAAAAACTTCTACATTAAAAGACCAGAGGAATTGGAATATGAGATTTTGTAAGGCAAAAATAGCTTGGACTACAACCAAGTATGAACTATTCTCCAAAACTGAGCATTATCTTTCAGGCAAGGAACTGGTCATTCATTGAAATAAGGGACTTCTGGACCTTCTGTACCGGAGGGAAAATGTGGTCTCCAAATACAAGGCTCAAGAGAGACATAAAAAGGTAAACAAGGAAAACACAAACACACACACACACACACATACACACTCACATAACTTGTGATTCAATAAAAGCTATTTGCATCCCTATATGGAAGCTGATACCTGTCAATGTTTAGAATTTTATAACTATCATGACATTTAAAAGGGATATATAGATAGAGGATATGGGTATAAATGAACTAATCTGATAATAAAAAAAATCTTTATTAAGGGGTGCAAAGGGATTCTAATGGGAGAAAAGGAAAGAAGGAGGCAGAAAAGATAAATTATGTCAAATGAAGAGGCATAAAACACACTATATTAGAAGGAGATAAGGGATGGAGATTAATATTATTTGAACTTTAATCTCATTGGTTTTGGTTTAAGGAGGGAAAAATATAATCAGTTAAGTATGGGATTCTAAGGTGAAGAGACATAAAACCTCCTTATAGTAGAGGAAAAGGAGAGAGGGAGAGGATCACTCTATGAAATTTACTCTCTTTGGATTGGGTTCAAGGAGACAATAACATACTTCATTAAGTATAAAAATCTATTGTGCCATGCAGGCAGTAGGAGTTGAAAAGGGGAAAAGGAGAGGGTGGTTAGAAGGTACTAAAGAAGTAGGAAGTGGAAAGTGTATGTAAAGGGAGGGGACCAATTAGGGAGGGAATACTGAGGGAGCCAGTGGTCAAAAGAAAATCTCTTAAGTAGGGGGAGGAAGAAGGAAGAAATAAAAGCATCAATAGGGGAAGGAATAGGATGGAAGGAAAGGCACAGACAGTAATTAAAACTGTGAATGTGAATGAGATGAACTCTCCCATAAAATGGAAGCAGATAGGAGAATGGATTAAAAACTATAATCCTACAATATGCTTTCTACAAGAAACACATTTGAAACAAGGGGATACATATAGGGTAAAGGTAAAAGGCTGGAGAAAAATATATCATGCTTCAGTTAGTTAAAAAAAAAAAGCAGGGGTAGCAATCCTTATCTCAGATAAAGCAAAAGCAAAAATAGATCTAATTTTAATATATAAGGAACAAACAATATCCTGCTAAAAGATACCATTGAAAATGAAGCCATACCATTATTAAACAAATGCACCAAGCAGTATAGCATCCAGATTCATAAAGGAGTAGTTAAGGGAGTTAGAGGAAGAAATAGATAACAAAACTATATTAGTGGGGGATCTCAATCTCCTCCTCTCTGAACTTGATAAATCTAATCTCAGAATAAACAAGAAATTAAAGAGGTGAATAGAATTTTAGAGAATGTAGATATGATTGACCTCTGGAGAAAAATGAATGCTGATAAAAAGGAATATACCTTCTTCTCAGTGGTAGATAGCACATATACAAAAATTGACCATGTTCTGGGGTATAAAAACTTCACACTTCAGTGTAGAAATTCAGAACTGTGAAATTCATCCTTCTCAGATCATGATGCCATAAAAATTACATGCAATGAAGGACCATGGAAAGATAGACTAAAAACTAATTGGAAAGTAAATAACTTAATGATAAAGAATGAGAGAGTCAAAAACGAAATTATAGAAGGAATCAGTAACTTCATTCAAGAGAATGATAATAATGAGATACCATACCAAAACTTGTGAGATTGAGGAAAAGCAGTTCTTAGGGGAAGTTTTATATCCCTTAATGCATACATGAATAAAATAGAGAAAATAGAGATCAATAAATTGAGCATGCAACTGAAAAAGCTATAAAAAGAACAAATTTAAAATCCCCAATATAACACTAAATTAGAAATACTGAAAACCAAAGGAGAGATTAATAATTTTGAATTTAAGAAAACTGTTTAATTATTAAATAAACCTAAAAGCTGCTTTTATGAGAAAAAACAATAAAATTAATAGACCTTTAGGCAATATGATAAAAAAAAGGAAAGAAGAAAACCAAATTATGAGTAACAAAAATGTAAAGGGTGAATCTACCTCCAATGAAGAAGAAATGAAAACAAAACTTAGGAATTATTTTGCCTAACTGTTTGCTCACAAATTTGACAATCTTACTCAAATTGTTGAAAATTTACAAAAATAAAAGTTGACCAGATTAACTGAAGAGGACGTACATTACTTTAAAAAAAAGTCCACCTCATAAAATGAACTTGAACATGCTATCAATGAACTACCTAAGAAAAAAAAAATCTTCTGGGCCAGATGGATTTATGAGTGAATTCTATCAAACATTTAAAGAACAATTGATTCCAATATTTTATGAACTATTTCAGAAAACTGGAGAAGAAAAAGACCTACGAAATTCTTTTTATGACATAAATATGGTACTGATACCTAAATTGGGAAGAAATAAAAAAGGAGAAAGAAAATTATAAACCAATTTCCCTTATGAATATAGATGCACAGTGGCAGGCCAGGAGGCTGTCGCTGTAGCACACAGAGAGAGGCAAGGCAGGCCGCTGTGCCACCATGGCAAGCAGAGGCAGGCCAGATCAAAGCCTGATTAATGTGATGGCAAGTCATCCCACCAACCACAAGGGTCATTACCAGGCCTATCAACTAAGGGTTGGGACTGGACAGAGCAAGGTAAGAATCAAATTCAGGGTCCTTGACAGGGACAGCAAATACTCCTGGCACTACCAATCCATAGCCCAGAAATTTAAAAAGCCCCTATTGTGACCTCCAGGGACAGGATGGCAGAGTGTACTCCAGCTGCTCCAACCACACTCCCACCCTAAAAACATAGTAATTATTACCCCAGTGCAAAACCCAAAAGAGTAAAGGCTTGGGAACCCTAGAGGGAGGGCATGGATAGGGCCCTGCCTCAAAATGGGTAGAAAGCAGACTGCAAAGACAAAGACTCTGGAGTCCTACTATCCTCAGATGGAGGAACCAAATTCAGAGGGAGACAGTGTTAACTCCACACCCACAGCTGAAGCATCAACAGGTAACCGGTCTCAAGCACAGAAAGCTTTCCTAGGAACTTTGAAAACCAAATGAGAAGGGCAGCTAGGTGGCACAGTGAGCAAAAGTGACAGCACCAGAGTCAGGAAGAATGGAGTTCGCTTCCGGCCTCAGTCATTTCACACACACACACCCCCACACCCCTCCCCCCACACACAAACTAGCCATGTAACCTTGGGCAAGTAACTTAACCCCAATTGCCATCCAAAAGGCAAAAAAAAAAGAATTAAAAGAAAACCAAATGAGAGTGAAAGAAGACAAAATGAACAATTCTTTTCAAATCAAAATTGTAAAATTAGAAAAAAACATTACTATGAAGAAAACAGCTCCTTAAAAATAAAAATGTGTGATATGGAAAAGGAGCTCCAAAAACAGAGGAAAATAATTCACTAAAAACTAGAATCAACCAAGTTGAAGCAAATAACTCTATGAAGAACCAAGAATTAGTCAAACAAAACATCAAGAATGAAAAATTAGTAAAAGTGGTAAAAATATCTCAATGGAAAAATGAATATAGATGCAAAACTTTTAAATAAAATATTAGCAAAAAGATTACAGCAACTTATCATGAGAATAATATGCTTTGATCAAGTAGGATTTATTCCAGGAATGCAAGGGTTGTTCAATATAAGAAAAACTATCAGTATAATTGATCATATCAACAACAAAACTAGTAGAATCCATATGATTATCTCAATAGATGCAGAAAAGACTTTTGACAAAATACAACATCCATTCCTATTAAAAACACTAGAAAGTGCAGGATTAAGTGGAGTCTTCCTTAAAATGATAAGTAGCATCTATGTAAAACAATCAGCAAGTATTATATGTAATGGGTATGAGCCAGAGCCATTTCCAACATAATCAGGGGTGAAACAAGGATGTCTACTCTCAGCGCTCTTTTTTTTTCTTTAAAGCAATTGGGGTTAAGTTACTTGCTCAAGGTAACATGGCCAGTTATTCTGTGTGAGTGCCAAGTATCTGAGGCCGGAACCATTCCCAGGTTTCCCAATGCTGGGGCCGGAACTCTTACTCACTGCACCATCTGGCCACCCCCCCACACCTTTTTTTTAAGCAATTGGGGTTAAGTAACTTGCTCAAGGTTGCACAGCAAGTTATTTTTGTGTGGGTGCTGAGTATCTGAGTCTAGAACCGATCCCAGGTCTCCCGAGGCCAGGGCCAGGGCTCTTACTCACCGCGCCACCCGGCCGCCCCTTACTCTCAGACCTCTTATTCAGTTGGGTACTAGAAATGTTAACAGTGTCAATAAGAGAAGAAAAAGAAATTGAAGGAATAAAATTAGGTGAAGAGCACAATAAGTTATCACTCTTTGCAGATGATATGATGACATATTTAGGGAATCCTAGCTAATCAATGAAAAAAAAAGATTTGAGATAATAAATTTGGCAAAGGTGCAGGATATAAAAATACACCCACATAAATACTTGGCATTCCTATATATTTGTAATGAAGTCTAACAGTTAAGAGATAGAAAGAGAAATGCCATTCAAAGTTTCTGAAGACATTATAAAATATTTGGGAATCTACCTGTCTAAACAAACCCAGGACCTATATGAACATAATTGCAAAACACTTTTCACACAAATATAGTCAGATCTAAATAATTGGAAGAGCATCAGTTGGTCATTGTTAGGTTGAGCCAATATAAAAAATAATAGTTTTACCTAAATTAATTTATATATTTAGTAGCATGCCAATAAATCTATCAAAAATTATTTTATAGTCCTAGAAAAAATAGTAACAAAATTCATCTGGAAGAACAAAAGATCCAGAATATCAAGGGACTTAATGAAAAGAAATGCTAGGGAAAGTGGCCTAGCCATGCCAGATTTTAATCTGTATTATAAAGCTGCAGTCATCAAAATTATGTGGTATTGCCTGAGGAATACAGTAGTGTATCAATGGAACAGATTAGGTACATGAGACACTGCAGTCAATGACTCTAGTAATATACCATTTGATAAACACAAAGACCCCAACTTTTGGGATAAGATCTTCCTAATTTAGAAAAACTGTTGGGAGAAATAGAAAATAGTATGGCAGAAACTGGGCATAGACCAATATCCTACACCATATACCAAAAGAAACTTTAAATGGGTGCATGATCTGGGTATAAATGCTGATACTTTAAGTTATCTGAGAGAGCAGGAAATAATTTATCTGTCAGCTTTATGGAGAAAGAATGATTTTATGACCAAACAAGAGTTAGTGAGCATTATGAAATGCAAAATGGATAATTTTGATTACATTTAATTGATATGATCCTGTACAAATAAAGTCAATGCAACCAAGATTAAGAGGGAAGTGGAAAATTGGGAAAGAATTTTTATAGCCAGTGTCTCTGACAAACGACTCATTTCTAACATATACAGAGAACTTAGTCAAATGTATAAGAATACAAGTCATACTCCAATTGATAAATGGTCAAAAGTTATTAACAGGAAGTTTTCAGAGGAAGAAATTAAAGATATCTATAAGCATATGAAAAAAATGCTCTAAATCACTATTGATTAGAGAAATGTAAATCAAACAACTCTGAGGTACCACATCTCACCTGTCAGATTGGCTAAGATGACAAAACAGGAAAAAGATAAATGTTGTAGAGGATGTGGAAAAATTAGAACACTAATGCATTGTTGGTTGAGTTGTGAATTGATTCAACCATTCTGGAGAGCAATCTGGACCTATGCCCAAAGGGGTATAAATAAGGGCATACCCTTTGACAATACCACTTCTAGGGCTGTATCAAAAGAAACCATAGAAGTGGGAAAAGGAAGCATTTGTACAAAAGTATTTATGGCAGCTCATTTTGTGGTGACAAAGAATTGGAAATCAAGGGGATTCCCATCATTTGGGGAATGGCTAAACAAGTTGTGCAATATGAATGTAATGGAATACTATTGTGATATAAGAAATGAGGAGCAGACGGACTTTGTAATAACATGGAGAGATTTATATAAACTGATGCTGAATGAGGAGAGCAGAACAAGGACAACTTTGTACACACTTACAGACACATCACATGTGTGATGACTAACTTTGATACTGTTCTCCTCTCAGCAATGCTAGGTATAAGACAACTCCAATGACTCATGATGGAAAGGGGTATCCACATCCAGAGAAAGAACTACAGATTTTGAAAGCAGATTGAAGCAAGCTACTTGCAACTTCTTTTATTTTTTGTTTTATTTTGTTTCTTCTTTCTCATTGTTCACCCTGTTGTTTATAATCCTTCTTTACAACTTGACTAATGTTTAATGTCAGGGTATTTTTAGATGTTATATTTGATTGCTTGTAGCCCTGGAGGGAATAGGGAAGGAGTGGAAGTGGGAGAAACTTTGAAACTCAAGCGATTGTGGAACTGAATATTATAAACTAAAACTAAATAAATTAAAAAATAAAAAGATCTTCCCTTTCCTCAATTTTCCTTCCATTGTCTTTTAAGTAATAAACACTGTATTATATACTTTGTCTGCCTCTTTTCCCTAAATTATTTCTTAATTCAAATATAAAGTGACAAAAGCTTAGGTGGAGATACACACACACACACACAAATTTACATATGGACAGAGACAATTCTCTCCATGAATTTTAAGACTTTTCAGGCTATGGGATCTGGGATATTAAGATTTCTATCATTACTGATATTCAGTTGTTTGACATGTGTTCAGTTCTTCAGACCCTCATTTGGGGTTTTCTTTGCAGAGATCCTGAAGTCATTCACCATTTCCTTCTTCAGATCATTTTACAGATGAGGAAACTGAGGCAACAGGGTTAAATGACCTGCCTGGGGTCACACAGTATAGAAAGCCAGATTTAACCTCAGGTCTTCCTTATCCCAGCCTGGCACTACTGTTATGTCTAGCTATGTCAGTTTGACTAATACCTACCATCTATAAAGTACCTTAAGATTTGGAAAATAATTTAGAAATGTTATCTCATTTGATTCTCACAGACATCCAATGAGTTGGATCATATTAATATCACTATTTTACATGTGACAAAATTGATATTTAAAAAAGTTTATTGATTTTCTAGTAAATATCTGAGGCAAGATTCTAATTTGGATCTTCTATACTCCAATTTAAGTACTCAACTAATTTTTCATCTAATATAAACTCCATAAAACAATCTAACAGGGAACCATTTGAATCCGAAGGCCATTGTAGTGCTCCTAGTCTAAAAAGCAAGGTCATTGCTTTAATTGAGTATAACTGAGCAAATCTTCAGGGAGAAGTGGGCTAAGGAGGAGAGGGCATAACTTTCCTGGCCTTTCTTTCCCTTCCAGGAAGAAAAAAATTCAGACAGGTGAAATTCCAGTCAATCCAGCATGAAGGAAGAAATAGAAAATATCATGTAACACCTGCCAAAATTTATACTCTACTGTGAAATACAATGTGCTACAGTAATTAAATAACAATATATTTTAAAGAAAATATTTAGGGACAGCTAGGTAGTACAGTAAATGGAACACTGACCTTGGAGTCAGAAGGACCCAAGTTCAAATACAGCCTCAGACACATAACACAAAAAAACTAGTCTGTGACCTTGAGCAAGTCACTTAACCCCAATTGCCCCATCTTCTTCCTTCAAAAAATCAAAATAAAAAAGTGTATTTATTTAAAACATAGAACTCTCAAAAAGTAAGAAAAGGAAATTAATCTTAATTCTCATAAGTCTATCATATACATGTCTGTGCGTGCACATGGGTGCACTTATGTATGCATGCTATAAGATTCAGATTTTTATTTTTGTAATTGCACACAGATAAACTAGTACATAAAATAGCTACCCTTGTCCTGGTGAGTAAAGCAATAGGTAATAGTTAGAAAATGCAATGTGCCTTTTAAGTGTGCCCACCATCTTGAGAACCCCTTAATGAGATATTTTTTAAGTCATTAAGCTGAGAAACCTGACCGTTGAGAGACTATTACAGTTTTACTTAAGCAATAGTCATAATATTACACTGTTTTATGAAGCAATATCCTGGTTACTAAGTGGACAAACTGAATTTTGAAGCCATGGAGTTTATTCTAAGAAATAGCCTAGGAATCACATTGTAGTATGACTCTCTGACAATGCTATTACTGTTAAGATGATACAAGTCATTAAAAATACTTTAAAAAACATCCTGAACAAATTGTTAGAATGATCACATGGGACCATAGTAAAGCAAATTTGGGTGATATAAAGGTTATAGAGTGATTGGATACTGGTGTGACCAAATGTGATGTTCAAGGAATTAATGAATCAGAAATGAAGATCATGATACTTACAGAATTGTTTAATGGTCTAACTCCATGAAATAAATATTTGGAGGGCATATTTTTGTTACAACTCATTTATCAGGATATTTAAATATAAGCAGTATATAGAGCAAACTTAGCTTCATTAAAACAGTGATAGGAATAGGAATGGCTTCCAGAAATAGGAAAATGGTAATCTTCATCTTAAAATTTCATCTAGAATACCGTGTTCAACTAAGGGTGCTACAGATTAAGAAGACTGTTGGTAAACTAGGAAGTATTCAAGGGCAATAGTAACTACAGGTCAGGATTCTGAGTCCCTTGAAAAGTGGATTGATTGGAAGAATTGAGGATCTTTATATTAGAAATGAAGATTTAGGCGGGACATGCTACCTGTCTTCAAGTTTGTGATGGACTATGTAGAAAATATCCAATGTCAGGGGAAAACAGCAAAGCAAAAACTCTATAATACTAAGCTCTGTCCAAAGTGGAAAGGGCTACCCTTATATGTGGTGGATTTTTTTCAATTAGAATAATAACAATAACACTGATAATAATAATTATTATAACAATAATAAGCATTTATATAGCCCATACTATTCCAGAAACTATGCTAAACACTTTACATATATTGTCTCATTAGAGCCTCACAAGAACTATGGAAAGTAAGTTTACTTACCCATCCCAATTTTTCAGTTGAGGAAACTGAGGCCAAAAAGGTTAAGTGAATTACTCAGTGTTACACACCTAATAAGTATCTAAAGACTAGGTTGATGTTGGGAATATTTAAGGGTATGTTTGTGCTGGCATCTTTTGTGTCTATCTTTTCTTCTCAGTTTCATTTTAAAGTCCTATAAGGAATTTCCCCTATATCAGAATAACAAAGCACATTAAGCAAGATCTCAGTAATTACTTTTTAAATTTTGACTGTCTTAGAGATTATATTTTTCCAGTTGTTCAGTTTTGTTTTCTCAGTCATATCTGACACCCAATGTTCTCAATTGGGGTTTTCTTGTCAGAGATATTGGAGTGGTTTGCATTTCCTTAGCCAACTCATTCTATAGATGAGCAAACTGAGGGAAATAGGGTTGAAACTTGCCCAGAGTCACCCAGCTAGTAAGTGTCTGAGGGCAAATTTGAATTCAGGAAGATGAGTTTTCCTGACTCTAGACCTGGGACTTTATCCACTACTCCACCCACCTGCTCAGAGCTTATTTTAAAGTGCTATTTAGATTCAATAGGAAATACATTAAAGACAAAAGTTTTTTTTTTTTAATAGAACAGTGAAATCCCTTCCACAGCACCCTTGTGATCTGGAAAATCTGCAAAAAATGTTTGATCCCTTGCTTCATACCAGAGAAGAAGTCTTGATTATTGTGGCATTACTACTATACATATATTGAATGCATTTTTGAATTTCCAAACTTTTTCTTTATTGTCTGCTGGCCTTTGCATATCGCCTGAAGCTTCAGCAAAACTCCCCCATCCTCCCAACACCAGTTTAATTTCTTATGTTGGTCCACAATATATCAAATCTGTGATGTAGAAGAAATAACAATAGAGTGTTATATATACCATGCCAGATATTAGGCATTATCAATTGTCTCAGCAGCTAGGTGATTCAGAGGATGAAGCCCTGTTTCTAGAGACAAGAAAATTTGAATTCAAATTTGACCTAAAACATTTATGAGCAGTGTGACCTGGACAAGTCTTAACCTCTGTCTCATTCAGTTTCTTAATCTGTAAAATAAGATAAAAATAGCATCTACCTCTTAGAATTGTTATGAGGACAAAATTAAATATTATTTGTAAAGTACCTTGCAAATCTAAAAGCAATATACAAATGCTAGCTGTCACACTACTTATGATAATCTTTGAAACACGTCACAGGAATATCTCTGATGTCTCTGTCATCATTTCTACATCTCTAATTTTGTGCTAATGGCAAGGTGCAAGTAATTTTCCTTAAAGAAATACCCCGCTCAGAAAGCTCATTTTCAAAGTTTTCAACATATAGCTACTCCCACAGATGTAGAGAAACATTGTTTAAGAAACACAAAATGACAAAATAATGCTTTCCCAGAAAACCAATCATCTCATTATAACATCTGACAATTATAAAAATTTATGATTTTCAGTATTTAGAGATGAAGGGATAATCAGAGAATTGTGAGTATAGCTCCCTCATTTTAAAGACTAGGAAAAAAGTTCAGAGGAGTAAGCTGACTCAGCCCAAATCAAACATTAAGTTAATGGAATCGTGAAGACTCAAACCTAGACTACTAGGCCACTAACCATTACACATCACAGATTTCTTTATTTCACTTTTTCAACCCTACAATAAGGTATAAATATTACCATTCCCATTTTACAGATGACCAAAATAAGGCTCATAATAGGGTTTGAGTCATTTGTCAAAGATCTCAGAGAAAGTCAATGTGAAAGGCAGACTCAAATTCATTTTTTTCTGAATACATTAATAGTCATCTTAATATTTTTCTTATATTTCTGAAAATACATTAGATTAAATGAAGATTTTAACTGACCATTTATTTATTTTTTTTATTTTTAATTTATGTAGTAATTTTGTATGGTCTTATTACCTTGAGAATTGTTTCATGAAACTTCCTTCCTTCCTTCCTTCCTTCCTTCCTTCCTTCCTTCCTTCCTTCCTTTCTTTCTTTCTTTCTTTCTTTCTTTCTTTCTTTCTTTCTTTCTTTCTTTCTTTCTTTCTTTCTTTCTTTCTTTCTTCCTTTCTTTCCATTTCCATTTTGATTTTTTTAATTAAATTTTATGTTTATTTTCAGTTTATATCATTCATTTCCACAAGATTTTGAGTTACAAATTTTCTCCCCATCTTTCCCCTAGCCACCACCCCAAAACAGTAATCCCACTGTACAACCCCTCCCCCAATCTGATATCTCCTATATCCTCCCCCATTCACCCTCCGACTTTCCAGTAAGGCAAAATGGATTTCCATACCCCAGTGCCTATATATCTTATTTCCTAGTTGCCCTTCCCTCCATTATACCTCCTCGCATCCCCTTCCCCCCTACTCTCCTGTAGGGCAAGATACACAAATTAGTATGTCTGTCATTCCCTCCCTAAGCCAAATTTAATTAGAGTAAGGTTCACTCATTCCTTTTTGCCTTTCTGTTGTTCCCCTCCATTGTTACAGTTATCCCTTGCCTCTTCTATATGAGATAATTTACACCATTCTCTCTCTCCCCATCTCCTCTCATTATATTCATCTCTCACCTCTCAATTTCACCTTTTAAATATCATCCCTTCTTATTCAATTGATCCTGTTCCCTTTGTCTAGGTATACCTGTACACATACATACACACACCCACATATGTATTCATATGCACATAAACCTTCCTACATATACATATATGTGTGTGTGTGTATTCATGCCCATTTATATTCCCTTCCACTATCCTCATACTGAGAGAAGTTCTGTAAGTTACAATTAAAATTTTCCATATAGACATGTAAATAAGTTCAACTTTGATAAGTTCCCTGTGATTTCTTTTCCCTGTTTTCCTTCTCATTCTTCTCATGCTTTTTGTATCTGAGTGTCAAATTTTATATTCAACTCTGGTTTTTTTCATCAAGAATGATTGAAAGTCCTTTATTTCATTGAATGACCATATTTTCTCTTGAAACATGATACTCAGTTTTGCTGGGTAGGTGATTCTTGGTTTTAATCCTAACTCCTTTGACCTCTGGAATATCATAGTCCAAGCCCTTTTATACCTTAATGTAGAAGCTGCTAGATCCTCTGTTATCCTGATTGTATTTCCACAATATTTGATTTGTTTCTTCTTGTCTGCTTGTAATATTTTCTCCTTAATCTGGAAACTCTGGAACCTGGCTATAATATTCCTAGGAGTTTTCTTTTTGGTATCTTTTTCAAGAGGTGATCAGTGGATTCTCTCAACCTCTACTTTGCCCTCTGGTTCTAAAATATCAGGGCAATTTTCCTTGAGACTTTCTTGAAGGATGGTTTCTAGGTTCTTTTTTTTTTTGATCATGGCTTTCAGGCAGTCCAATATTTTTAAAATTATCTTGCCTGGATATATTTTCCAGGTCAGTGGTTTTTCCAATGAGATATTTCACATTGCCTTCTACTTTTTCATTTTTTTGTATCCGTTTAATAGTATCATGCTTTCTCATAATGTCATTAGCTTGTGCTGAGCTTCCAGAATGCACTCCTCCACCCCTCCAGTGAGAAAGACCTTTACTGCCGACCTCCTAAGTTGCCTTGGGATGGAAAATTGTTTCATCTTACCTTTTGTTGGTTTTGCCATTTAAGAATGTGATTTGACCTATTAGTAGAAAGTTGTTTAGAGGGAAATTTTGGAGTGTTCAGGTGAATTCCTATTACTCCAACATCTTGACTCCACCTGTCTGCTGACTCCCCATGTACTAGCTTCCTACTTAATCTACCTGGAAGCTGTTAGTGGCTCAAGTCTTGGACCCTAGAACTTGTCTCAAAACCTTTTAAGGAAAAGCTCATTTAACCCACATGACAAATATTACTCTTCTCATAATTCATTTCTGGGCAGTTCATTATGTACAAGTGATTACTAATTAATATTTGTTCTAAAAAGTATGTACCTGTACTCCACAGTAAAAGCAGCCTTATGTGATGATCAACCATCAATGACTTAGCTCCTCTCAGCAATACAATGATTTAAGGAAATTCCAAAATACTCATGATGGGAAATGCTACCCACATCTTGAAACAGAACTGATGGACTTTGAATGATGATCAAAGCATGCTATTTTTACTCTTCTCTAGGTGTTTCCTTTTGGTCTGTTTCTTCTTCCACAACATGTTTAATATGGAAATATGTTTTCCATATTAAACATATAGCCATATAAACTTGCTTACCATTTTAAGAAGAGGAGAGGCAAAGGAGGGAGAGAGAAAATTTGAAACTCAAAATCTTATAAAATTGAATGCTAAATTTTTACATGTAATTGGAGGAAATAAAACATTAATTTAAATAATATTAAATAAAATATTACTTTAAAATGCAAAGAAAACTAGAAAAAAGAGAATGCCTATACTCACCAGGTATCAAGAGACAGGTGACTTTGGTCTTTTTCCATGAAGTGAAACAAAGCGTATTCCCCCTTTCCCCTCCCCATATAACATATCTGGTCTACCCCTCTGCAGTTAATACATTTACCCTTTCCAACCCTTTCCCTTCAAATCTTCTTATAATCTACTACTCAGTATAAGCCTGTACCACCAAAACATGAGAGTCCCCAATTAGAGCTAAAAAGACCATCAAAAGTCATCTAATACACCCTGCTCATTGAACAAATGAGAACACTGTGGCCTATACTAGTGAACACTTGTGCAAGTTTATAAAGCAGATCTATGTTTTGAAGAAAAAATCTTCCCACTCAAAATGCAGCACTGCTTCCATAGAACTAAACTGCCATTAGAACTGTAGTATGGGATGCAAACTGTATCCACCAGAGGCTTTAGTTTTCCTCCTCTAGAACTTGTATTACTTCCACTGCCAATTTCTCTTATTAAGAGTTAAGCTAAAATATAATAGAGTCCCCTATCCTCTCAAAATATCCAGTTTTGAAAAATTCCCTGTGCCCTCTGTTCCAGAAGGTGTTTGCTATTGCCATCACATATGCATTTTCCCACTGAAACAATTTGTAAATTGTTCTTAATTACAATATAGTTCAGTAACAGGCTTTTGTTAACTAGCCTGGGAAACAAAACAATATGTAAACATGCTTTTCTGAGGCCATATATTTTGAAGTATAAATAAGCAGATTTCAAGTTTTAAGAACATAACCTATTTGTAGTTTGGAGACCTTTGGGAATTTTGTGGTTAGTAATTGCGTGAATATCACATCCATAATAAGTCATTTATTTTTTTCAAAATTGAAAAACTTCTGGTTTATATAGAGGCTATATAGGATGAGGGGGAAAAGGCTCTTTGGATGTGTCTTCTTTTCTTTTAAATTAATTTTTGGAGTGGGGAAGGCAGGGCAATTGGGGTTAAATAACTTGCTCAAGGTCACACGGTTAGCAAGTTAAGTGTCTCAGGCCGAATTTGAACTCAGGTCCTCCTGACTCCAGGGCTTGTGCTCTATTTACTGTGCCACCTCACTACCACCACCTTTTCTTTAAAAGAAAGAAATATAGTGTCATCAAATCAATATAGGGCACATAAAACTTATCTAAATTCAAAATGTTGATGTTTAATAACAATATAGATAGTTGAAGTAAAAAGATATCCTTTCTTTTCTTGAAAATGCTTGAGCTGGTTTTGATATGCACATTCCAAAGAAATGGCAAAGAAAAAATAAATTCTGCAACATCCAATATGCTGCACTGAATAAATGTAAGAAAGTCAAAATACATTATTTGAGCTAAGCATGTAATGAATTAAAATGAAACCCTATGGAAGGAAAACTAGAAATGGCAAGTCTCTTATTGAAGTTGGGAATTATACTCATTTTCTAAGATACTTCTTGATAAAAATCTGATTCTTTTACCTCAGTGCACTGAACATTTGGTCTCTGGTTATTAACCTCTATACTAGGAAAATACAAGCCCCATCATTTTTTTTCATGCTAGAATTCTCAACCACAGTCCTAGGGAGAGATTGTGTTTGCTTTCTGCGTAGTATTTTGTCCAGTTTTGGATTTGGATGTAATAATTTTGAATATAAACATACTACATATTATCTAATATCATTCAATCCAATGTAAAACATATTTATAAAGTCCTTACTTGGAGAAAAATATTGTTCTATGCTAGGAAACTGTTCTATGTGTTGAGTATATAAATATAAAAGGAAGGCAGTCCCTGTCATGGAGGAGCTTATATCTGCTAGGAAATGCAATATGTAAAAAAAAAAATGATATTTGAATTGGTAGATATACCATTGATCCCTGAAGCAGAAAGATTGAATTCAAATCTGCCCTCAGACATTTATTAGCTGTCTGACCCTAGGTAAGACTTTCAATGTATGTATAATCCACATGTGTAAAAAATGTGGATAATTATACCACCCCCAAGGTTTTTGTAAGGATAAAATGAGATAACCTTTGCAAAGTATTTTATGAACTTTAAAGAATTATATAATTTATAACCACCACCAAAACACCATCACCATCACCACTATAATCATCACCAACAGCATCATCAATCATGTTATTTATGCCTTTTAATACTTATTATTGGGAGCCAAGATGGCGGAGTAGAAGCACGACCTTCCCACAGCTCCGGCTTTCACCCTCCCTAATCCATGTAAAAAGGGGACTCTAAACAAACTTTGGAGCTGCAGAACCCACAAAATGACACAGAGAAGCTAACCTCCTGCTGAGGACAGCCCGGCAGGCATCAGGAATCCAGCACAGCACTCTGGGAGTAGAGCCCAGCCCCGCACCAAGGCTTTAGCCCCAGAGTGGGCCTGACCAGCCGCTGGCCAGAGGGACTCCAGATCAACAGCAGCTGTGGCCTTTTCCAGATTTATCAACACATAGATGTGAAGGACCAAGTAAGAGGTCAGTGCAGTCCGGACTTTGGGACTAGTAAGTGGGAGTGCATGGCTTTTACCCCCAGGGCGAGAAGCCTCTGAGATGCCAGCACAACCAGCCAGCACCATGTGGCAGCTTCAGCTCCTGGCCTGGAGAGTGTAGGGGGACCAAGCACCAGTCTGAGGGGTAATCACTCTTGCTTTAACCTTCTTGGATCTGAATTGCAGTCTAGGGTGAAGGTCCTGGGGTATGTGTCCAGCTTGCCAGAGCCTGTGGAGACCTCAGAGAGGGCACCCATGTAATACTTCCAGCAGCTGAGAAAACCCCAGCATTTGGGACGAAAGCTCCCCCGTCTAGTGGTAGAGTCCTCCTGTGGCAAAAAGTCCAAAAGTCAAGTGGCAAAATGAGCAGGCAAAGGAAACAGAGCAGACGGAAGATTCCAACAATTGACTCCCATTTTGGAGACAAAAAGGAGCAAAGCATGGAACAGGAGGAAAACAGTGAAGTAAGAACTCCTGCACCAAAAGCTTCAAAGGAAAATATGAGGTGGTTACAGGCCATAGAGGACCTTAAGAAGCACATAAAAGAAGTGAAGGAAAAACTGGGAAGAGAAATGAGAACAATGAAAGAAAATTATGAAATGAGAGTCAACAGCCTGACCGAGGAAAATAATACCTTAAAAAACAGACTGACTCAAATGGCACAGGAGGCTCAAAAAGGCAATGAGGAGAAGATTTCCCTTAAAAGCTGAATTTGCCAGATGGAAAACGAATCTCAAAAGCTCAGTGAGGAGAATCATTGCTTCAGAATTAGATTGGAGCAAATGGAAGCTAATGACTTTATGAGAAATCAAGATGCTGTTAAACAGATCCAAACAAATGAAAGAATAGAAGGCAATGTGAAATATCTCATGGGAAAAACCACTGACTTGGAAAATAGATCCAGGAGAGATAATTTAAAAATTATTGGACTATCTGAAAGCCATGACCAAAGTAAGAACCTACAAATCATCCTCCAGGAAGTTCTCAAAGTAAACTGCCCTGATATTTTAGTACCAGAGGACAAAATAGAGGTTGAAAGAATCCACCGATCACCTGCTGAAAAAGATCCCAAAAAGAAAACTCCTAGGAATATTACAGGCAGGTTCCGGAATTCCCAGATTAAGGAGAGAATATTACAAGCAGCCAGGAAGAAACAATTTGAATATTGTGGAATCACTATCAGGATAACCCAGGATCTGGCAGCTTCTACACAGGGATCGAAGGGCTTGGAATATGATATTCTGGAGGGCAAAGGAGCTGGGATTAAAACCAAGAGTCATCTACCCAGCAAAACTGAGTATCATGTTTCAGGGGAAATTATGGTCATTCAGTGGAATAGAGGACTTTCAAGCATTCTTGCTGAAAAAACCCTAATTGAATAGAAAATTTGACATTCAGATACAGGAAGCAAGAGAAGCATGAGAAGGTAAACAGGGGAAAGAAATCATAAGGAATTTATCAAGGTTGATCTATTAACATTCCCTCATGGAAAAAAAAAATAATTGTAACTTATGAAACTTTTCTCAGTAGTTGAAGGGATTAGAAATATATATATATATATATAATACTGAAAAGGTGAAATTAAGGTATGAGAGGAATATAATGAGAGGAGATGGGGAGAGACAGATTTGGAAACTATCTCATACAGAAGAGGCAAGGGAAAATGGTTACAATGGAGGGGAAGAATGGGAAGGAAAAAGGGAATGGGTAAACCTTATTTCCATTGAATTTGGCTTGAGGAGGGAGTGAAATACACACTAAATAGGGTATCTCACCCTCCAGGAGAGTAAGGTGGAAAGGGGATGAGAGGGGGGATGATGGAAGGGAGGGCAGGCTGGGGGGGAGGGAAGTTGGAAGCACCCACTTTTGAAAACGACGGGATCAGAGTAGAGAATAGAACAAGTAGAAGGTGGGATAGGAGGGAGGGAAATATAGTCAGTCTTTTAGAATATATTTACCATGTCATTGTTTTGCATTAGCCACACATGTACAACCTATACTGAACTGCTTATCTTCCCAGTAAGGGTGGGTGACAAGGAAGGAAGGGAATGAATCTGGAATTGAAAGTTTTAAAATCAAATATTCAAATATATATATATATATACTATTATTAATACCATCTTACATGTAATTGGGAAATAAGATATACAGGCACTGCGGCATAGAGACCCACTGGAAAAATCAAAAAGGGTATGGGAGAAAATATGGGAGAGCAGATTGGAGGAGGGGATATCCTGTGGGACTGCTATTTTGGGGTGGTGGTTAGGGGAAAAATGGGGAGAAAATTTGTAACTCAAAAGCTGGCGGAAACTAATGATGTAAATCAGAAGTTAATAAAGCATTAAAAAAAAAAAGGACTTATCCTAGCAGTCATCCTGGATATGCCAGTGTGGTTGTTGCTACAAGGGGTATACTGCTATCAGTTTATATCATGCCAGGTGAGCTGATTGTTAAATTTTCAGTGTTAGCATTTATACCTCACACACCAGCAAAAGCTACAAATCAGAGCTTGAGTTATTATTGTGTTAATTGTCTATACTTAAAAAAGTGATGGAGAAAATGTTAATAATGCAGATATGTATATTTGGAAAGCCAGTTGTTAAACCTTTGCCAGTGTACTTATGGTCTGAGGATATATTTGAACTCACTCAGATCTATAAAATGAATATTATAATAAAAGTACTCAATTCCCTGGGGAAAAAATACTTATTATTGAATCAGAACTCCACCTTCTATACTATATTTTTATTTCTATTTGCATGTGTAGTGAAAAATATGATCATAGTTAATATGAGCATGGTGATCAACCATTTTCATAGGTATTTTAAGGTGAAAAAGGAAATAGATATATTTTGGATGCCATTATCAAGCTCAGATCTTGTAAAAATGCATGTCACTTTTGAACTATATTAATGAGGTTTACTCTATCACTGTCTTATCAAGTAACGTGTTGAAAATATTTGTTAGGTAGGCATTCCTTGTTAGTTCCAGAAGGGATTGATTCTTCTTCAAATTAATAGTCAAAAAGAAATGTGTTTAAAAGTTATTTGTACTATTCTTAAACTTAATTAGAAACAGTAAATGTTTCATTAGGATTACCTTGAATCACATTCTGCATTAGACCATTGATTAAGGAGAAAAAATAATCCATCCTTTAATTATCCTAATACATCAACTTCATTTCATCTTTAGTTAAAGTCATAGGAAACTGGAAAACAGGATATTGCATGACTTTGTGGCAACACACATTTACAATGCCAGGGTTTGATTAATTCAATACCCTAAAAGCTAAGAACTAAAACAAAAAAAGACAGGGAAAGCATGGGTAAAGACAATAGAGAAAAAAAGGCTTTGTTTTGGTGAGTCGCAGTCTGTTTCCCTCTCATTCCCCCCCCCCCTTTATTCATATCAGAATGGGAAGATCATGGTTAAAGGGGGAAAGTACATATTAATGATGCTATGATGTGTAAATTACTTAGCACCAGCTAACTTTTTGATAATATTTAACTAGTGTGTGTGTTTATGTGTGTGTGAGAGAGAAAGTCTGATGTGTTATTATTAGCAGACTAACTCAAAACATCTAACTTTGACCAGATGAAATGAGATTGAGCACCTTGGTTGGCATTCTGTAGGTTGGATGTTGGATTTCATTCATCGACGTTTCATTTTTTCTTTTGTTATATTTTTAAAAATTTTCTATTTTAAAAATGGATAACAATCCAATGAAATGAATGAGTTTTGTAGCTATTTAAGGAGCACACTCCAGTGGCTATAAGAGATTGCAGTGACTATTGCTGTGGGAAGTCAAGCATTTCAAGCATCATTAAAATCCACAACAAAATATAATCATCCACATTGGAGCACAAAGGAAAGTGAAGTTGAAAATAAAAAAGGAACACTTAGAACTAATGAACTATTGCTGATAAAATGGGATAATGAATCTTTAGAAAATAAGCAAAGCTAGGACTGATTCATCTATTGTATGGCATAGGTTTCTTGGATCTGGAATAACACTGAGAAATCTTGCTTAAAATAAAAATAGCTGCCAACTTGTGTTATGAAGAAACAATATTTGTTACAAACAAAGAAACTCAAAAATTATACTTCTAAATATCAGTCAATAACATTTATGAAGTACTAACTATGTGCCAGGCACATATATGATAGGTACTGGGAACGCAATGAAAGATAAGAGACCGTACGTACTTTCAAGGATTCCACAATCCAATGGGGGAGAGAAAATGTAAAATGTATGTACAAATAAGACATGGTATAAATTGGAAATAATCAACAGATATAAGGCATTAGGCTTAAGTGGGACACAGTAAAGTCTTCTTATAGAAAGTGGGGTTTTAACTAAGACTTGAAGGAGGACAGGGAGCCCAGGAGGTAAAGATAAGAAAATAAATAATTCCAGCACTGGGAGATAGTCTGTAAAAATGTCTGCAATCATTTGGTGAAGTATCTTGTGCAAGAAACATTGAAAAAGGCCAGGATCACTGGATTAAAGACTACATTAAGGTGAGTATTATGTAAAAAGACTAATGAATACTCTCCCTATCTTATTGCTAAGTAACTTATTTTGTTAAATATTTTATGGCCCATAATTTTCTCATTTTTTTCCAAACTCAGGCCTGAAACCAGATTGGCCTGGGTTAGATCTAGATGAGGAAATCTATGATTCCTTAAATCAAAGAGCATTGCTGTGAGTGAAAATAAATAGTGTGAACCTTTAGACTGGAGATTTGTTCCCTGTTAGGTTCCCCTCAAAACATTCAAGGCAAAAGATGATGAGGTTCTAAATTAGGGTGCTAGGTCTATATGAATGAAGAGAAATGGATGAATTCAATAATTGACATGGATGTTGAATCCAAAGGACTTAACAGCTGATTGGCTATCAGGGTGATGGAAAACTGAGGTTATAATTGCTGCCTGGAAATATGTAATGGGAATGTAAATTTTAAAGATCTTCCCTGCCCCTAGGCTAAAGTGCACCTGGAGCCTGGGGTGGGAGGCTTGTTTTTCAGTTGATACTTTTTAATTGGCCAGGGGGTCCAAAAGGTTGTTACATTCTCTGAGCCAGGAGAAGGCTATATAAGCCCTGATGTGTAGCTTTGTTTTTGGGGCTCACTTTGAGAAGTATTCTGTGATTTCATCTGGATTCTGGGAAGCCCTTGTTGAGAGCCCCGCCTCGCCTTTGACAAACCCAGATGTTGAAACCCAGATGTTGTTTGGTATGGATGTAATGGTTGGACAGTTTGGAAATCTGTCTACTTGATCTGTTTCTGTCTTGATAATTTTCTCTGTATATCTGAAGTTTGGGGTGCTGACCTTTTCCCCCTGAACTAGGTAAATGATACATATCTGACTGATTAAAGTAAGCTTGTTAACCCATTTTGAGTTGCTTTCCTTTAACAAAGCAGATCCAAGAACCCGTGGTAGCAGCAAACCCTGAGGACGCTTGAGCTGCTTGCTGCTACAAAATAAAAATAAGAATGTTGGAAAGATGAGTAGAATGGAGGAGGATGGATAATATCTTTTATTTTATACATTTTCCACTTGAGAGATCTATGGGATATCCTGGTAGATAAAAATGTATGATGTAAAGATAGATATAAGAAAGGAATTATGTTTTTCATAGAGATGGGGACAATGTAGAGATGTTACATTAAATTGCAGGGACACTTACAGGGCCCAATGCTGAGGCATTTTTATCATCATTATTGATTTCTGTTAAATGATTTGAGTTTTCAAATTCAATGATAAAGGGAGCAAAAATGGGAAAACTATGGATGGAATGGATGAAATTGATTCAGTAATTATTGTGAATGGAGAATCAACTGGATTTGGCAAGAGACTAGAAACATGGGATATGAAACGGCATGAAGAGTCTAAGATAATTCTGAGCTATTTTACCTTGAAAATGGAGAGTATGCTAGTGCTATCTATAACAATAGGGAAGCTAGGTAGAGGGATATATTCTAGGGAAAGGGACAAATGATGGGTATATTAACATAAATGCTAGTTGGAATAAAGTGGTAGAGGTTGAGTAGGTAATTTGAATATGGGACTAAATATAAGGGAAGAAAGGAGGGCTAAAGATACATTTATACCTATGGTTAAATCTCTTTCTCTCTGCCACTGTCTCTTTATATACATATCATATATGCCTATATAAATATATTGTTTATCCATATGCAAGTGAAAAGTGGGCCTAAATGAAAATGAAAATGTCAATAATAATTCTGCCCTGGACTGAATTGAGGTTTCCTTCTTTTTAGAGTATTATCTATTACATATATATATATATATATATATATATATATATATATATATATCCATTTGTCAGTTAACTGAACAGTGCTTTGTTTCATATTTAGTATTTGTTTTTTAATTTGTATACTAATTTATGATTTTCAAATATCTTTCTTTTTCATATGTTATATAATTTAATTCTTGTTCAACCCTTTAAAATGAGACTAGATTAGATGTTTTTTTTTTAATATTACAGATGAAGAAACTTAACTACAGGGGTAATGATTGAGTTTACATAGCAGGGTTACTAATAGAAACAGATTTAGAATCTAATTCTTCTGAAAGTTTCTGTGGTACCATATTTGTTTCCAATTCATTTAGTCTTTTAACCTTTCATGTAAATAGGAAAAATACATTTAACTTATTTCTTTGAAAATAAAAAAAAAGATATGGTCAAATAGAAAAAATGGTAAAATATGGTTGTCTTAGGTAATAGTACATGTTTTGTATGGTTTAAAAATAATATTAGTGACTTTCACTTTTAGGAATGTATAGCCTTGTAATAGAATGTACTTCAAAGGCAAGAGATGTGGTAATTCTTCAGTAAGTAAAAGTTATATATTCTAAATACTGAAGCAACTTTATTTTAAAACACCATTCTGCTTTCTCCCAAAAAAAGATTTATTCACAGTTTGATGTACTTAACTAGATTGTTTCCAAAAGTTTAGGAAAAAGATTTTAAAACTACAAAGTACATTCAATAATATTAAAGTCTTGGAATGTCTTGGACTGTACTTCTTTTTATGGTATAAAAATGCTTCCTTCCTTTTGAAATACATCATTATATTGCCTATTGATAGTTCTCCTGCCTTCCTATAAAGGTATTTATCTGTCTTGTGAAATAGGGTAGATGCTATGGCCATTATCTCTCATTTGGTTACATCCAGTTGATTTATGTTGGCTACAGATCATATATCCATGACAAACAATGACTGAAAAATAAATTAATATCTATAGTTATTGCTCAGATGCAAGTTGTAAAGTACAGCAGACTGTTACAAAATGCTCCTAATAGTTCTTTCATTCCTCTGCTTTGTTTCATGAATGAATGTTTATGACACTGTAGGTCAAGAGCATCAAAGAATTGTAAGTTTTGTGCTACATTAAGAATCAGTAACCAGGAAAGACATGAAAGACTGTGGTAAGATGGCAGAGTAGGGTTGTTGCTGTTTTCAGCAAAATTAATTTGGGCTAACATAATTGTAGCATTAAATTTGAAGATTTTTTAAAATGGAAACTATATTCTTTCTACAAATTAGAACAGAAAACAAATTCTATTTGCAACTACATAAATGAGTGATACAAAGCTTCTCGTTAGAAGTGTAAATTTAAAAAAAATGTAGTAAGTATAGAAGAAAATAGAAACATTATTTCACATGGCATTTTTGTATTTCAATACTTAGAATACACATTTACTCAAAGTTTCACCATGAACATGATTGTTACTTACTCAATATTACACAATGTTACTTATACAATAATTACACAATGAGAAAAATGTAGAAAATTATATGAATTTGTTAAAAACACACACACACACCTCTCCAAAAAAAGTTAATGCATTTTATCCAAGGTGACTTGAATATAAAAATAGTCAAAGAGAGTTCTGAAAAAAACAAACAATAGTACCCTCTTCATTCAAGCTCAATGATAAACCACAATTAATCTCTTACAACTTGCTGTAAAGCCAAGCATGAGCTGCTTTCCAGAGGACTGCTGTTGTGAACAGCTTTCAAGGTTCTGATTACATAGTATAGTGAGCTCCCTATTTATTCAATAATAAATCAGAGCAAAATATTCATAGAAAATCAAAATACAGCATTTACAATGTTACAACTCAACAACTTTTCACTAAAATCATCACATAGTTTTCACCAAAGTAGTCATATAATTTTCAACAAAGTACATTCATTTAGTCATTCACAAAATCCTTAATTCAATACAAAAGTCAAAGCTATCCAACCCTAGATTACAGTAAATCATAATCTTCTCAGTCAGTACACAGTATCCAAGTGTTCTTTCAGCTTGACTTGAGTCTGGCTCTCAGCTTCAATGGTTCCTCTTCCATGGTCCCAGCTCCAATTATCATCTGGGTTCAAAGGCAGGCAGCTCCTAGTTCCTTGTCCAGCTTCTTGTCAAATTCTTCTTCCAGTTCCTGTTCCATATTGAAGTTCAGTGTCCAATCCACCTCAAGTCCACCACAGTTCCTATTTCTGGGAAGACAAAACTTGACAGAGCCACAATAATATTCATACATACTGCTGGCACCATTCACTATCTGCCTGTAAAATCAACTCAAAGCCACCAACAATGTATGAGAACTCAACACAAATCTTCAACACAGAAATCAATCAACACAGACCCACAAACAACATCCAAAAGGTCAGCACAAATTATCACCATAGAAATAAACACAGACCCACAAACAAGGTCCAAGAGGTCAGCACAATCATCTGTAAAGTCCCAGAAAATCCCAGAAAAACCTCTAAAATCCTCTTCCAGGACTTCTGTAATCATACCACTGGAAAATACTCTTTCAGGGCTTCCATTAAGGTTCCAGGGCTTCTGTATAAAGTATCACAAATAAACATCAACACAGACAGAGCAGACAAGCACAGTAATAGTATACCACAAGTTTTCTCCTTCTTGACTCTGCTACCACAAGAGTCCTCTTCTCAGATCTGCTGTCTCTAGCCTGGTCTTTACTTATATACAGTCATTAGCTCCTCCCCTTCCTGGTGCTGGAGTTCATGAGTTCCAGGGTTTACAAACTGTGGGGTTGACACATTCTGTTTCTTAATAGACTTGATACAAGGCTCAAAAGAAACTTGAACTGAAACAAGGTGTTAATTCAATAGCTGAAATAAGGTGTGAACTACTTCTGTGCTTGCCTTTGAACTTGCTGAACAAAAAGAATTTCACTTTGCCCTAATACAGGAACAATATAAAACATGGAAAAGTAACACAGTATATGCATGTAGGTCCTTCATCTCCTTAGTGAAGCAAATGTAATCATCAGGGCATGATACATTGAAAGACCTGCTAACTTGAATCATTTTCATAAATACAATAATTCCAAATGGCCCAGACTGTGAGAGGCTATTTTTAATGCCCTTGCATGCTCAGAAGACTATTTCTGGGAAGACAGAACAAGTCAGGTGCTGAGGGGCAACTCTGTATTCTCTTAGGTAAAGCTTCCTCATATTGTGTGGGCAAAGAAAGGTGTCTCCAGAAAATATTGATCATATCCACAAAAAATAAAATGGGAAATATGTTGGAAAATATGATTCAGGGTTAATAAATGAGAACTCTCAAACTCATATACACTATACAGAAGTCTTATACCTATATATCATGCATATAATTTTCATGAAAATAGTTGGGAGGAAAATGAAAGGGAATACATAATTATTCATGTGAACATCATTTCTAGATCAGCAATATACTTATTCATATGCACATCATTTTTAGATCAGCAACTTATCTGCAAACTTTTCAGAGAAACATAAAAAATCAATATCTAAATAAAATAACTAATTTAAAGAGAGAGAAATATCACTGAGAATTAAGATGACTCTAACTTTATCTTTTTAAATAAGTTGTTTATACACAGAAATGGGAAATGAACAAAGGAACAAATGCTGGCATAAGTTATCAACATTTATAAAGGAAGTTTAGCCCATGCAAATCAATCATTACAACATAAAAACCTAACGAGGCTTAAAAACATGATAAACAGCAGACACTTGATTTTCTTACACAGGAGCGATATGTAACAGTAAAACTCAATGATAATTTATAGCATAAGATAAGTTTTAAAAGTAGTGCGGAGAACATAATGGAAGCAATAGAAGGGGAAAATGTTTATAGCAATCTTGATGGAAAATATAAATAAGCCAAACCTCTTCATAGTGTACTAAAGATAAATTTCGAAAGGATCACATATACACAAATCCAAACTGTCAATATTTAATGAACAAAATTTTCTCTCTCAATAAAAGTGGTAGAACTGCATTTGGATTTGGGACTAAAGTCTCAAACTGTATAAAAATGTAAAATGATATAAAAAAGAAATGGCACTAAAAGGAAAAAAAAAGATGAAAACAGAAACTGGACAAGACCAAATGGATATAGATGAGCTATGTGCAAGATGATGCATAGTAGTGGGGTAGAAGGGATTCGTTTCCTATCCAGTGAAGTATTGGCTAGATCATGAGTTAGTAGCAGCTATGGGGGGTGAAAATGAAAACTACCTCACAGCTCATCTTTCTCACCTCTTCCCATATTTATCTGTAGCATTACATGAGAAGGCTCCTGTCAAGCCACTTTTCTTCTAGTTTACTCTCTTTGCCTAGTAGAAAAGAGAGATATAGGGATGAGGAGGAAATATCTGACCTAACCTCACCTTGGAGTCATTGGAGTCTACTATATCTTTTTTTAGTGATAATCTGTGTTTTAATTCTTTTATTAACTCTATTAAAATATATGGACTATGGCTTAGGTCTAAGTATTTGGTTTGGAATTGCTAGAGGTAAAGGTAAACCAAAAAGAAAAAAAAAATCCATACTTGTATGGAACAGAGTCAATTAGAGAGGGGGTAACTGGAATTTTAGTTCTACAGCATACCCTAGATTGCTTTTTTTTTTTTTTTAAGAAGTGAAATCTTTAACAAGTAAACAAGCATGTTGACTAGGAAAAAGAGAAGTTGTGTTTGGTTGGGGGAGGGGGAGCTTGGATCTAACTGCACCAAATGAATCAAATTATTGAACTTGTCCACCACAGAATAAAAAAGTACCAAATAATGTCAACATCTATAGGATGATAGTGTTTTTTTTTTTGTAACAAACACACTATGGTAAATAAGGTAACTAAACTAAAACAATTACTTATCCTAGATAAAAATTGGATCTATTTTAATCCATTAAGCTTACTCACTTGCACACACACATATATACATGCATATATATGCAAGCATATGTGTGCATATTTGTGTATGTGTATGTATTTGTACATATAAAAACATGAATCACATATTTCTGATTTTTATCTTTTTAAAATTTCCTTTAATGCAAGATCTGCTATAGCAAATATCAGAAAGACATAAGAAAGTTGATATGAAATTGCTAGCGAGTAATTTTTATGTCAAATGGGAGAGGGGGAAGTAGAGGGTATACCTCGGTAATTTAATAGATTAAATACAATTACAAATCAATGATGTTTTTCAAGTTTATCAAGTTCCTTTGATGAAAATTAATGGGCATACTGAAATTGTTTTGTGTGTGCGTGTGTGAAGAGTGATGGTAAATGTTAAAATTTGAATAAGAATGTTGCTAAGAAAATATTGAATTCTAGAGCCATCTTTGGTATTTTTCATTATTTTGTTAAACAAAAGAGAGGTATCTCATTAATTTCTATTTTAATTTGCAATTTAAGTAATACCAGTAAAAGAGGCACTTTTTGATAAAGGGATGGACTCAAATGACCTCTAATGTCACTTCAGGTTCTAGAGTTATACTGCTAATTATAGGATGCTATGAACCTAAAATTGCCATCAATACATTATTTTTTTCAGTTGCATAAGACAAATAGAATCATCTAAAAGAACAATAACAAATTATAATCATAATAGTCAAAAATTCAGCTAAAACCATATTACTATGTTGCAGTTTTGTTTTCCTTTGTTTTTCCCCCCAAAAAATAACTGCCTCACTGATTTAATCTATTTGGCTACTCAGGTGTTTTGCATGTAATAGCATAATCTAACTTTGTTTATCTAACTCATACAATTCAGTTATATGATTGTCAGAGCACAGCTGTTTTTGGGTCATGAATAATTCTTGTGTCCAAACAGGAATGAACAGGGAGACCTTACAATGTGGGGCAAGGGGATGTTTCTTTTCCTTTCTTAATTGAAAACAATTATATGACTTCTGTTACTCGTGTTTACAATCTAATTATGCTTATTGTACTTCATTTGCTTCCCAGTTCATGAGGAGTAATTGCTATCCTCTTGCTCAATAAGCTATCAAAGCTATCTGGAAACTCTCTGGAATGCTTGATTGGAATTTAAGGTTCTCAAGGCAGGACATTATCTGTGAAAGCATAATATCAATTAAAAAGGCAAAGAAGCATCAAAGGAGTCTTGTTCTTCAAGTTGAAGAACAAAGGCTTCCTCTACTAATTAAAACAGGTGTTACACCTGGAAAATAGAGAACTGGAGTAAGTCATAAAAAATCAAATTCTTTTTTTTAATGCAGTCTATGCCTGAACTTCTCTTGGAGGTCCTGAAAATGTATCCATAAAAAAATTAATAACATTATTGAGTAATATTGAACACAGTATATATTTAAGGCTGCTTAGTGGCATGTCATACCCTTTCCATAGGATATTAAAGCTAGTATTTTGGAAGAGAGGCAGAACTCTGCCTGTGGCCAACTTAGGGTGTATGGTCTCTGATGGATTAAATCTTTTTGCTGGTGTTTCACTGAGCCGAAGAAATGACACACTGCAAGGTTTGTCCTAGTGATCTTTATCAGCTGGATTTCTTAGTGGGTAAATTATTGACAGAAGTGACAAATAAAGAAACAAAAAAATAAAAGTTGCCCTTTTTAAAAAATACTGAACATTCCTTCCTAGTAAAACTGTATTAGACAATAGCAGATGGTGAGTCAGGAGTTAGTATGAATCCTGTTTCATTGTGTTATATTTTAAACACTACTGACAAACCAATGGTTCCAGTCTGGGCTGTGTGGTATTATTCCTCTGGAGTCATTCCAAAATGCTTAAAGAGATGGTGCCTGTTTAAATGCAAGAGGATTATTTCAATTGGTCTTTTTTTTCTTCTCTTAATTGAATTCAATTTTTAAAAAATCCTCAGAAGTGTGACCCATGTTGAAACAAAAACTATTTGAGGAAACTCTTGAAAAACCAATAAAAACACATCATAGTTACCATGTTAATTTTAAGAAATTTAACTTACAATTAAGACATTTCATTATTTTATGTTGGCCTTGCAGTCCAAATGAATAAAATCTGACTGCATATTATATGAGTAGTTCTTTTCCTTGAATATCCATGTCATTTTTATTATGCTATAAAATACCAGTGATACCTGAGAAGAGGAGAGGATCACTCTGGACTGAGATCAAGGCCAGTCCTAAGGGCAAGCAGAGAGGATTTGGTTTCAGATACAATGATTGCCTCCTATCAGTTCCCAAGGGATTCCCCTTAATTATTTGATCCCATTAACAGTGGATGAAGTCTCTTTTTTTATTTAGGATAATAGCAAAAATTTGAAAATGTAAATTTCCTAGAGGGAAGTAATACATACCTACAAAGTAGGGATTAATAAATTCCTACAAAAACTGTAAATAAATGAGCAGGATCTCATCTCTTTTTTTTTGTCCTCTAGGCAAGCTTTTCAAAGGATGGAGCCCAAGTGCCCCTAGATGGTATATCATGTACTAAGTGACCAACCAATAAAAGCCTACCTTTAAGAGAGTAGAGAAACATTGAATTGCTGACCACACATGTTTCTAAACAGTAATGATAGTGACTTCATAAAAAGTGCTTTAAAATTTACAAGGAACTTCATGAACATAATCTTTTTTTTTATTTTCCCTCCTCAGCTCCATCTCATAGTTCCTCTTGCTCCCTTTATGTCCCAGTTAAAATTTTACCTTCTACACGGTGTTTTCTTGTCCCCATTAACCATAGTGCTTTTCCTTGTTGATTACTATATTTTATATCATGTGTGTATGTATATATGTATGTGTGTGTCTGCGATAAGTTGTAGGTAGATGTTTATATTTTGTACATAGGTTTTAGTGCATTATCTTCTCCATTACATTTTTAGTTTCTGAGAGCAGGAAACTTTTTTTCCAAAAAAATTTCGCTTTATTTCATTGCCTTTCTTTGTATTCCAAGTGCTTAGCTAAGTCCCTGGAACATAGTAGAAAATTAATACTTGACTTAACTTGACAACAATACTCTAAGGTGAAGGTTACAATGATTATTTTTTCACATTTGACATATGAAAAAGCTGAAGCTAGGTTAAAAACTTTAGAGTGGTTAAAAACTTTTGGGCCAGTTACAAACTTTGCCAAAAGTCACAGTCACATCTGAGAAATAATTTTAAATAAGCTCACATTATTCTCTCTAGTAACTTCCATTACCTCACATTTTCTGTATATGAGTTTTTTTTTACACCAAGCTTACTATATGTTGAGCAACTTATATGATGATGTAATTTTATTGTCTAGTAGATTAATTGTGTCTGACTCTTTGTGACCCTGTTTGGGGTTTTCTTGACAAAGATATTGGATTAATTTGCTATTTCCTTCTCCAACTCATTTTGTAGATGAGGGAACTAAGGCAAGTAGGATTAAATGACTTGGCTGGGGTCACACAGCTAGATTGTTGGCTTCAGATGAGTCTTCCTGAATCCAGATTTGGCACTCTATGTACTATGCCACTTAGCTGCCCAACTACCCTACTGTCTTTCTAGTACTATTGCTCAAAAATCACTTGGTCCCTTTTCATGATTAATAGTTGCTATTAAATTATTGATATGGGCTTCATTTCTTTTTTGTAAATTATAGTTTATTATGTTGGTAGAGTTGAAGCAAAACTTTGATTTATCAGAAGTACATACTCAGTTCTCAGGGAAGTACACCCAAATTTAGAAAGTAATGTAGCAAGGAAGTAAACTCACAACTTTGTCATTTATGAGGTATTCATGATGTTCCCTCCTAAATTCTGCAACTTTTCTAAAATGCTTCTTGTAGGGTATTTAAGTTGATATTCCATAGTATATCTAGTCTGTCCTTAACTCAATTTAGACTCTGTTGTTAGATCATTCTAGGGAAGGACTAGGGTGTCAATGGAAAGTCTAAAGCTCTCTGTACATTTCAAACCTCACAAGCATCTCCTCCAGACAATGTGAGTTGGGAGGAATGAAAAGGGTTGACTAGGCAAATGAATGCTTGACTCCTATTTTGAGGAATCAGAGGGTCAAATCCTTCCTGAACTTTGAATTCTCATTATATTTTATACAAAACTGTCCAGTATCCTCTATCAATCTAAAAACTTATGCTGTATAGCATTCTTCTACTTCCCTAAATGGATTTCATAAATTTTTAAATTCATCAAGGACTTTCCACAATTAATTCAAAGTTTATTTTTAATTAACTGATGCCTAGGTCTTATTCACAATTCTGAATGATTAACATTTGGTTCTCAAAATGTATCATGATACAACATTTTGTCAATTTTAAATGCTGATAGATTTATTCAATTGACCTCTTCTTGTAAAAAAAGATGATTTATACTAGTTTTGGTATATTTGTATAAATATGTGAATATTAACATAAATAAGAATTCACTTATAGATTGCATAAACCACAAGAAAATATTTTTTTACCTCAAACAAATATTTCATGATGTGATAATGTAATACAGAAAATAATTTAAATTAATTCAAGTGACATGCATATTTCTGAATTGTTTTGATGCCTACCATATATGTATATAATATACCACACATTATAAATATATAATGTATAACATATGTATATACATACATATATCTACATATAAAAACACATACTTACATATCAAAACATACATGCAATATATATGGAGGAAGAGAGAGAGAGAGACAGAGAGAGAGAGAGAGAGAGAGAGAGAGAGAGAGAGAGAGAGACTAGATGGCTTTTGAGCTTCATTTTAACTCTAGATCAATATCCTCAATTATGTTGTTAATGAAATATACTTATAAAAAGGAAGCAAAAAGTTTGTATTAGTAAAATTTATATTGCTGCTATTATCTTAAAGGGTCAAAGATCTAGAAATTGAAGAAACTTTAAATATAATTCAATTTGACCTACTCTTTTTAAGATGAAAAAAAAATGATAACCAGAGAGGTGGTCATGATTTAAACTAAGTATCTCTGACTCTAGAGCCCATATTCTTTCTACTGTATATAACTTCTTTCAAAAATATATCACAGTGACACAGCTGATCTTAGTTGATTCATTTAAATATCTTCTCTACATAAAAATTGTACACTGATAAAATTAATTGGGTTAATAACAAAAGGCAAACTTGAAAAAAATAGAAAGAAATGCAAATATACCAAAATAATCCTGAGTTAAAAATTATCTTTCCTGGAAGGATATGTCAATTTTCAGAGACAGCATGTGAAAATGAATTAAGCTAAATAGCGTCATATCTTGTCACCATTCCCAGAACAGAACTCCTACTCAAGAGAATGGGAGTTTTTTGAAAAATCAATGGCAGAATATGGCCTATGCTAGATGAGATAAATTATTTAGAAACAACATTGAAAAGGTAGCATTATAACCTCTGGCACAAAACTGCAGATGAAGAAGGTCAGACTTGCTCTCTTCATATACTCTGTTAAATTTGGAGTCAAGAGCCCTATGTTTCCTGCCACTAAGTAACTTTATAAACTTAGGGTAATAATTTAACTTCCTTTGGCCTGAGTATTTTCATCTCTAAAGTGATATTAGAATCTTTACCCTCCCCCCAAAAATTCTCAGGGAGTCCTGGATGAATCCTGGAAACAGGTCTCAAGCTTCTAAACCTTATCCTTGTTCCAAGGATTTCACCAGTACTCAAGAGACCAATCCCAGTTTAGATGCAATTCACATTGCCAGTTCCTGGATCCCCTCTGACTCTACTAGCCCAAATCTAGGCTGTACTTTCTGCTTCTCCTAATAACTATCAAGTAAGACTTGTGGACCTCACAAGCAACATCACTACTTTCCTTGAGTCTGAACAAAGATGGAAGGCTCCAAATATGTTAATTATCTGCTCCTTTTAATCAAATTCTCTTCAACCTCTAATGATCCTCCTAAATCAATTCTCAATAGATATATGCTCCCAATTCACTGTAAACTCTCCATCCAGTGATTAGGAATCTCTAGATGTCATCATAATAGATGCTATTTCCCACCCTCTGCTATTAGCTCCCATCTCCCTTACTCTCAGTCTCTCAACCAGATGCACATAACTGTGAATATAGTTAGCTATATCATGATAAGATTTTTGGCATAAAAGATAGGCTATCATGGCATAATGCTTAGGACAAGCATCAAAGAGTACCAGAGAAGAAGCAACATGTGAGAAACCTATTGAAGATCTACAGAAAAAACAAACAAACATGGGTATATTCTATAGACATTCAGAAAAGAATACAGAAGAAAACATAAGCACAGCATTGCTCATTTAATGACTACAACAACAATAGAAGAAGAAGAAGAAGAAGAAGAAGAAGAAGAAGAAGAAGAAGAAG
>NW_027186349.1:14076728-14080236 GCF_028583685.1 Petaurus breviceps papuanus
AGAAGAAGAAGAAGAAGAAGAAGAAGAAGAAGAAGAAGAAGAAGAAGAAGAACAACAACAACAACAACAACAACAACAACAACAACAAGAAATAGGAATCCAGAAAAAAAAGTGTTAAAAATTCTAGGTTCTTTGATCAGCAATTATAAGCAAAACCCAGAAGTTCAAAGCAATACATGAATTCAAAGTAGCAGAAAGAACAAAACAAACCAAAAAAAAAAATTATTACTATACAAAGGATTAAAAAGGAAAAGAAAAAAAATAGAGGATAATGAATAATCCCCAGAGAAAGAGGATGTTGATAATGGCTGACCTGATATATCAGTGCTCCTCAAATTATCTTATTACACTTAATTTATCTTATTTATTTCTGTGAATCTCAATATCTGCATTTACTTACTAATAAAACTATAAACATTATTATTTCCCTAGTACTTTTTCCAAATATACAAAATAATCATGATTACTACATGTAGCAGCAAGCACCCCAGCATACCCAGGATGGCTGCTAACACAAGTTCTTAGATCTGCTTTTCTAAAGGAAAGCAACTCAAATGGGTTAACAATCTTTCTTTAATCAAACATATATTATTTACTTAGTTCAGGGGAAAAAGGTCAGCACCCCAAATTTCAGAGAATATAGAGGTTACAAGCAGAAGTTACAGACAAAGAAAATGTTCAGCAGACAGGCTTCCAACTGTCTTGACCATTACATCCATACCTAGTCAGTTACCAGAGAGGGAAGCAACAAAATCTGGGTTTTCAAAGCTATGGGGCTCAACAGCTGCTCAGAGTATCATCTGGTAAAATCACAAAATACTTCTCAAAGTGAGCCCCAAAACAAATCCTCAAATCAGGGTTTATATAGCCTTCTCTTTGCTCAAAGAATGTCACAAACCTCTTGACCCCCTGCCCATTCACATAGCACCAAGGTCTGGGCATTTCTGAAAACCAAGCCTCCCTCCACAGACTCCAGGTGCACTTAAGCCTCTTAAAGTGCCTAGGGGCAGGAAAGATCTTAAATTACCATTCCCATAACACTACACAATAAAAATGAAATATTGCAAAGATATTTTTAATGATATCAATGACTTTTGCTCTCATTCTAATCTTATTTTTTATTAGTTACATTTTAGGTAGATCATTGTGATTTAGGATTTATCATTACCTTTGAAAATATTGTTCTAACCCTGAGATATATTAATTAAATTGTTTCATTCTAAAATTAGTTTATTATGACAAAATCATTTTAATGGCTTTAACAGAAGAATTAAAGAAGTCCATCACTAGCTGCATATTTTAAAATTATGATAGTCCTTTGTAATCTTGTCCACTATTTATAAATATTATTTGCTAAATTTTTACTCTTTAAATTTTTCCTTTCAATCATTTGTTCTTGTAAACTAGTTGGAAAGTACTATATGTGTTTGTTAATAAATGCATTAAAAAACAACTTAAAGTCTTCATTTGTAGGAATTTTAAGCTTGTTTAAAAAGACTTTCCACATTCTTTTTAAAAAAAATATAAGGGCAAAAGTTTTTATGTGACACATATTTAATATTTTCAGCACCCCAGAGGGAAAGACTATGTGTCTATCTGGGCATGAAGATGTAAACAGTTTCAAATCTTCGTACTCATCAAGAAGAGTGAGAATTGAGGAAAAATCTATAAGACATGGCAATTAAGAGATCAACAGTCACTAGAATTATATATTAGAAGCTCAATATCTTCTATGAAATTAAGACAGTAAAGGGGCGGCCAGGTACCACAGCAAATAAGAGCACCGGCCCCAGTGTCGGGATGACCTGGGGATCGAATCCGGGTTCAGACACTTAGCACCCACCCAGAAACACCTGGCAGTGTAACCTTGAGCAAGTTACTTAACCCCAATTGCTTAAAAAAAATAAAAAAGAAATTAACACAGTAAATCCTCACTAAAAATAGAAACTTCAAAATATCCTTGAGAATTCAAAATCTAGTCTCTAGTGGAAGTGGACCATTATACTAAACAGAATTGTTGCCTCCAAATACTAGGATATGATTTTGATCTATAAAAATTTAAGAAGAATCTTTTAATTTGGTGTTGCCCTAACAAATATTAGCAATCTACAAATTATGTCAAATATATTTTTAAAAGCTTTCAAAATATAGAGACCTAGAAATATTATGTGGGAATCTGTTAGGAGGCATATTTTCCTTTCATCTTATCATCTATAAAAATCATCTCAATGATACTTTCAGTGATGCAAAAAATAAGTATATGGCTAAATATTTTCATTACAAAAATACATTTTATTCACTTCTTCCCCCATCACTAAACATAAAAGTGCCATAACAGAGCATGCATTTGACACCTACCCTATTTGAGTTCCATCAAAAAATAAGTTAATGAAAATGAAGCAATAATTATAAAGTTGACTGAAGTAATTTTATCAACTTCCAATATTTAAAGATATATTAATATAATGGATTTCAAATAACTTTTTTAATGAGAAAGGGAAAGTGTCTAAAATAATGAGGAAAAAAGGAAAGTATTTCTCTCATAGTAATCAATTAAATAAAATTGTTTCTAAATTAATAAATATGTATTTAAAAATATAAAATTTCCCATTTTTCAGTTAATTGACCTGACTCAGATACCTTTTAAAATGTGTATAAAAATAAATGCCATAATGTTGTGCCCTGTGCAATGTGTAGATTTTCCATTCTTTTAGCTATATCTGGTAATAATTAGCATTTTTGCCTTATCCATTTTATTTTCTTAAAAAAATAAAAGTAAATAAAAGCCTCAATAGCTGTGAAGTAGGGCACAGATAGAAAATGATATAAAAGCATGTGGTTGACATAATCATAAAAGGGAAAAATTTGAAGTACAAGACTAAATTAAAGAACACTGATTTAGGGAAAGAAAAAATGTAAGAAGGGAAATAGGAAAGAAAATGGAGTAGAAGAAAATTAAAATAAGGAAAGGAATAGGAAATAGAAAAATATAAGAAGAAATAGAAAAAATAAAAAAAATAAAATGAGGTAAAGTGAATGAGATAACGATTAAGGAAAAAGAAAAGTAGAGAAATGGGAGGGGGGTGTGTGGTGAAAACAGAGAATGGGCAAATTTTATTCTCCTACTCCATTCACCCTGGTCCAATAACCTCCTTGATGACCATGACAGAGCATGAGGCAACTGAGCAGTGAAAAATTTCCTTTGGGACTGATTTTTTTTTGCCTGCCATCTCATAATCAGGCTATATTAGATAAAGAAAGGATCCTTAGAGATCACTCTACACTGAGACATCAGTATTGAAATTACATATGTCTGAGTTTTCAATTCTAGGTTGATATTGGAAGTAGACAATATAATAATACTTTCAATTTATATTAACAATAACATTTTGATATGGACAAATACATATGTGTGTGTCTATCTATCTATCTATACACATACATATATGGAGAGAGGTAGGGAAAGAGAGAGAGAGAGAGAGAGAGAGAGAGAGAGAGAGAGAGAGAG
>NW_027186349.1:14080336-14091568 GCF_028583685.1 Petaurus breviceps papuanus
AGAGAGAGAGAGAGAGAGAGAGAGAGAGAGAGAGAGAGGGAGACAGAGAGAGAGAATTTTTATTTATGGTTCAGCAAATTTCTGTGACCATCATTTTTTGGATATATGATTCAGGTTAAATTTCTTATTCTGAAACTTTTTCAATTACTTTAGAAATAGAAAGTTCGGATTAAGCCAGTTAAATTATTTTTCAAATTCAATACTTCCAGTGATTTACTTATTTGTTTCCTTACTAAATGTTTAGGTTTTCCCTATCCCTGATTTAATAAGGATTTCTGTTTGTCTCTTCCCCCACCCCAACCTAGAATTTCATTACTGATATCTACATTAAAAAATGTAGTAAGAATAAATTCTGAGAGGAGAAATTCCATTTCACGTGTCATTTCCCCACTGAAACTTGGAAAATGAGTCAGGTTCAAAATTTTATCTGCACAAAAAACTCCATAGGTTCACAATCTTTCCTCTGCAATTTCAGATTGAACAGAATTAAAAAACAAACAAACAAAAAATCTCCTAGAAAGCAACAGGTTATCAGTGATATTAGTGGCATTTCTTTCCCCCCTACATGTCACAACCCAAAGCAGAATCATCTGAAGAAGAATCATCAGTCATTTTGTCAATGAAATGGTTTCAAATGGCTTTAATTTTTCAATAATTTTCTTGATTAAAAACCATTGACTATATATATTTTTTTTCAAATTTCACTCAACTATTCAATTTAAAATATTATGTATTATTTTTCTCATAATATTTTAGAATAAGAGCCCATTTGGTTGAAAAATTGAAACTCATTTAGAAATATATATTGATAGAATTAAATCTCTTGTGGTTAAGGAAAGAATTGATAATCTATTCTGTGATCAATAATTTCATCCTAAGGGAATAGGTTAAATGTAGTTATCACTCATGTTTTATACGGAGTTAGTCTTTCCTTATGTTCCTATTTAGGTATTGATTAGAACATTCATTCCTATTCTTACTCTCCAATGCATCTGGTCTGAAGCACTGAACATGACAACTAGGATCCCATAGGCAATATGGATCACAAAGACAAGACTTCTGCCTGGGTAAGCCAAGTAGGAGAATCTTGATCCATTGCACCAGAAAGAATAAAAGAATAGAACAGTTCATCAAAACTAACCATCATATCTGCTGACTCAAACGGTATATTCAATATACTGTACCCATAGATATCCAACTCACCCAAAATGGGGTAGGAGAGATAGATTTGTCCATCCTTTCTTCAAGCCCAAGCTAGGTCTTTATTATTATAAAAATTTAAGTTTTACACTTTTATTCTTGGCATTTGCATTATCATATTTGTAAGGAATATGTTTTCCTCAATCAACTTCCTTTACTCTGAATAGGCTCATGTGAAACTCATACTTCTCTGAATTCTTGTCATCTTTTACAACATAATAATAGTACATTAAATCTATACAGTACAATTTCATTAGCCAATTGATATTTACTCAATTTTCATTTTCATTATCACTCTGTTACCCTTTCTTCTTGAATTATCATTTTAATTTACTCAATTTCTAATAGTCTTTGCTTATGGGAGTTGAAAATCAGTGTCAATCTTTGGTCTCACTTTTGACTCTCTTTTCACATGTCCATTGTACTCTATGGAAATAAATAGATTAATAAATTAATTAAATGAATATACATTGGTGTCAGCACCTCCTTTGATGTGGAAATGGAAAAAGAAATAAACTTTTGTTTTGGCTTGGAAATGGGTAACAAAATAAGAACAATTCATGAAAGTTACCTAGACATGGATTTTGGTTTTCTATAGGGAAAAGAAAACAATAACACCAACTTCTTAAGTGGAGTTTCAAACCCAAGTCTTATACACTCCAAGACCAGTGCTGGTCTATGACAACAGGTTGGTATATGATGCCACTCAACTTGGGTCTAATTATCCTTTGCCTTATGCTTCTTCCTTAGTACTAAAAAGCACACTAACACTAGAACCCAATGCTCCACTATACTCTTTTTACTTCCTCTAGCATTGAATGTCCTAATATCCAGACTACTACCTCTTTTCCCCTTGTAGATTTGAGTCACGTTTTGTGGTTCAATCAAAAGTTTAATTGCAAAAGAAATAAAATATTCAAGGTATTGGAAATTTGAAGTTGTCTGTTTAACACAACCAATCATGAATTAATGAATCTCAATTAATTACTGTCCAATTCACTTTAGACCTCAGCAATAGTGACCATACAAAATTATGTTCAAATCTGAAAAAATATATCTGAAATTTTCCCCCTTTACCCACACATCACACTTCTCCCCTGCTATGTGACATGCAAATGTTGACTCCTTTTTGTCAGGAGACTCTCTGCAAACGTGTCATGTTTCCCATGTTTTATATTGAGTCATTGCCTATGACCGATGACTGGATTATTTTAGTGCCATGACCACAATTAATCAGCAAGGAAATTTGGTGCAATCCACTTTTAAAATTAATTAATTAATTTTTAGTTTTCAATATTCATTTCCACAATATTTTAAGTGTCAAAGTTTCTCCTCATCTCTTCCCTTCCCCCATCCCAATGTGACAGGCATTTTGATTACCACTTCCTCTAGTCTGCGTTCCTTTTTATCACTTCACCTGATTTTACCCTTCACCATTCCTCTCTTATAGGGCAAGATAGATGTCTATTCCTCTTTGCCTGCATATCTTATTTCCAAGTTGCATGTAAAAGCAATTTTAACATTTGTTTTTAAAACTCTGAGTCCCAAATTTTCTGCCTTCTTACCTCCCCACACACCCACATCGACAAGGCAAGAAATTCAATATAGGTTACACACATGTAACAATGCAAAACACTGCCATAATAGTCATGTTGTAAAAGACTAACTATATTTCCCTCCATCCTATTCCTCCCCTCACTTATTCTATTTTCTCCTTTGACCCTATCTGTTTCAAAAATGTTTGCTTCTGACAACCCTTTCCCTTAATCTGCCCTCCCTTCGATCATTCCCTCCCCCCTTCCTTTCTTGTAGGGTAAGAGACCCAAGTGAGTGTGTATGTTATACCTTCCTTAAGTCAAATCCAATGAGAGTAAGATTCACTGACTCCCTCTCTCCCCTCTTCACCTCCATGATGAAAACTTTTTGTTGCCTTTTTTATGAGATATAATTTATCCCATTCTTTCTCTGCATTTTTCCTTTTCCCAATATATTTTTTTCTAACACCTTAATTTTATTTTTTACATATCATCCTTTCATATTCAACTCATACTGTGCTATCTGTCTCTCTCTCTATCTACTATCTATATGTCTGTCTATCTATCTATCTTTCTATCTATCTTCTCCAACTACCCTAATACTGAGAAAGTTCATATGAATTACAAATATTATTTTCCATGTAGGGATGTAAACAATTCAACTGTAATAAGTCCCTTATGATTTTTCTTTCCTGTTTACTGTTTTATGCTTTTATTGATTCTTGTATTTTAAAGTCAAATTTTATTTTCAGTTCTGGTCTTTTCATCAAGAATGCTTATAAGTCCTACATTTCCTCTTATGTCCATTTTTTTTGCTGAAGTATTTTACTTATTTTTGCTGGGTAGGTGATTCTTAGTTTTAATTCTAGTTCTTCTGACCTCCAGAATATCATATTGTAAGCTCTTGATCACGTAATGTGGAAGCTACTAAATCTTGTGATATCCTGATTGCATTTCCACAATACTTGAATTGTTCCTTTCTGGCTATTAGCAATATTTTCTCCTTGACAAGAGAACTATGGAATTTGTTTACAATATTCCTAGGAGTTTTCCTTTTGAGATCTCCTTCAAGAGACAATAGGTGGATTCATTTAATTTCTATTTTAACCTCTGGTTCTAGAATGACAGGGCAGTTTTCCTTGATAATTTCTTGAAGGATAGTGTCTTTGCTCTTTTTCGATCATAGCTTTCAGGTAGTCCAATAATTATTTAACTAATTTAAATTAAATCAAATTAACTTATTCAAATTACCTCTCTTGGGAATATTTTCCAATTCAGTGGTTTTTCCAATTAAAAAAAATTGACATTGTCTTCTATTTTCTTTTTTCATTTTTCTGGTTCTGTTTTATAATTTCTTGGTTCCTCATAAAGTCTTTCACTTCCATTTGTTCCATTCTAATTTTGAGGAAATATTTTTTTTTTCCATGAGCCTTTGGGCCTCCTTTTCCATTTGACCAATTTTGCTTTTTAAAACATTCTTTGGGGCGGCTAGGTGGCACAGTGAATAAAGCACTGGCCATGGAGTCAGGAGGACCTGAGTTCAAATCTGGCAGACATTTAACTCAAAACTAGTCATGTGACCTTCAGCAAATCACTTAATGCCAATTGCCCTGCCTTCCCTCCTCCAAAAAGCAAAAAAAAAAAAGAAAAATAATTCTTGTCCTTGTTGACTTTTGGGACTTCTGCTATTTGGGTTAATCTATTTTTTTCCTTTATGTTTTTAAATTTATTTTTAGTTTTTAACATTCACTTCCAGAAGATTTTTGAGTTGAAAATTTTCTTCCCATCTTTCCCCTACCCCCACTGCAAGACAGCAAACCTACTGAATACTCATTACCCCAATCTGTTTAATCTTATTTCCTTCCTCATATATCCTTGACTTTCTAGTAGGGCAAGATGAATTTCTACACCCCAGTGCCTATATTTATTATTTCCTAGTTGCATGTAAAAATATTTTTAAAATTTGTTTTTAAAACATTGATATCCAGATTCTTTCCCTTCTTCCCTCCTCATCCATCCCTACTGGGAAAACAAGTAATTCAATGTACATTGTACATATTACATGTTATGCATAACATTTCCATAATACTTATATTGTGAAAGAATGTCTATATTTCCCTCCATCCTCTCCCCCCCCACTTAATCTATTTTCTCCTTTGACCGTGTCCCTTTTCTAAAGTGTTTGCTTCTAATTACCTTGTCCCCCAATCTGCCCTCCCTTTTATCATACCCCTTCTTATTCATGTCTCCCCTACTTTCCTGTAGAGTAATATACCCAATTGAGTATGTATGCTATTCCCTCCTTAAGTCAAATTCAATGAGAGTAAGGTTGACCCATTCCCTTTCATCTTTCTTCTCTTCTACTCCATTGAGTTTTCTCTTACCACTTTTTTTTCTTTGTGGAGGGCAATTGGGGTTAAGTAATTTGCCCAAAGTTATAAGGCTAGTTTTTGTGTGTGGGTGTTAAGTGTCTGAGGCTGGTACCGAACTTGGGTCCTCCTGATGCCAGAGCCAGCACTTTACTCACTGTGCCACCTAGCTGCCCCCACTTTCCACTTTTATAGCAGATAATTTGCCCTATTCTATCCCTCCCTTTCTCCTTATCCCAATATATACCTCTCTAACCTATTAATTTTATTTGTTTAGATATCTCTTCATATTCAACTCATCCTATGGCCTCTGTCAATGCATACATGTACATATATATGCACACACTCACATATATTTATACACACATACACACATGTGCATGCATATATATGTGTGTACATATAGATATAGATATACCCTTTAACTATCTTCATAATGAGAAAAGTCTTATGAGTTACAGTAATTGTTTTTCCATGTAGGAATATAAATAGTTCAACTTTAATAAGTTCCTTATGACTTCTTTTTCCTGTTTACCTTCTCATGCGTCTCTTGCTTCATGTATTTTAAAGTCAAAGTTTCTGTTCAGCTCTTGTTTTTTCATCAGGAATGCTTGAAAATCCTCTATTTGACCATATTTTTCCCTGAAGAATTATACTCAGTTTTGCTGCGGAGGTAAGTTTTGGTTTTGATCTTAGCTCCTCTAATACCTCCAGAATATCATATCCCAAGCCCTTCAATCCCTTAATGTAGAGGCTGCTAGGTCTTGTGTTATACTGATTGTGTCTCCATGATACTCAAATTGTTTCTTCCTGACTGCTTGCAGTATTTTCTCCTTGACCTGGAACCTCTAGAGATTGATTATAATATTCCTATGATTTTTCATTTTGGGTCCTTTTCAAGAGGTCTTATGATTCTAGAATATCACGGCAAGTTTGTTTGATAATTTCTTTTTTATTATTTAATTTTCTTTTTAATTTATGGACTAAAGCAAATATTTCTAGTACACGGTGTATTAAAAATAATATTTCAGGTGAAGCTTCAATCTAGTATCTGCAACTTGTTGCTCCTTTTTAAAAATTGAATTTTATGTTTATTTTGAGTTTACACATTCATTTCCACAAGATTTTGAGTTACAAATTTTTCCCCATCTTTCTCCTACACACCATCCCAAAACAGTGATCCCACTGTATAACCCCTTCCCCCAATCTGCTTTCTCCTATCATCCCTATCTCCCTTCCAACTTTTTAGTAGGGCAAGATGGATCTCTATACCCCAATACCTGTATATCTTATTTAACAGTTGCATGAAATATAATAATATTAATAATAATAATAACATCTTTTTATAAACATTTCATTTTAAAACTTTGAATTCCAGATTCTTTCCCTTCCTCCCTCTTCACCCACCCTTACTGGGAAGATAGGCAATTCAATATAGGTTTTACACATGCAACTATGCAAAACATTTCCATAGTGTATATAGTATGAAAGATTTACTATATTACCCTCCATCCTATCCCAACCCCTACTTGTTCTATTCTCTACTTTGACCCTGTCACTTTTCAAAAGAATGTGTTTCCAACTTCCCTCCCCCCAACCTACCCTCCCTTATATCATTACCCCTCTTAGCCCCTTTCCCCCTACTCTCCTGTAGGGTGAGATACCTGTAGCAGTAAGCACCCCAAGCGTCCTCAGGGTTTGCTGCCAATACAGGTTCTTGGATCTGCTTTGATAAAGGAAAGCAACTCAAAATGGGTTAAAAAGCTTACTTTAATCAGTCAAACATATATCATTTACCTCGTTCAGGGGAAAAAGGTAAGCACCCTGAACTTCAAAGTATACAGGCAGAATTATCAAGACAGAAACAGATCAAGTAGACAGCTTTCCAAACTGTCCAACCATTACATCCATACCAAATCAACATCTGGGTTTCAACATCTGGGTTTTTCAAAGCCAGGGGGCTCTGGACAACGGCTTCCCAGAATCCAGATCAAATCACATGACACTTCTCCAAGTGAGCCCCAAAACAAAGCCTCACATCAGGGCTTATATAGCCTTCTCCTGGCTCAGAGAATGTAACAACCTTATTAACCCACTGGCCAATCAAAAAGTTATCTACAGAAAAACAAGCCTCCCACCCCAGGTTCCAGGTGCACTTTAGCCTAGGGGCAGGGAAGATCTTCAAATTTACATTCCCATTACAATACCCTATTTAGTGTTTATGTCATTCTCTCCCTAAGCCAAAATCAATTAGAATAAGGTTGACTCATTCCTTTTTGCCTTCCTTTTCTTCCCCTCCATTGTAACAGTTTTCCCTTGCTTCTTTTATATAAGATAATTTAGCCCATTCTGTCTCTCCCCATCTCCTCTCATTATATTACTCTCTCACCTCTAAATTTCATCTTTTAAATATCATCCCTTCCTATTCAATTGCTCCTGTGTCCTCTGTCTACGTATACCTAAACACATATATAAACACACTCACATATGTACTCATATGCCTATATACCCTCCTATATAGACATATAGACGTGCATATATGGATATGTGTGTGTGTATATATCTATTCCTTCAACTATTCTCATACTGAGAAAAGTTTCATGAGTTACAATTACCATTTTTCCATATAAAAATGTAAATAGTTTGTGATAAGTTCCTTATGATTTCTTTTACCTGTTTACCTTCTCATGCTTATCTTACTTCTTATATCTGAATGTCAAGTTTTCTATTCAACTCTGTTTTATTCATCAAGAATGCTTGAAAGTTCTCTATTTCATTGAACGACCATATTTTCCCCTGAAGCACGACATTCAGTTTTGCAGGGTAGGTGATTTTTGGTTTTGTTCCTAGGTCCTTTGTCCTCCAGAATATCATATTCCAAGTCCTTAGATCCCTCAGTGTAGGAGCTGCCAGATCGTGTGTTATCCTGATTGTGTTTCCACAATATTCAAATTGTTTCTTCTTGGCCACTATAATATTTTCTCCTTGATCTGGGAATTCTGGAACCTGGCTATAATATTCCTAGGAAGTTATTTTTTGGATCTTTTTCAAGAGGTGATTGGTGGATTCTTTCAACATATATTTTGCTCTCTGGTTCTAAAATATCAGGGAAATTTTCCTTGAGAATTTCTTGAAGGATGATTTCCAGGTTCTTTATTTTTTTGATTATGACTTTCAGGTAGTCCAATAATTTTCAGATTCTGTCTCCTTGATCTATTTTGCTAGTCAGTATTTTTTTCAATGATATATTTCACATTACCTTCTATTTTTTCATTTGTTTGGATCTGTTTAATAGTATCTTTATTTCTCATAATGTCACTAGCTTCCATTTGCTCCAATGTAATTCTGAAGGAATGATTCTCTTCAGTGAACTTTTGAGATTCTTTTCCATCTGGAAAATTTGGCTTTTTAAGGCATTCTTCTCCTCATTGCCTTTTTGAGCCTCTTTTGCTGTTTGGGTTAGTCTATTTTTTGAGGTATTATTTTCTTCAGTCAGGTTTTTGACACTCTTTTCATGATTTTCTTGCATCATTCTCATTTCTCTTCCCAATTTTTCCTCCACTTCTCTTATTTGGTTTTCAAAATCCTTCATATGCTCCTCTACTGGTTGGGGTTGCCCTGGGGCTAAAACCATAGGCTCAGGAGGGGCTATGCTCAGCTCCCAGCATGCTGTGATGGACCTTTCTTGTTGGCCCCCCAGTCAGTCTTCAGTGAGAGGTTTATTACTCTCTGTCACTTCCTGGGTTCTGTGTCCCTAAAGTTTGTTTAGAGTCATTTTATAGGTATTAGAGGAGGTTATAGAGGGTGCATCCAGAGGTTTCCTTCTTCTATGCTGACATTGTGGCTTCAACAACCCCCCCGACCCCCTGCCCTGTGCCCCTGATAATTTCTTGAAATACGTTGTGGAGGCCATTTTTTTTTAATCATGGCTTTTATGTAGTCTAATAATTTTAAAGTTATCTCTCCTGGATTTATTTTCCAGTTCACTAGTTTTTCCAGTGAGCTATTTCACATTGCCTTCTACTTTTTTTTTTAATTGTTTGGACTTTATTTCTCATAGCATCATTAGCTTCCATTTGCTCCAATCTAATTTTGAAGGAATTATTCTGTTCAGTGAGTTTTGGAAATTTCTTTTCCATCTGGCAATTTGGGTGTTTAAGGTATTCTTCTCCTCATTGTTTTTTTGGGCCTCTTTTGTCATTTGGGTTAGTCTATTTTTTAAGGTCTTAATTTCTTCACTACATTTTTGGGTCTCCTTTAGTAGGCTCTTTTCATGATTTTCTTGCAACATTCTTATTTATCTTCCCAATTTTTCCTCCACTTCTCTTACTTGATTTTCAAAATCTTTCTTGAGCTCTTCCATGGCCTGTAACCAATTCACATATTTTTCTGGAAAGTTTTTGATGTAGGAGTTCTAACTTAGTTGTCTTCCTCCCATTCCATGCTTTGATCTTTCTTATCTCCAAAAAATGATTCTATGGTCTGTTTGTGCTTCCTCTGCTTTCTCACATTGCCATCCAATTACTTGACTTTTGAGCTCTTTGCCATGGTAGAATTCTGTTTCCAGATTGCAGAGAGCTATGTCCCCCACTGGGGTTTTTGCAGCTTCCAGATCTATTAGCAGGGAATCCTTCCTTCAGCCACTGCAAGCTCTGGCACACTGGCCACACACCCCAGGACCACCACCCAAGACTGTGATCCATATCCAAGCAGGTTAAAGCAAAAGATATTACCCTCTGATTGGTTGCTTGGTCCCCCTAAATTCTTCCCAAGACTGTGATCCATATCCAAGCAGGTTAAAGCAAAAGATATTACCCTCTGATTGGCCGCTTGTTCCCTCTACACTCTTCAATCCAGGAGCTCTGGAGGCAGCCATGTGGCAGCATTTGCAGTCACCATGCCTCTGCCAGTTCTCACCCCAGGGGCAGGGGCTAGACCACACTCTTCTCCACCCAGTTCCAACAGAGTTTCCCAATGACCTTTTACTTCCTTTTGGGTGTTTGTGGGTTGAGAAGTCTGGAAATCACCACAGCTGCTGGTGATTAACTCTCCTGAAGTCTGCTCTGGCCACTGCTGGTCAGGTCACCCCAAGGTCAGAACCATGTGGCTCATGTGGGATTATGTTTGGTTCCCAGCCCAGTACAATAGATCCTTCCTGTCAGTCTGCCATGTTGCCTTCAGTGGAATATTTCTTTCTCTCTGTCACTTTGTGATTTCTGTTACTCTAAAATTTGTTTAGAGTCATTTTTTTCACATGTATTGGAGGTGGTGAGAGCTGGAGCCATGCGGAGGTCTTGCTTTTACTCCTCCATCTTGGCTCCCTGCTCCTCCCTAACTTGCTACCATCCTGTAGCTCTGTTTAGTTGGCTAACACATCATCTCTATGTAACAGTTCCCATTAATATAATTTTTCTTCCAGGAAGGCAACTCTGACACTTAAGAAATAAATATTAGTAGAGGTAATATATGTCACCAAAGAGTGTATGGCATCTTTTATCAATTACAATGAAATCTCACATAAAGACCTAGTCTTTGAGAATAGGTGAAGCAGTTCATATCATAGCTTTAATATTAATTGCCTGTATGAACTAGGTGAAGTAATTTAAGTTCTCTCTGTCTCAGTCAGTTCCCTACATTGGCAATTTCAGTGAGAATTGATTTTTCAGTGGAAGAAGGTTCCTCATTGATACCTCTCTTTGTGGAAGAATTTACAAAAAGTTCAAAAAAATTCTCATCAATCTCCCTTTAAAGCTACCAAGAAAAAAAAAGATTTTATGGGTCATATTATCCTTACCCCAGCATGTGCATATATGTGTGTGTGAAAAAGACAATCAGAAGCAAAAAGAGAAAGATGGAGACGGTGACCAAGAGAAGAAGAGAGGCAGACAGACAGTGAGAAACACACACAAACACAGAAAGAGTGGTAGAGAGAGAAAGAGAGAGCAAGGGAGAGAGACACACACAGAGAGAAAGAGAGAGAGAGAGAGAGAGAGAGAGAGAGAGAGAGAGAGAGAGAGAGAGAGAGAGAGAGAGACAGAGAGAGAGAGAGAGAGAGAGAGAGAGACAGAGAGAGAGAGAGAGAGAGAGAGAGAGAGAGAGAGAGACAGAGAGAGAGAGAGACAGAGAGA
>NW_027186349.1:14091668-14124365 GCF_028583685.1 Petaurus breviceps papuanus
GAGAGAGAGAGAGAGAGAGAGAGAGAGAGAGAGAGAGAAATTTTGTATAAATCTTGTTGTGCAATCCTATTTCACTAATCTGATCATGGGACAGACATCCTGAATATAAAACTGATTACCACATTGAGATTGGACTAACTTTTGAAAACATTTTATTTGTAGTGCTTATAAATAATCACTTGAAATACTTAGGCAAAAATAATTCCAATCAACTTTTTATTACCCTTTAAATAAAAAAATAAGAAATGGTTACTTTCCCCTTTGCTTTGTCATTCATTTTTTTTCTTGCTACTTTCTCTAACTGCTCATATTTATTATTTAGACTTTATCATATTTTTTCAAGCATTGCTGTTTCGGTTTTCTTGGTTGCTAATGAAATGATACATAACATTTGTCTTCCCCAGATACCTTAAAAGACATTTTCCCATATTAACTAGTTGTATTTGTCAAATCTTAGGTGCTTCAAGTCACCTTTTATGTCGCTATGCCATCTTCTTGACAATTTCATCTCCATTTCTCTCTTTTGGCTTTCCTTACCCATCACTACCATTCTTGGAAGTCTCTTACCCACAGCATACTCTCCTACTAGAGATGACAGGCAAAAATATAATTTGCATGAATTGCTTTCTAGTGCTGCTTATAAACATGACAATTTTCCTAGCTGTGGTCACAGGTACTATATAAATACCTATCCTAATTAACATAGAAATAGGCCAAAGTACAGTTACCCATCAGCCTGAGGCTATGGCTATTTTAAATGGATTATGGTCAACCTAAATGGTAGTAATGGGAATTATTCTGAGCTTCAAGCTGAAATGACCTTTAGGAATGATTATTACCTTGGTGCAAAAGGGATAGGTTTTCTATTAAGGTCGCTATAGCTAAAACTGGTATAGAAAACTGGGAAATAATTTTATTCATTGGGGCTGTGTAGGCAGTCAATTTGATTGATTTTTAACCTGCTTTCCTGCTCTACTCTGTATGACTGCTAACCATTTGATATAATAATAACTAAAAATTTTATAGAGCTTACAATTGCCAGGCAAAGTACTATAATCTCATTTGATCCTTGCAACCACCCTGGGAGGTAGGTGTTATTATTATCCTCATTTTACAAATGAAGAAATAGACAAACAGAGGTTTACCTACTGAGGGACCCATACTCCGTAAATGTCTAAGGTCATATTTGAACTCAGATCTTCCTGACTCCAGGACTGGTAATCCATTCACTGTGTCATCTAGGTGAAGGAACTTGTAGTTTATAAGAATGTGGAATATAGATGATTTACTGTGAAATACTTCTTTTCACTTCAAATTAAAATAAAATACACATGATCTTTACTTGAGAAATATTCTGAAAGAGGACCTGTAAAAATGATAAATCTTCTTTTGCTATAATAATGCACTGAAACTTGTCTCAGTGTCTAACAATTATCAAGAATGCTACATTAATGTACTAGGGGCTCTAGACCTAGTTCTGTTACTGAGAGACTTTGGATAGATTTTATTTACTTTAACCAATTTCTTGAACTTTTTATTTTACTGGTTTGAGTTTCCACTTCTTTTGCTTATGCTCCGTGTGACTTTAGTCAAACCAAACTTTCTTTTTTTGGGTCCAAATTTTCTCATTTGCAACATGAGGGGATGTGGCCTCAGAAAGCCTTTTAATCTCTTAATCTATGGTCCTATTATCTTACTTAGTAGTAAAAAGAAAAAAAAATAATAAAGACAATAATCACATTTACTTAGAGTCTATTATGTGTCAGGACTGTGCAAGCATTTAATAAATATTTTGTCATTTGATCTTCACAATAACTGTTGGAGGTAGCTGCAATTATTATTATCATTTTACACATTCAGAACTTGAAGCAAATAGAAGTTAAATTAATTGCCCAAGTTCATATAGCTAGAAAATATCTGAGGTCTGATTTTAACTGTGATCTTCCTGATTCTAGACCCAGCAGATTCTAGACCTACTGTACAACCTAGTCCTTGTCCACATAGATATTATATTCTGGTTCATCCTATTAATTCTCTTGGCATCAAGTTCTCCATTAAGAAAATGAAATGTTCCTCCTTCTATCAGATGTTCGTGACATGATTCATACTCTGAAAGCCCACTGAAACAAAACTAATCTTTTCTCAGTAAGACAATAGCCCCCTAAGTCCCCTTACAGACTGCTTTCTAATCTATCCACTATATCATTTCTCAAATTATTTTCATATTCTGCCATGAAAAAGCTATCACTCCTCTATTTAAAAACCATCACTATCCTCCTCTGAATTCTATTAAATTAAATTTCAAGTGCAAATCTTGGCATTCAAGCCCATCCACAATCTGTCTGTCTACTTCTTATTCCATTTCCCATAGTCTAGTTCATATCCAAACTTATGCACTCTCACCATCCTTTTGCCATTCCTGCTTCCCCCACCTCATGCTATTCTTTTCCTTTTCTATAATTTTGTACATATTATCCCCATTGTTTTCTTAAAACAAACAAATAAAAACAATTTCCTTCAAGACGCAGTTTAAATATTACCTCTATCTCCCTCTTCCCATCCCATAGGGTTAAGGTGTTATGGCCTTCCTCAAATTCCTCATTGCATTTTTCTGAACTACCTTTATCCCTATTATAATCCACACATTTGATGTCTACTTATGCATTTGAGCTTCTCCGTCAGACATGTCTTAATTTGCCACAGTACTCTTCTTGGTTTAGAATCTGCCAAACCCCACCCCAGGAAAAGGTCATCATAAGGAAAAGAATTATTATGGAGAGTGCTAAAACTTTGCTTACTTGCACTTAAACAGCACCCTGCTCTTTGGTTCCTCCAATTGTAGGGTGGAGGGTAGAACAAAAAATTCCTACCTAAACCCTGCTTTATAGAGTGATCAAAATGCCAATCATTTCACTCCATTTGCTGCCAGCTACTCTGCTTGGTTTTGAAGTGACCAACTTCTTCACCATAACTATACCATCAATTTCTGGCATTCCCTGCCTTCACCCCTTGACTGCAAACTTTTCAGCTTCATTTTGCATATGTTCTTTCAGCATTAAATTTTAAACACCTTGTGGGTAGGGACAGTCTTTCTTTTGTTTTTTTTTTTTTTAATCCCCAATACTTAACACAATTTATGGAACATAGTTGGAACTTACCAAAAGTTTATGATATAGCATATTAGCATATCAATCATATAATTTTGTACTAAAGACTCTTTATGAACAAAAAATAAGCCACAACAAAAACAACAACAAAAAGCAAACAAACCAAAAATATGCTTAACATTTAGCATCTGCAAATTGGGAATTTGACACCTCAGCAAAAAAAAAATATATATAGTTAAAATAAAAGCTTTGTTGCTTCTTGCATAATTACCTAGACACATATTCTACATAGAGAACACTGAGAAAGAGTTAAAGAGTTCTAGTGGTCCTGAAAAGACCACTAGAAGTTGACTGCTTAAGGATCTTGTAATTGGATGCAATTAATTTAACCAGCATGAAACTTGGTTTCTTTATCCGTAAAAGAGGGATAATAACATATGCACTATGTATCCTAGAAGTATTTTTGTTTTGTTTTGTTTCCATTTATTAATAAGAGCACTCATTCACAAAATACTCTCTACAGCTAGAGCAGCTATGGGTCAACATGAATAGCATCCTGAACTTGGAGTCAGGCTGAATTGAATTTGAATTCTACCTTAGATACTCTTAGCTTTGTGACCCTGGACAAGTCTTTTAACTCATTTGTGCCTGTTTTTTCATCTGTAAAATATGTATTAAATATACTATAATGGCAAGCAAACAAGTACTTAGCACATTGGTTCAGCTAAGCCCTGATTCTATCAAGACTTTTTTTAAGAAAAAGAACTTGTGAAACCCACAGAGGGAGGGACTTGCTAAAGACAGGAACAAGAAAGATGTGAGAGGTGGGCAGAACAGGGAGGAGCTAATGACCAGATAAAAAAGCTGAGCACAAACTGGGAGAAAACAGAACTGAGAAGGGGATACTTGTGGTGGCTGAGTTGAGAAGGAGAAAACTTGTGGAATCCTGGCACTCTGTTTGTCTTTTCTGTCTGTGTTGATTTGTGTTTGGGATACTTTGGACAGAAACCCTGGGACCTTATTGGAAGCCCTGAAAGAGGATTTTCTTGTTTATTTACAGAAGTCCTTGGAGGAGGGTTTAAGAGGTCCTGGGACTATACTGACAATTTGTGTTGAGTTCTCAGACTTTGATTGTGGGTCTGTTTTGATTTCACAGGTAGAAAGAAAATTGATGATAATGCCAGCAATGTGAATGAATGGTGTTTTGGCTTTCTTGAATCTTTTCTTCTCAGAAACAGAAACTGTGAAGAACTTAAGGTTGACCTCACACTGTGAGTTTCAATATGAAATGGTGACTGAACAAGGAACTGGATGAAGAGCTGGATGATGAGCTAGACAAGGAACTGAGAGATGATGACTGGGTAGATTCAGGCAGGATCTGGACCTATGGAAGAGGAAATATGTAATTTGGGAGCCAGTCTCAAGTCAAAATAAAAGAACTCTCCTTGGGTACATAATGCTGACTGAGAAGATCATGATTTACCATGGCCTAGGAGTGGGAGAACTTTCTACTCTTGTACCTTGTACCTCTTTAGTATGATTGAGTTATGGATGATTGGAAACTAATCACCAATCAAGAAGAAAGAAGACTTTTAGACTGAGAGTTTAAGACAATGTGATCAAGGGGTGGAGAATTTTGACTTTGTATTTTGTGTCCCTTAAGGAGGCTTGTTCCTTAAGGATGATTGAGATAAGGACTTACTGAATGATATCTTTTGTTTAAAACTACTTGGCCACTTTGGTGAAAACTATGTGGCCACTTTCTTGATAAGTTGTTATGTTATAACAATGTGAATGCTGTACTTTGGTTTCTGAGAATGTTTTGCTTTAGTTTACTGCTTAATAAATAGAGAGTTCATTATACTATATTATAGAGCTACTAACAGCAGCAGTACTCTGTAGAGCTGCTCATGCTTGGCTTTACATGTATCTACTTCCAGAGTTGTTGGGAGAATCTATTGCTATACTGTATAAAATATTTTTTAATCTTTTAAGCACTATAGAAGTGATAATTGTTCCTTTTGTTACTGTTAGTCCATCATAGATTATCACAAATAGCAATACACTGAATAACAAAAATTAATGAGCTCATGCTCACTGTACAGCTTAACTTTTTTTTTATATTTTTAAAAACATTTTTAGTCAATCATATGATTGCTTAACCTTAAAAGAATCATTTTGTTATTGGAGTTCAATGAACTCTTCCCATCTAAACTCTTACTATGTCCTCAGGCACTGATTTGTTTATGTCTAATTTAGGCTTGCACAAAGCTTCTGCTTTCTTCTTGCTTGGGATGGGTTTCCTGGTGATGTTTTAGTTGACACTGGGACAGGCTGAATGTCACTGAGCTGAACCAGCAGTCTAATTCCTTCTCCTAATACATGTCATATAGATAGGAATAAATTATTTGGAGATGTCTTGCTGGTTTAGATAATAAGCATCATTTTCCTCATCCTTCAGTGATAATCAGTGAAAGACATCTGCAAATTGGGGCAGCTAGGTGGCACAGTGAATAGAGTAGTGGCCCTGGAGTCAGGAGGACCTGAGTTCAAATCTGGCCTTAGACACTTGACACACTTAACTAGCTGTGTGACTTTGGGCAAGTCACTTAACCCCAACTGCCATTCAAAAAGCAAAAAAAAAAAGAAAAAGAAAAGAGAAGAAAAAAGGACTCCTGCTAATTTAATTTTGAAGTAGGATAAAAAATATATATACTCATAAGAAACATCAAACCATCTGCAACTAAGCTGTGTAATAGTGCACAAAACAATAGGGAGATTTTACTCATTGGGAAATTGCCAGGATGTTATAATAAAAAGAGTTCTGAATTTGGAGCCAGAAGACATGAATTTGAATTGTATCTTTGATAAGGAATATGAATGTATCATTTCACATCTGTTATACTTGTTTTCCTCATCTTCAAAATGAGAAGATTGTACTAGAAATGAGGTGGTTTGATTCTGTAAACTTTGGGGTCCTTTTGAATGGTAAATCTATGATTCTGATTTTTTTCTATGATTAGCTCCTTTTTTGAACTGCAGCATAAGTGATATGTTGGCAATCTTCTCTCTGCCTCTGTGGTAAAGAAACATATGTCCCTTCAATCCCCAGGAGCTCATATATCTTGCCTCAAATTTCTTTGTCAGTGGTAGGGATATCAGCAGTCCCTTGTTTCTTTATGTTGATGTTTTGCCAAATATTTTGAGGACTGTGATATGTGTCAGATGGACCTAACTTCAATTTTCAAAGCTTTAATTCTCCCTATGAGCTGGTGCAATTGAACCTGCTGACAGGTTTTTACTGATTTTATTGTAAATATTCTGAAACATATAAAGAATTAACATTTCTAGTGACTTAGAATAAAGAACAAATCAAGAACTAAGCATACATTTATATCCATGAATCCATGCAAAACACTGACTTTGAAAGACTGCTCATGTACAAGTGTGAGGCTTCTTCTGTGTTTAGTGCTGAGTTTTTATTCCTGACCTTTTTTTCCAAAGGTCAGGCTGTGTAAATCATTCATGAACAATGCTCCCTTGGACAATACTGTTTCTGCAAATACAAGTAAGTATCATATATAGACTCTGGAAATATGAGAGCATCACACAATAATTTATGGAATATAATGCAGTTTGTTGTTTTGATATACCTAGGATATGAGTTTATGAAATTAGTTTAGAATGAAGAGATTTCTTTGACTAGTTCCCAGAATACTGAAGCCTGATTAGAAAATGATATTTTCTGTGTTTCCATGTGTATACTTGGAAGAAATACAAGTAAATACTAGAGAATCCAAATTCCCACCTTTCTAAATTGTAACAAAGCTCTTACTTTTATATAGATCTCATTGAGCAATGCCAGGATATGTTCTGCATTTTTCCTAGGGTATTATCTTAGTGCCATACTGAAAGGGAAGATTTCTCTGTGGGGCCTACTCAATAGCATAACATATTACCTAAATATGCAACTTGGAGAATTTGTTTCATATAACCTTTGACCTTTATTTACTTTAAAATTCACTGTTGTTTCATCATTTTCTATGTCCCCATTGGTTTGCCTTCCAGCAAGAAAGATTTTGTGCAGATCACATGGGAATCTATTAGCTTGAGAAAAGGTCATTAAATTATACAATTTTGCCTTTTTTCAGCACTAGGATCTGCAGGGGAAAATATACTATAAGATATCATTGATGAAGGGGAGGAAAGGAGATATTTTTCTTAAAACAGATTTTTATGCCAAATATGAGAGGAATGAAAATTGTTTTCTTTAGAGAATATTTTTGCATGATATTGTTAAGTGACTTTAATTTATTTCCCAGATGTTGATGTCACAGGGGAAAATATATTTCTAAAATCCCAATGTTAGTTGCATCCCTCCATGCAAATTATTGAAAAATATTTAAAACAATATTATAATTCTTTAAAACTGTATAATATTAAACTAAAATTGTTTTATATATTGTTTTAAATTAAAAAATTCATATTCCAACTTTATGAGGTCATTTTTAGAAGAGCAAAATCTTCACAAATGCATCCATATGTTTTCTTTCACCTTTTTTGGGTAAATAATTCTAATGTTGAAGACTATGGACTACATCCTATATACAGTGCTAGAATTCATAGAAATCATTTCTAGTGAACAATCTGATGTGCTAAGACTATAAAAGATTGATTGGATACTGTTATAACCAGAATTTGGTTAAGTCCATAAAGGGTAGTCTAGTGTAACAGCAAGCACCCCAGCATCCCCAGGGTGGCTGCTAATATAGGTTCTTAAATCTACTTTTCTAAAGGAAAGCAACTCAAAATGTATTAACAATCTTGCTTTAATCAATCAAACATATCATTTACCTAGTTCAGGGGAAAAAGGTCAGCACCCTGAATTTTAGAGAATACAGAGTTTACAAGCAGAAGTTACAAGAAGAAAGTGAAACATTTGAATAGACAGGCCTCCAATTGTCTGACCATTACATCCATACCTAGTCAGTTAGCAGAGAGGGAAGCATCAACACCTGGGTTTTCAAAGCTGGTTGGGCTCAAGACTGCCCATAGTCTCATCTGGTCAAATCACTCAAAACTTCTCAAAGTGAGCCCCAAAACAAAGCCTCACATCAGGGTTTATATAGCCTTCTCCTGGCTCAGAGAATGTAACAACCCTCTTGACCCACTGCCCAGTCAAAAAGCTTTCCCCAAAACCAAGCCTCCCACCACAGGCTCCAGGTACACTTTAGCCTATCAAAGGGCCTAGGGGCAGGGAAGATATTAAATTTCCATTCCCATAACTTCCAGCCCCCAAATCTTTCATGCCCAAAGCATAGCCAATTTACATTTGAATTAGCATTAACATCTCTTAGGTTACATTTGCAATATACATAACTAAAGTTACCAAAGTGTCCACAGGGCCTTAAACAAACACAAAGTACATTGCATTATAATCACCTCAATTCAAAACAAGTGTCAAAAAAAGTTCTCTTGGGGGAAGGGGGGTATCCTTCCCTGCACACTATTCTTGCAGGCTTAGCAACAGGGTGGGGTCCTTGGGGGTGCATGGACAAAAGTCCATCCTTCCCCTGCATCTGACACTGCAGGATGCAGCAAGAAAACACTCCTGCCTCACTGCACATTCCTTACCTTGTCCTGTGGCTGAATTTGGAACTCCTGGGTTCCTTCTCCTCCTGCAGGAGGCAGCCCTGGGCTTCTGCCCCAGTCACAAGGCAGGCAGCTCACCATTCCAGTGAAATATAGAAATATCTTCTTAGAAGTCATACAATTCCTAGATGTGTCCTACCTTAGTGTAAATCCTTAGAAGATTTCAATTTTTTGTAAGAGCAATAATGGGAATATAACAAAAACAGTGTATATCTGAATTCAGCACAAGTAATGCATTTGAAAAGAGCCAGAACAATAGTTAAGAATAAAGAGGACAGGGAAGAAGAGGAAAGAGAAAGGGAGTAAAAGAAAAGAGAATTATCTATCCAAATGAGATTTTTCCAGACTTTCCCAAGGTACTAATGCCTTCCTTATAATCCTTCTTTCTTTTTTCACAGGACTCTTGCTTTCATTATTTTCATGTAGTGAATCTTGTAATTTCCTTTCCCTTTCCATTTGAGTAGTACCCTTTGTCAGAAAGGAGACTGATAGAGCCACTCTAATCCCACAGACTACATTTGAATACAAAGATAGAGAAACACATAAACACTGTGTTTCTCTATGAATCTTTTTTCATTATTTTCTTTTGCATCCATTTCTTTCTTCTTAATCCACAAGTGAAGCGAATTTGAAAGTAATACTGAGGTAAGAGATACAGTTCATTAATGGTTTTATAGATATGTGAATTAGTCTACAAAGGGATTTCTGCTAGTACTGCTATGAAATTATTATATTATGGAATGATTATGATAGAATAAATATGGGCCTATTAGCAGAGACCATCAAATCAAGTGGTGTGTGGTATTAGCAGATACTAGAGATCAGATCTAGCTTCTGACACAAGCTGTTTGATCATAAACAAGGCATATAAATTCTTAGAGTTACATATATTCTTTGGATTTACTTCATTTGTCAAATAATGATAATGTTATTTCTCGGACCACTTAAACAGAGTTGTTGTGAGAATAAAATGAGATACAGATAAAAAACTATGGAAGACTTGGAGTGCTATGTTAATGTAATTTATTCCTGTTTATAATCTAAAGAAATTCTGTGCTGTTTCCTTGTATCATTATTAATTTTTAAATAAATAATAACTGTAGACTGTGGAGTAATTTATGTATGTTTGTGTGAGTGTGTGTGTGTCTGTATGTCTGTGTGTGTGTGTGTGTGTGTGTGTGTGTGTGTGTGTGTGTGTGTACTTTGAGCATAACAGCAATCCTGTGAGGTATCAAAGGAAATATCATGGTCATTTGACGGATGAAAAAGTGCTTAAGGGACGTACCCCTAGTCATATAACTAATGATTTTCAGAAGAATTTGAAAATATTTTTCTTTTTTCATATTTTATTCTATTTTTAATTTATGAAATTAAATAAGCATTTACATAACATAGAACAATAAAAAAGATAGTTGTACATGGAACTTCAAATCTACTAAGTACAACTTGTTATTTCTTTTAAATATACAAGAAATATATCATTTATTTTTTTCCTTTTTTTCCCCTCTCAACTCTTCCATAGAGGTAGCTATCATTAGACACAAATAGGTATATAAATGTAAAATTATTCCTGGGAGACTTCTATTAATTAGTTCTTCCTCTGAATGAAGATAACATTATTCTTTGTATGTCTTTTATAGTTAATTTGGGTATTTATAATAGACAAAATAACTTATTTGCTCCAACTCATTCTTTTTTTAATTTTAATTCATTTTTTATTAGTTTTCAACATTCATTTCTACAAGATCTTGAGTTATAAATTTTCTCCCTGTCTCTCCCCTAACACCCACCCCAAAATAGCAAGCATACTGAATACCCCTTCCCTCAATCTGTTCTCTCTTATATCCTCCCCCATATCTCCCCTTACTTTCTTGTAGGGCAAGATGGATTTCTATACCCCATTGTGTATAACCTACAGCCTTATTTACTGGTTTCATGTAAAAAAAATAACATTTGTTTTTAAAACTTTGAGCTCCAATTCTTTTCCTTCTTCCCTCCTAACTCACCTCCACTGGAAAGACAAGCAATTCAGTATAGGTTGCACATGTGTAACTGGGCAAAACATTTCCATAGTAGTTATATTGTGGAAAACTATATTTCCCTCCATCCAATCCTGTCCCCAATTCATTCTATTTTCTCCTTTGACCCTATCCCTTTTCAAAAGTGTTTTCTTCTAACTACCTTCTTGCCCTATATACCCTCCCTTCTATTATTCCCCCCTCTTATCTCTTTCCCTCCTACTTTCCTATAGTGTACAGGTATCAATTTCCCATGTATGGATGTAGATAATTTAACTCTATTCAATCCTGTATGTATTCTTTTCCTTTTTTGCCTGTTCATGCTTCTCTTGGGTCTTGATTTTAGATGTCAAATTTTTGGTTTAGTTCTGGTCTTCTCCTTATGAAAACTTGAAATCCTTATATTTCATTAAATGAAAAATTTTCCTTTAATGTTTTATGTTTAAATTTCCTGGGCAAATGATTCTTTATTGTAGTCCTAGTTCCTTTGCCTTCTGGAATATCATGTTACATGACCTCCAAACCTTTAGTTTTGGAGCTTTGTGTAATCGTTACTGTTGACTGCCCAATATTTGAACTGTTTTTTTTTTTTTTTAAGCAATTGGGGTTAAGTAACTTGCTCAAGTTTTCATGGCCAGTTATTTCTGGGTATGGTGATGAATACCTGAGCCTGGATTTTATCCCCCAGGTCATCCCAACACTGGGGCAAGTGCTCTTACTCGCTGAGCCACCTGGCCGCCCCTAAGCAATTGGGGTTAAGTAACTTGCTCAAGGTTACATGGCCAGGTGTTTCTTGGTGGATACTAAGTGTCTGAGCCTGGATTCGATCCCATAGGTCATCCCAACACGGGGGCTTGTGCTCTTATTTGCTGTGCTACCTGGCTGCCCCAGAACTGTTTATTTCTGATGGCTTGCAGTATTTTTCCTCGACCTAATAATTCCGTAATTTAGCTATGATGTTCTTAGGACTTTTCATTTTGGTGTCTCCTTTCCTGAAGAGATTGATGCATTCTTTCAATGCCTATTTTGCCCTCTAGTTCCAGGACATCAGGAGAGTTTTTTATGATATTCTTGAAAGATGCTGTCCTACTGGGGCGGCTAGGTGGTGCAGTGAGTAAAGCGTCAGCCCCGGAGTCAGGAGGACCGTAGTTCAGTTCTCGCCAAAGACAATTAACACACACACACACACACACACACACACACACACACACACACAAACTAGCCATGTAGCCTTGGGCAAGTTACTTAACCTGCCCTCCAAAAAGGAAAAAAAAAAAAGAAAGATGCTCTCTTTGTGCTCCTTTTGATCATGGCTTTCAGATAGTAAAATGTTTATGATATTATCTCTCTTAGATATATTTTCCAGGTCAGTTGCTTTTCCCATGAGGTATTTTACATTTTAATCCACTTTTTTATTCTTATGATTTTGTTTGATCGATTCTTGATGTCTCATGGAGTAATTAGCTTCCGCTTGTCAAATTCTAAATTTTAAGGTGTTTTTTTCTACCATTAGCTTTTGTACTTTCTTTTCCATTTGGACAATAACACTCTTTAAGGAATTGCTTTCTTCATTGGACTTTTGTACAATTTCCTTTTGGTCATTTTTCCTTTTGGTCAATTCTACTTTTTAATCACTTTTCCAAGATGTTGAATATTTTTTTTTATAATTCTCTTGCTTCACTCTCATTTCTTTTCCATATTTTTCTTCCATGCTTTTGTATAATTTTTAAGCTTTTTTGAGCTCTTTCATGAGTTCTTGGAATTGAGACCACTTCCCACTTTTCCTTTAGGTTTTTGACTAATAAGTGTTTTGACATTGTTGTCCTCTTGTGAGTTTGTGTCTTGGTCTTCACCATCACCATAATAACTTTCTAAGGTAAGATTCTTTTTTTGTGTATTTTTTTCTTTTTTTCATTCATTTAAATTTGATCTCTGCTCCCTGGGTTGAAGGGCTCTCTCAGGCTTCTCATGTTACTGGCTGCAGGGCCTAGCTGTTTAGCTGGTGCTATGCTGATGCTACTCTAAGGCCCATGTGTCTGGTGCTGTGTTAATGTATGGGGTAGGGGATGTCTGGCAGTGCTAGAGGTCATAATGGTTTGGCAGTTTACCTGGTGTTGAGCTGGGGTTCTTGTGTTTATATCTGTCATGTGATGAGACATGGGAAGGTGGGGCGTATTTCTGCATTTCCCCAGGGCTAAACTTCAGTCCATGGAGGTCTGGCCACCAGGGGGTGGCTGTTTTCCCTGAGTTGTGCTAAAGCACATAGAGGTCTAGCTTACTTTCTTTTCTTCTCATTCTGAGGTATGCCTTCTTGCCTGGAATTGTGTTAAACCATGTGGTAATTGTTGGAGATGGAGACTGTAGTTTCCCTGACTATGCTAAGGTATATGGGGAGTCCTTCTTTTGACTTTTGCCTACTCTACAACATTAGGGCCCAGGACTTACCACTGTTTTGCTGAGGTATGGTTAGATCTTGGCTTACTAGGATGCTTCTCATCCTGGATTGTACTCCCATTTTACCCAGCCATTCCTTATCCCACACCTTAAGACATTACCAGACACAAGAGTCCCCCAGGGGGCCTTAGAGAGACATCAGCATAGAGTCATTTAGACAGCCATGGCCTGCACCCTGAGATGGACCTTCCTTGCTGATCCTCCACGTTTCCTGGGCTAAAAGATCATTCCACCTTGTCTTTCTGTTGACACTGCTTTTCCAGGATTTGATCTGGTGCTCTATTTTAAGGTTGTCTGAAGGTGAATATGGAGAGCTACATTGATTTACTGCTTACTCTACCATCTAAGCTTCAATCTTCAATGTTAGTCCAACAGTTCTTTCTCTGTATATGAATAGTATTTTCCCTTATGAGTCCTTTGTACTTGTCTTGGATGATTGTGTTGCTGAAAAAAGCTGAGTCATTCATAGTTAATCATCACATAATGATGATTGTATGGTATACAATATTTTCCTGGTTGTGCTTATTTCACTTTGCAAATCAGTTTTCAAGAGCCTTCCAGGTTTTTCTGAAATGTTCCAGGTGATCTTTTCTTATTAGCCAATAGTATTCCATTATATATATATATATGTATATAGTTTTTTCAATCATTTTTTTTTAAGCAATCAGGGTTAAGTAACTTGCTCAAGGTTACAAGGCCAGTTATTTCTGGGTGTGGTGCTGAGTATTTGAGCCCAGATTTGATCCCCAGGTCATCCCGACACTGGAACTGGTGCTCTTGCTCTCTGAGCCACCTGGCCACCCCTAAGCAATTGGGGTTAAGTAACTTGCTCAAGGTTACACGGCCAGGTGTTTCTGGGTGGGTGCTAAGTGTCTGAGCCCGGGATTCGATCTCCAGGTAATCCCAAAACCAGAGCCGCTGCTCTTATTCACTGTGCTACCTGGCTGCCCCTCAGTCATTTCTTAATTGATGGGCATCCCCTCAATTTTCTATATTTCGCCACAGCATAAAAGACTGCTATAATTTTTTTACACATGTAGGTTCTTTTACTTTTTTGTGATCTCTTTGGGATACAGAATTAGTAGTGGCACTTCTGTATTGAAGAGTTTGGTTGTTCTTTGGGCATAATTCCAAATTATTTTCCAGAATGTTTGGATCAGTTTGCAAATGCACCACCAGTGCATTAGTCTCCTAATTTTTCTACATCCACTCTAATACTTATCATTTTCCTTTTTTGTCATATTAGAAAATCTGATAGGTGTGAGTTGGTATCTCAGAATTGCTTTAAGTTGCATTTCTCTAATAAAGAGTGATTTGAACACTTCTTCATATGTCTATAGATATCTTTGATTGCTTCATCAGAAAACTGCCTGTTCATATCCTTTGACCATTTATCAATTTGTACATAATCTGTATTCTTATAAAGTTGACTCATTTCTCTATGTATTTGAGAAATTAGGCCTTTATGAGAGACACTTGCAATAAAGATTGTAAAACTTTCTAATCTTGGTTGCATTGGTTTTGTTTGTACTAAAGTTTTTTTTTAAGTTAATATGACCCAAATTATCTATTTTATATTTTGTAATGTTCTCTAGCTCTTGTCTGGTCAATAATTCTTCCCTTTCCCATAGATCTAATAGGTAGAGCAGTCTTTTCTCTTCTAATTTGATTATGGCATCACCATTCATTTTCTAAATAATACATCTATTTTGACTTTATCTCAGTATGTGGTATAAGATGTTGGTATCTATCTAGTTTGTGCCCTATTGTTTTACAGGTTTCCGAGCACTTTTGGTCAAATAGTGAGTTTTTTATCCTCAAAGCTAGGATCTTTAGGTTTACTGAACACTAGGTTACAATGGTCATTAACTAGTTTTTCTGATGTACCTAAACTATTCCAATGATCCATTTTTCTATTTCTTAACTGGCAGTAGAGAGTTTTGATGGCTACTCTTTTATAAGGTATTTTGAGGTCTGTTATTGCTAAACCACCTTAATTTATATATACTTTTAATTAATTCCCCTGATGTTCTGTAACTTTGGTTCCTCCAAATGAATTTTGCTATTTTTTTATCAGTATAAAATATTTTTGGAAGTTTAGTTGGTATGATACTGAATAAGTAAATTGGTTTAGGCAGACTTCTCATATTTATTATTTTGGTTTGGCCTGCCAATGAGTAATTGATATCTTCCCTATTGTTTAGATTTATCTCTATTTGTGTGAAATAGTTTTTTTGTAATTGTGCTCATATATTTCCTGGGTTTATCTTGTCAGGTAAACTCCTATATATTTAATATTGTTTACAATTATTTTAAATGGACTTTCGCTTTCTATCTCTTACTTCTGGGCTTTATTAGTCATATAAAGAAATACTGATGATTTCTGTGGGTTTGTCTTATAACTTGTAAATTTGCTAAAGTTAATAATTATTTCCAATAATTTTTCTAATTGATGCTCTAGGGTTCTCTAAGTACAGCATCATATCTCCAAAGAATGCTAGTTTTTTTTTCATTAATTCTTGTCCTAATTCTATATATTTTATAGCTAAGTTATAGCTAACATTAGTAGTATTATATTGATTATTAGTGGTAATAATGAACATCCTTGCTTCACCCCTGATCCTATTGGGAAGGGTTCTATCTTTCCTCATTACAAATAATGCTTGCTGAGGGTTTTAGATAGATACTATGATGTTAAGAATGCTCCCTTTCAGGGCATCTAGGTGGTGCAGTGAGTAGAGTGCCAGACCTGGAGTCAGGAGGACCTGAGTTTGGATCCAGCCTCAGACACTTAACAGACAAACACTCATGCACACACACACACACACACACACACACACACACACACACACACACAAACCGAGCCGTGTGATCTTGGGCAAGTTACTTAACCCCAATTGCCCTCCAAAAAAGAAAAAAAAATAATGCTCCCTTTATTCTAATGCTCTCTAGTGTTTGTTTGCTTCTTTCATGTTAATAGTAATGGGTACTATATTTTGTCAACGTTTCTTTTGGTTTGGTTATTGATATGGTCAATTATATCGATCATTTTCCTAATATTGAACCTATCCTGCATTTCTGGTATAAATCCCACCTTGTCATAGTCTATAATTCTTGTCATATATTGCTGTAAATGCCTTTCTAAATTTTTTTCCTATTTTAAAAATAAATTCATTTATTTTGTTTTCAACATTCACTTCCACAAGATATTGACTTATAAGTTTTCTCACCATCTCTCCCCTACCTCTCACCCCAAGAGAGCAAACATACTGAATATTGTGTTCACAATTTTTGCATTGATATTCAATAGGGGAATAATTTCTTTTTCTTATTTAGCTATTCCTAGTTTAGATATCAGCACCATGCTTGTGTCATAAAAGGAGCCTAGTAGGACTCCTATGTGTATTTTTTTTCAAAATAGTTTATATACTATTGAAATTAATTGTTCTTTAAACTTTTGATATAATTCCCTTGTGAGCCCACCTGGTCATGATAATTTTTTTTTTCTTAAGGAGTTCATTAATGCCTTATTCACATTCTTTCTTTCTTTTTTTTATATGGGTTTATTTAAGCATTCTATTTTCTGGTCTGTTAATTTAGGTACTGGATGATTTTTTTCCACATAAATGGGCAAAACATTTGATAATGATTGCTTTAATTTCTTCTTCATTGGTAGTGATTTAACCCTTTCCATTTTTGATATTTAATCATTGATGTCTCCTTTTATATTTCCTTGTGTCTCTAGGACTTATTACATTGCTTAGAACATTGTATAAGTTTGACAAATGTTTGACTAAGATTTTTTTTTCTTTTCTCCTAAGGACCCTTTTGCTTGGTGAATCATACACTGGGAAGAGAGTTTAGGATGACTAGTCATGCTTTATCCACATGTACCTTGTCTCACTCTCCATTATTCACCTTATCAGCCACCTTGCTGCTCTCTGCATAGTCTTTCTCTACCTCATTCAAGCTCTACTTTGTATCCAAGCTTTCTATCTATTGCCTATCTATCTCCATACATTATATCTATCATTCATGTGCCATGTTCTTTTAACTACACTGTTTTCTTTCTAAGATCAGTTCATGGGATTAGAAAAAAAATAGTAGTTATCTAGCCTACCTCCCTTAATTTACCGAGGAAGAAATGGAGCCTAAGATGTTACTTACTCAACTTCATATACTTCATTGGTTCACAGCTGATATTTGAAGTTATTCCTCACATTTTCTTCAGTGTTTACCCACTGTGTATGTTGCAAAAATTTGGTGTACTTTTTTTTCTGATTGACTATAATAACAATCAAATAATTTATGCGTTATGCCTGAAATTTGATTAAAAATTAAGAGAATCAATTAGTTTATGGAGCTAATGACTGCCTCCTTTAAAGTCTGTGCAAAAGGTATTAAATTACACAGATATCTGCAATAGAAAGCATATAATAATAATTATTATATAGTCCTCTCTGACAAATGCAGTGTTTTAAGTTTGAGGAAGAAAATTTCATATACATTATCTACTTTTACCGATAGTTACTACAGATGTTATTTAAACTCTTTACTGATAGAAAATCCAAGCCTGAGAAAATTTAAATAACTAGTAATTTTTAGAAGTAACATTCAAATCCTGATATCTCCTGAAAGGTAAATCATAGATTTAAAATATGTTGACTCTGTATCCAATTGCCTTTCTACCACTCAGTCCTGGTGCCACAAATTGTAATATCTACCCCACTGAAAATTCTAATCTTTGCTCCAATTATCCCAGAGTAATATCCCACTGTCCCAGTCATAATCCTTTTAGTTACAAAAAATTCCACATATAATTTTAGCTTGTCTCATCGGCTAAAATGACTAGCGTTCTAATATCACTACTGTGGTTGACAGTTATATAGAGGTTTATAGAATATAAAATTTAAAAATATCAAAGATAGAAAACGCCATTTAGTACAACTCATAGCTTAATATACATGCTCTACAACATCTCCAACAGATTGTCAATGCCTAAATGGATATATACAATGCAATCAGGCAATCCTAGCCTCTTTTAGATAGAGAACTTTAGGTCTTATGGAATTTTGCTCCTATATTGAATAAAATTTCCTTTCTCTCCACATTTGCCATGATTTTTCCTACTTCTGCTGTGAAGGTGGTAATAAACAGAAGCCTTGACTAATTATATTGATATTTAAAAAATACTATTTATCCATAACCCATTTTCTTTCCCTAGACCAAGATAATATTTTTCCTTGTAAAAATTAAGTCTGGTTAGGCTAAAAATGCCAATAATTTGAAATTGTCTGGCATAATGTCCTTACAGTCATCCATCACTATTCTATTGAGAGAAGGAAAAGATGGGGGCAATATTCTTCTTCAGAGGATTTGCATACAATTAGTCAAAAAATTACTGAAGTACTGCAAGAGGAATGGGAATTTGAGATCTTTCCTGCCCCTTAATAGACCTAGGTGGGAGTTTGAAAAGTAAATTTGAAAGTATTTTGAAGTTTATTTGAAGTAAATTTGAAAGTAAATTCTGTCTCCTAACAGGCTGAATGTAATCACATGGAGCCTGTGATGAAGGGAATTTGCTGAAGGGTACAGCAGAGCCCACAGGAAACTTCCCAGGTCTGAAGATAAACTCTGCCTCCTAATATGTTAAATATAGACACATGAAGCCTGTGATGGGAGGAGTTTTGCTGAAGGGAAGAAGAGCCCACATGAAGCTGGGAATAAGAGCTAGACAGATGGTGGCAGACAGAGAGGAACTCAGCCAAGGAGATAGAAAGTTTTGTGAGTAAATGTTGATTTTTTTTATTGGTTTTTGGGAAGGCCAAAGGATTTTGTGGCTCTCAGCATTATTATGGCTTCTGGATATCTTTTTAGATGATGGAATTGGCTTATTGGCTTTCGGATTTGGTGTTCTAGTGTTTAAATAAATCCTTCAGTTCTATCCTCTTTCTGGAGAGTTTGGTATGTTTTGTGATCGAACGTCATGTGATAATTATAGTCACTGTCTTTATTGTGATCATGGGTGCTGTAAATATTGCATTTGTGCTACAGGTACCCACATTAAACATGTCATATCTGACTCAGTAATGACATGTCAAAATGACCTCAACCTTAATTTACTGATAAGCAAAAGATAACATGGCATTTCCTGTAAACCAATATTGTGTATATGATTATTTCATCTTGTATCCATATGAGAATTATCAGTTATAGAATTATTAAAATAGATTATGTTTGAAAAGTGATTTCACTAATAAGAAAATTTTAAATCATAAACCTCAAGGGCATTGTTATTGGAAATTTCTGTTGTACTTCAAATAAGTTCCAAAATTATTCATCTGTATAGCTTATTTCTAATGTCATCAGACACTGAATGAGAAGTGAAATTTAGATCATCTTGAATAGAATGTGTGAAAACTAAAAAGTATCATTTGTGTCCTTGGAACATCAAATAGTGCAGTTTGGCTGTTGTGTAGACAATGTAAAGCAGAATAGGACAGAAAGGTCAAAATGGTGGCATAGCACTGATTTGGAGACTGCCTTTAATAATAGACAAAGGAGTTTGAATTTTATTAGATAGGCAATAGTAACATGTGATGACCAATTTTTTTTTTCATGAGAAACAATAACGAGAATCATGTGAAGTATAACCTTGAAGTGACAAAACATGGGTAAGGTAAAATTAGTAAGGTATAAATATGTTAATGACACTACTGTGCTCATTCCTTTCAATTCCCTAGGACCAAAAATGCAATTTTTATACATTTTCAATATAAAATGATTGTACGCTTTAAGTGGCCAAATTCTACAAAATATTCTTTTAGTGAAAGAAATCAATTTGTTTCTTAGAATAGTCAAGTTAAAGTAAATAATTAAGACCACATTTATGAAATGAAATAATTGCTAACCAGGCTTAATTTGACTTCAATATTTTACTAGTTCACATAATAAATCAATTATGTAATTTGTAATACATTCGTCACTTCTCAAAGTAATTATTGTACTTAGCACAAATTCCTAAAAGCTTATCACAATAAATTTACTGATTTTTATGAGCTTCATAATGTCTGTATGTTGAAATTGTTTCTTATTTTATCACTTCTACTACTAAATTGCCTTTCTTCTAGTAATCATGTTGAATATCTGTTTTGGAAGTAGACCATTTACTTATCCAAGACTAAAAAATATTCAAGAGAATTCATATATATATAAATGAGATATATAAGATCATGAAATGAGAAGACAAAACATGATGTTGATTTATGAGGACCTTGAAGCATTTCTTTGATACCATTTAAAGAACCATGTAAACTTCAATTTTGTTTTCTTTTTCTTATTTATATTTATGCTTTTGAATAGTGGTAGTCCTGTTTATGAACATCTCTGATGATGATACAGTCTTTTTTTTAAGCAATTGGGGTTAAGTAATTTGCTCCAGGTTACATGGCCAGTTATTTTGTGTGGGTGCCAAGTATCTGAGGCTGGAACCAATCCCAGGAGCCCCTACACCGAGGATCGGTGCTTTTACTCCCTGTGCCACGTGACCATCCCTGATGCTACAGTCTTATGTCAGATTAATAAGATGTTAAATAGCCTATAAAGTAAACCTCTGCATTAATTATTTGGGCATGAGGGAAAATTAGTTACTGAAGGACTAGTAAGTGGTGGATCCTATAAAGGGGATCCCAAAAGACATAGAATTATTTGAGCTTTTATAACTTAGGGTTGAACTAAGAAATTTGGAATACTGCATATAACTATAACGACAAATGATATCATATGGTAACACGAGACTGCATTGGCATAAAGCAACGATATTCGGGGAGGGTTATTGAGAGGAGAGAGAGAGATGCTGAAGAGTTTATATTCCCTATATTTTAGAAGGCTGCAGAGTTTTAAGTAAAGAAATGTTTATGGATGTTGGAGAAATGACAAATACCAAATGTTCACATTCAAATAAAATGTTTTTTTAATTTTATTTTAAACTTTTTTTTATCTTGCTTTTACCTAGCCTTAAATAAATGTGCCTATTACTATTGAAGCCTATGTATTAATATGAATTAGTAGTTTTTATAGTAGAATAACTTTAATGAAGTTATTATTACAGATTATATATTATTAAACATTAAATAACCTAAAATATTAAAATAACATCTTAAAATTCCTGATAGAACCTGAAAATTAAACTGGAAATCTGCAGCTCAGAGATGCTAGTTCTTTCTTTGCCCCTAATTTTCTGTGTAATTGTGGTCAGTTTGCTGAAAATTCTGTGTATAGTTTATAATTACATTCAATTATTTTTTCACTCCATTATTTAGTTGTAATTAATAATAACAAGATAAGTGATTCAATAAAATAAACTCAAATAATGCTACATGTAAAATTCTATATTATAATTTACTCATGGTAAACTATAAAAATGCAACAATTTTTATGATAGAAAATTTTTCTGTCTATGATTTCTAAGCTCTCAAGTTAAATCTAAATTTTTTTATACTTTCTCTCCACCTGTCATCCTTTCCCAGAAATTTTTTGTGATTTTTTAAATATACGTATCTTGTCCAAAGGATAAGTAAAAGAAGAAAATTTATATATGGTAACCATTTTCATTTTACGATAAGAGTTAATATATTAAACTTTTTATATGAATTGTTTGACTTTTGTTGCAAGATAATTTTTGAAAATTTTGAATAAACATCAGTATATTCTCATATTTCATCATTATACCTTAATTCTCTTTGAAAATATATTTTTATAATAAAAATATCTTTCTCTAAAGAGCTACAGAGGTAATGCTATAGGAAAAAAAGCATAAAAAGACCAAATCCCCAAATGAGAAAATTATTAATAAATAGTTCCAACATTTGAGATTAAATGGGACAGAAGTTGTCTACTATGAACATAGCAGTTGGTGACACTGGGCATAAAAGACAAAATGAAAAATAGTCCCTGTCCTCAAGGAGTTTACTTTTATTAGAGAATAAAATATAGATAACTATACATAATAATTTGAAGAAGAAAACATGCCCTAACAATTATGGATATCAATAAATGTTTCCAATAGGAGATAATGGTATGTTTGCTAAGCTATATTTTTAGGAAACTAGGTATTCTGAGAAACAGAGATAAGATGAGACTGCATTCTAGGCACATGAATAGAGCCTAAACAAATACATAGAGGTAGGCTATCAAATACCACATCCAAGGAATAGCAAAGTTTTTTTTTAAATGAATAAAGTGAAATAATATTAGCTTCATCTGATTTTAGGGTGAAATGACCTTTCCTTTTAAGGATGGGGCACAGATGCAATTAGATTCAACACAAAATATGCCAATACATAGGAGAGATCAAAATTAGATATGAGAGAAGATAATTGAATGGATGAAATGATAGATAAGACAAAAGAGGAAAGAACCAAGAGCTCAAATAGTAGGGTTCTCTTTGTTATAGAAAAGGACCACCTCTTTGTCAGTGACTGAAGTAAATGATGAAAAAATGGGTAATGATAATTAAGGATTTCTTAAGTGAGAGGGAAGAATATATCATTCAAGATGGATGATCTGAAATTTCTTAGTAAAATAGTAGATGAGACCCTCTACAGAGAGGGATAGGTAATGGAGGTTGAAGAAGCTTGATGTTGGAAAATATTTTTTGAAAGAGAAACTCTCTGATCAGCATCAATTTTACAAGATTTTAAAGGATTTCAACAATGTCAGAACTAGTTAAGATCAAGACTATAAATTTGTAGTGGGTCCAAATGATTCCTTCTATAATTTAATCCAGAGTTCCCAAGGAGGAACAGAAAAATCTTAGTAAATAAGCAATTTTTCCTTTCCTCAAGTTGTCATATATTAATCTATTCTTGCATAAAATATTATTATAAAAATGGGTAAATTTAAATTATGAATTACATATAAAGGTTAAGGTAACATATCATGGGATAGATTCTATATAGTAGTATAATATATAAACCATCTTAATTTTGATCATGAAATAAATAATTTATATAATATTACAGAATTTTTTAATATGAAAGGATCTTAAAGATCATCTGTTTAAACCTTCTATTTATCCAGTGTCAAGCAGTGCAGTGAAATAAGGCCACAATGTAACCTAGAGTTGGAGGGAGAACAGAAGAGTGCTTAAACTGTTTATTATGTCACCGTAATGAAGAAAAAAAAAGTAATATCATAACATATAATATAATCCTTTGACATTTGTTTTAGATTCTCAACTTCACTGTAATAAGGAAAACTTGTGAGGGAATACAGACTCATTAGATTGTGATTTCCTTGAAAGTAGGAACTTATCTTTTTTGTTTTTCTTTTTCCCCCCCAAGGTTACAGAGTGCCTCAGAACAGAGGAAGTGGTTATTATATTATCTTTACTGTTGGACTAAAATATGCTTGACCAAAGTCTTAATTATTTACTTCAAATGAGAGATGTTAAGTGACTAATTCAGAATCATATGGTATCTACATTTCAGGGGTAGTATTTAAACATAGAACTTTCTAATTAGGAAGTTGGTAGACTAAACACTGTATCAAGCTGCCTTTGACTTTAAGATTACTTCATTTAAAATATTGGCAAAACCACTACTAGGTCAATTTACAAAGATAAGTAGGGAAAAAAAAGAAAAATAATCTATATGTTCTAAAATATTTATAGCACCAAGAAGAGAAGGCAGCCTTGTGTGTCTACCACAGCACTAGGGTATTAGTTATTGATCCCACCTAGAATACTTCAGTTCTAACCTGAAAGGATATATAATACTGATCGTCTACCCATTTAATCTGAGCAAATGGAGACTGAGAAGCCAGAATAAAATTCCCCAATACTGATACCAATGGTGAATTTGTTAATCATCGTGCTGAAGATATGGAGGAAGAGCAGGCCTTAGAAACACTGAAGAGATGGTTGAACTTCCCATTTTGGTTCAGAGCAAGAATGCTGGAGAAGTAATTGGGAAAGGAGGCAAAAATATTAAACCACTTCATACAGACTACAAAGCCAATGCTTCAGCCCCAGACAGCAGTGGCCCTGATCGCGTATTGAGTATCAGTGCAGGTATTGAAACAATTGGATAAATTTTGAAGAAAATCACTCCTACTTTGGAAGGAATGTGCAGTTGCCATCACCCTTTGCAATCAGCCAACTCCCATTCAAATCTGATGCTGTGGAATGCTTAAATTGCCAACAATATAAAGCAAGGGACATTGACTACCAGTTAAGACTGTTGTTTCACCAGAGTCTGGCAGAAGGAATTATTGGGGTCAAAGGTGATAAAATCAAAGAACTTGGGAGAACACTCAGACAAATATAAAGTGTTTCCAGGAATGCTGCCCTAATTCCATGGACAGAGTTGTTCTTATCAAGGGGAAGCCTGACAGGACTGTGGAGTACATAAAAATCATATTGGATCTTATGTCTGAATCTCCCATCAAAGGATGTGCACAGCCCTATGATCCAAATTTCTGTGATGAAACTTATGACTTCTGGTGGTTTCATGATGATGTTTCATGATCAGCAAGGAGGCATTGTAGTATTTCCCATATGGAAAATGGAGGAATATATAAATAAAATAGGGGAAGTGGAGGATTTGCCAGAATGCCCCTAGGTCATGATGAATGTTCTATGCCCCCATTTAGAAGAGATTATGATGACATGAGCCCTTGCAGAGGACCCCCGATACCTCTCCTGGATATTGCAGCAGTATGAAAGATAGAAATCTTCTTCTTCCTCTACCACCCCCACCTAGAGAGGGAGATCTTATGGCTTATGGCAGAAGAGGACAACCTGATGACTGTTATGATAGCATGGTTGGTTTTAGTGCTAATGAGACTTAGGACTCTGCAACACATGCATGGAAGCCTTCAAATGGCAGATGGCTTATAAACCACAGATTGAGTACCATGAGTTTATAGCTGATTCTGGACATGATTATTTTGTTCTATTCTGTTTTGATCCTGTCCCTTTTCAAAAGTGGGTGCTTCCAACTTCACTCCCCCCGCCCCAGCCTGACCTCCCTTTCAACATCCCCCTTCTCATCCTCCCCCCCCCCTACTCTCCTGGAGAGTGAGATACCCTATTTATTGTATATTTTATTCCCTCCTCAAGGCAAATTAAATGGGAATAAGGTTGACCCATTCCCCTTTGCCTTCCTATTCTTCCTCTCCATTTTAACCATTTTCCCTTGCCTCTTGTATATGACATTGTTTAATCCATTCTTTCTCTCTGCATCTCCTCTCATTATATTCCTCTTTTACCTCTTAATTTCACCTTTTAAGTACCATCCCTTCTTGTTAAATTGGTCCTATGCCCTCTATGTATATATGTAAATATATATATATGTATATATATACACACACACTAACATATGTATTCATATGCCCATATATGCTCATATATAGACATATATATTTCTATTCCCTTCAACTATTGAGAAAAGTTTCATCAGTTACAGTTATTGTTTTTCCATGTAGGAATTTCAACTCTGATAAGTTCCTTATGATTTCTTTTCACTGTTTACCTTCTCATTCTTCTCTTTCTTCTTGTACCTGAATGTCAAATTTTCTATTCAACTTTTTTTTTTCAGCAAGAATGCTCAAAAGTCCTCTATTCCACTGAATGAACATATTTTCCCCTAAAACATGATACTCAGTTTTGCTGGGTATCAGCTTGGGTGATCAAACTGGGTGACTCTTGGTTTTAATCCTAGCTCCTTTGACCTCCGAAATATCACATTCCAAGCCCTTCGATCCCTCATTGTAGAATCTGCCAGATCCTGCGTTGTCCTGATTGTGTTTCCACAATATTCAAATTGTTTCTTCCTGGCTGCTTGTAATATTCTTTCCTTATTCTTGGAATTCTGTCTATAATATTCCTAGGAGTTTTCTTTTTGGGATCTTTTTCAAGAGGTGATCGGTGGATTCTTTCAACCTCTATTTTGCCCTCTGGTTCTAAAACATCGGGGCAGTTTTTTTTTTTTTTAAGAACTTCCTGGAGGATGATTTCCAGGTTCTTATTTTGATCATGTCTTTCAGGTAGTTCAATAATTTTTAAATGATCTCTCCTGGATCTATTTTCCAGGTCAGTGGTTTTTCCCATGAGATATTTCACATTGCCTTCTATTTTTTCATTTGTTTGGATCTGTTTAACAGCATCTTGATTTCTCATAAAGTCATTAGCTTCCATTTGCTCCAATATAATTTTGAACAATGATTCTCCTCATTGAGCTTTCAAGATTCTTTTTCCATCTGGCAAATTCAGCTTTTTAAGGCATTATTTTCCTCATTGCCTTTTTAGCCTCTTTTACCATTTGAGTTAGTCTATTTTTTAAGTTGTAATTTTCCTCAGGCTGTTGACTCTCATTTCATAATTTTCTTTCATTGGTCTCCTTTCAATCCTTTCTCTTCCCAATTTTTCCTCCACTTCTGTTATCTGCTTCTTAAGGTCCTCTATGACCTATAACCAGCTCATAAATTCCTTTGAAGCTTTTGGTGCAGGAGTTCTGACTTCACTGTCTTCCTCCTGTTCTATGCTTTGCTCCTTTTTGTCCCCAAAATAGGAGTCTAATTTTGGAATCTTCTTTTTGTTTTGCTTTCTTTGTCTGGTCATGTCGCCCCTCGGTCACTTGACCTCTGGGCTTTTTGCCACAGTAGGACTCTGCCATCAGACAGGGGAGCTTTCATCCCAAACACTGGGGTTTTCTCAGCTGCTGGAAGTATTACATGGGTGCCCTCTCTGAGGTCTCCACATGTTCTGGAAAGCTGGACACACACCCAAAGACCTCCACCCTAGACTGCAATCCAGTTCCAAGAAGGTTAAAGCAAGAGCGGTTACCCTCAGACTGGTGCTTGGTCCCTCTATACTCTGCAGGCCAGGAGCTGAAGGTGCCACTTGGCACTGGCTGGCTTTGTCAGGAGTCTCAGCAGCTTCTCGCCCCGGGGGCAAAAGCCATGCACTCCTACTTACTAAGTCTCAAAGTCCAGACTGCACTGACCTTTCTCTTTGTCCTTTGCATCTATGTTTTTATAAATCTGGACACGGCCACAGCTGCCACTGATCTGGGGTCCCTGGGGCAGGTGGCTGGTCAGGCCATCCCTAGGGCTAAAGCCTCGGGGTGGGGCTGGGATTGTCTCCCAGAGCACTGCTCTCTCTAATTCCTGCCAGCCTGCTGGGCTGTCCTCAGTGGGAGGTTAGCTTCTCTGTGTCATTTTGTGGGTTCTGCCACTCCAAAGTTTGTTTAGAGTCCCCTTTTTACATTGGAAGAGGTGGAAGCCAGAGCAGCGGGGAGGTCCTGCTTCTACTCTGCCATCTTGACTTTCCCCCCCAGGGGGTGTTTCCTAACAATTATATTGGATTGGTTTGCCATTTCTTTCTCCAGATCATTTTACAAGTGAGGAAACTGAGGCAAACACAGTAAAATGAGTTGTCCAGGGTTATACAGCTAATAAGTGTCTGAGGATAGATTTGAATGCATGACTTCCTGATTGCTGGAGCACTACTCTATCAGAGTAATTATTAGAATAAAATGATTGAATATTTGTAAAGAATTGTCACTTTCAAAGCACTATTTGAAGGATTGAAAATGTCTCTGTATTTGAAAAAAGTAGCATATTGTTTTAGAAGACAAAGTGCTCTGAGAATCAGAGGTTAAACTTTAAGAAAATAGGTTAACTTCTCTGAACCTCAAAAATATATCATTACCATTGTGTAATTGTCTAAAGCATTTCTCCAACTTTCTGATGTACTTAAGCCTTTAATAGGGTATGAGCCTGATGCAAATAATTGGTGAATGGAAGTACAATGAAGAAAATAGCAATGAAGATAACTATGAGACTGTCTTAGATATTAATCTTCATATAGAATTGTGATGTTATAAGAAGATCCTGTAAATAATGATAACAAATTACAATGCGATATAAGTCCTATCTTTGTTTAAAATAAAGACATATTATGCTTCTGTCTGTTTTCATATTGACCAACAAGTTAATAATACCATTATGCCAGATTCACCCACATAGAATGATGGGGAGGTTAAAAGGTTTTGTTATGTAGGTGCAATATTGATTTTAGTTTTTTTTTTTTACATGAAGAGCTCTTCAACCAACAGGCATATTTTTAAAAATCTCATATTATTTTGTCAATTTCAGTTTATCTATTTCTTGTCTTTTGATATCTCACTTACTTCCCAGAATGAAATAGTGCACTGTGCTTCCCAAAGTTCAGGGCAAAGTTTAATAGCAATCTATATAAATTCATAATCACAGACACACCAACATTCTGGGTGGTTAATGCCTATGCATTTGTAGAATAATATAAACTCTGAAGTTGACTCTGCTTCTTAATGTCTTCATATTTCATGGGTTTCACTGTTTTCTAGTGAAAACTCTCAGGATCTCAGTGAAAAGTAATTCTAAACAATTCAGGGAAAGTGATAAAATTACACATGCTAGGATTCAACTTAATTGATTTTGGGTGTAAATGAACCTGAACATCAAACAACTTTCTTTTTACTCTCATGTGTATAATTCCAAGGCAAGAATAAGCTGCTTAGTGTTTTAAACATTTCTTATGTAGTTAAAACACAGAAATGGAGTCTTCAAATTTCAAAATTTGATCCACACTTTAATTAAAATTCAAAGAAAACTACAAGTACAACATTGCAATTCAGGTAAGATAGATTCTTACTGTACAATATTAAAATGAAATAAAGCCTTCCTATCTTAAACTGAAGGCAAGGCAGAAGTGCTTCTATATACCAATTATCGTCTTGAATTCAATTCAGCTGTACATGGTCTTTAGAAAAGAGTTTTCATTAGTACTTTTAATAGTATTGACAGTTTAGTCAATGAACATTTATTAAGCATTAAGTATGTGCCAGGCATTGTTCTAAGCACTGGGGGGAGAAAAAAAATCAAAGGCAAAGATATTCCATACCCTCAAGCATCTCACAATTTCAAGGGGGAGACAATGAACAAAGAAATAGGTACAAATAAGCTAGATACACCATAATCAAGTGTGGTAAGGCACTGGAATCAAGAGAGGTTCAGAAAGTGTCTCTAAAGAAGATGGAATTTTATTTGGGACTTAAAGGAAATCAGAGAAGCATATATTCACAAATGAGATATCATTCTAGCCATGAGGAACAACCAGAGAAAATACCTAGAGCATAGAAAGTGTCACATTGGTGGAAAAACAAAGACAATAGTGCCACTTGCTCCAAGAGTAGTATATGGCAGCAAGTAAGGTGAAAGAAGACTGGAAAGGAAGGAGAGGACTAGGACTTTTAAGGGCAGCCAGAAAAATTTACATTTGATATGGGAAGTATTATGTAGCCACTTGTAAGTTGTTGAATAGGGGCTGACAAGGTCATAATTTTGATTTACATCAAAATTAATAACTGAGTGAATAGGGAATGGACTGAAGTGGAGGGAGACTTAAGATATGCAGACCCACCAGTAAGTGATTGTAATTGTCCAGACGTGAGTTGTTGGAGGCCTGTACCACCATTGTAACACTGCCAAAGAAGATAAGGGAATAAAATGGAAAGATAATATAAAGGTGAAATTAATAGTTATTGACAAGAAGCTGAATATATGTGGGAAGAGATGGTGAGGGGTTGAAGATTCTACCTAGATTGCAAGCCCGAGTGACTGGAAGGATATTGTTGCCCTCTATCATAATAGTTCTATGAGGTTGCCTGCAATGAAGACCAATTTTAAGGTGGTAAAATTAATAGGAAATATCACTGGGCTATAATTCCATGGGATTCACATTCTAAAATTCAATTTTTATAAAAATTCACTTCATAGAAAAATTATTTTTCTCATCCTTTTCTCATAACATTTTTCTTATTGCAGTTCACAGTTATTTGAAGTTTTCATTGCTAAATAAAATTTATTACTAATATCTCCATTGTGATGCAAAATATTTTATGGTGTGAGGGCTAATTCTGACACTTCCTAGTTGTTTGATCATATACAAGTCATAAAAATGTCTAAGACTCACTTTCCACATATATAAAATTATGATAATAACAATAATAATAACTGCAAGGTAAGACTTTGTAAAATGTCAAATATGAGCTATTGGGAGCAGCATGGCTTTTTAGGGAAGGGTTCTGGGAATGGAATCAGGAGAGACAAAAGCTTGCCTCCTATCTCTGAAACATTATTGCTCACAAGTAAAGGAATAATATTTTGCTATAAGAAATGAGGAGCAGATGGACTTCACAATAATCTGGAGGCACATATAAAGAGATACTGAGTGAGGTGAGCAGAATCAGGAGAACATTATACACAGTTACAAACACACTGTAGCAGTGATGACTGACTTTGATAGACAGGGCTCCCTTCAGCAATGCACGGTGATAAGACAACTCCAAAGGACATATAATTAAAAAGGTTATCCACATCCAGAGAAATAATTATGGAATCTGAATGCAGATTGAAGAAAACTTCTTATTCTCTCCCTCTCTTTTGTTTTGCTTTGTTTTGTTTCTTCTTTCTCAGTATTTATTCCATTGCTTATAATTCTCCTTTAAAACTTGACTAATATTTAGTGTTAAGGTATATGTGGAACCTATATGGGATTGTATGCCACCATGGAGGGGGAGTGAAGTGGGGAAGAAAAAATGGAACTCTAAACTTGTGGAAATGAATGCTGTAAAGTAATAGTAAATAAATTTTAAAAAAGAAAAAAATTTAAAAATAACTTTATCCAGAAGTTTAACTAATGAAAATTAATTTCAGTGAGGATAACAAAAGTGTCCAGATAGCACCTTAGTCAGCAAGTATCTACTTATTGGTTAACTGAAGAGGGATAGTTGAAAGGTATAAATAGATTAGAATAAAAAACTCATCTACAAAATGTTAGAAGAAAAATGAGCAATTATAAGAAATATTGCCTCATGAAGAAGAGAAAAGCAAGGTCAAATTATATTATACAATACACAGGAAAATACCCAATGACAATCAATCCAAGACTTGCATGGACAGATGTAAAGTGAAATGTAATGTGTACAAAGTAATAGTGATATTTTAAGATGGTAATTTGAGAAGGCCTTGGCTATTCTCAGCAATAAAATGACCTGGAACAGCACTTACCCTAGCATATCCAGGATGGCTACTAGCACAGGTTCTTCAATTTGCTTTACTAAAGCAGGAAAGCAACTTTAAAAGGGTCAACAATTTTTAGATGGATAGATAGATAGATAGATAGATAGATAGATAGATAGATAGATAGATAGATAGATAGATAGACAGACAGACAGACAGGTAGACAGGTAGACAGGTAGGTAGATAGAGAGAGAGAGAGAGAAAGAGAAAGATGGGGTGGCTAGGTGGCACAGTGAATAGAGCACCAGCCCTGGAGCCAAGATGACCTGAGTTCAAATCCAGGCTCAGAAACTTGATATTTATTAGCCATGTGACCTTGGGCAAGTCACTTAATGCCAATTGCCCTGCCTTCCTCCCCCCCCCCAAAAAAAAGGAAAAAAAATATATATGCCTATGCATATATACATATATATATACATATGCCTATATTTATACATACATGCATACATAGTTGCATGTGTGCATACATACATATATATTTCACTGTTCAACAGATCAACAGTCAGGGCTTCTAACTGTCCCAACTAAAATTCCATCTTCTTTAGAGAGACTCTCTGTCACCAGAGAAGCACCAACATTTAGGTTTCCAAATCCAGGAGCCTCAGCCTCTACTGAGAGTAGAGATCAAATCACACAACTCTTCCCATAACTGAGCCCCAAAGCAAAACATCATCTCAGAATACACACACACACACATACACACACACACACACACACAAACAGAGCCTTCTTCAATGTCAGAGGACATCACAACTTTTGTGACCCACTGACTAATTACAAAGTAACAAAAGGTGCGAACCTTCCTGAAAAACAATTGTCCCCCCAATCAAGCCCTTCCTGTTGGGTTCCACTTCAGGGCCATTAAGGGACAGGGAAAATCTAGAAATTCCCTAGGCCATTTAAGAGGCAGGAGAGATCTTCAAATTCACTTAGCATTACATGCCATAAGACAACTCTAAAGGGCATATGACAAAAAATGCTATCCACCACCAGAGAAAGAACTGATGGTGTGTGAATACAGACTAAAACATACATTTGTTTATTTTTCTTGAAGTTTTTGCCTATATTTTCTTTGAAAACATGATTATTATGCATGTGTTTTGCATGACTACATGTGGATGACCCATGTCAAAATGCCTGCCTTCTCATTGGGGGTTTGGGGAGGGAGGAAGGGAGAGAACTTGAAACTCAAAGTTTTAAAAGGGAATGTTAAAAATTGTTTTTTCCATGTAAATGAGAAAAAATAAAATGAAAGAAAGGAGGAAGAAAGAAAGGAAGGAAGGAAGGAAGGAAGGAAGGAAGGAAGGAAGGAAGGAAGGAAGGAAGGAAGGAAGGAAGGA
>NW_027186349.1:14124375-14145963 GCF_028583685.1 Petaurus breviceps papuanus
GGAAGGAAGGAAGGAAGGAAGGAAGGAAGGAAGGAAGGAAGGAAGGAGGGAGGGAGGGAAAGAAGGAAGAAAATCATTCCAAGGACATTTGGGGAAGCAAATAAAAGAGGACTACAAACAGAAGACAAATGAAAAAAAATGCAAATAAACTATGCCTTACATTAAGGATGGTGGAATTAATACACTTCAACTCTTCCATCTATACAAAATTATTATTTGTCATTTAAAAAAGAATTGAGGGCATCCTTCATGATAAGATTGAGAACAAACAGTTCCACATCTTTATTAATTAATATTAACTGAAATATATTGAGAAAATATTTAAAAACTCAATTGTTCTTACTATATATTTTTTTAAAAAATGATTTCCTGTAAGAAAATGTCACCCTGTGATTTTTTGCCATTCATATATTACAATTACTGAAGATTCCTTGGAATGTATAACAAAATCCTTCTCAAAATAAACTTTGAGTGAGGCACAAAACATGGAAATATTTTATGACACAACAGTTGTAACTGAGATAAAATAGATTTAGCATAGTATGAAGGTCAAAATTGGTGAAGGTAACACTCCCCAAAATTTAATGATAGATCCTACTAGCTTTCAGGAATAAATAGCATTTTTAAGGAGAAAATTCATTGACTTAATATGAAGCCTTGGTACCCACATAGAGCTTAATTTTATTATATTTAATAAAAATATCCATATATATTCTTTGAAGGAGCATTATATATACATATGCAAAATACACATATATTTCCTTTAAACACATAATTTTAAGGAAATGATCTTCCTTTGTAACCACATATTAAATTATAATTAGGTAGAAGTAGATGTCAATTAACTATCACCATCTCCATACCACATTACTCTTCACCAAATATACCTTTGTTCTATGGCTTTAATTTCATAAAATCACCAATTGCTAATAACTGCAAAAAGAAATCCATACTTGGAAACAAATGTGTTAAAATATAGCCTCAACTATCCATAAGCTATAAGATCATGGACAACTTCCTTAGCCCCTTGAGTTTCAGTTTTCTCTTTTTAAAATAGTGCCTGTCACACCTACCTGACAGAGATATAATGAAGATCAAAGGAAACCATGGGCAAAAAGATAAATAACATCTACAAGTTGAAATATTTATCTTCTAGGTCTAGCTGGGTAAAATGTTAAAAAAATTTTCAGCAGTATATATTAGCACTGATGATAATGTCTCACATAAATTAGAGTTATTATTCATTTAGGTAAAACTAAACAACAATATTAAAATATAATCTTCCAAATTGGAATTTTTCCAGGACACCTGAGTGGATTACTAAGATTATAAAATGGCAATTTAGACAAATTTGTAGTACTAATTAAATGATGAAACTCAGAAGTTCCAAGTGTCTAATCAGTATAACTTTCTGGCTATATACCTTGTAAATAGACAAGAGAAATCAATTCTGCATTAGAGTTGCTGAACTGAATTCTTATCTTCTAATCAGACTCCTTGATTTTGCCATACATCTTGGAATGCCACTAATCATTGTTAATGAGAAAAACATTTATTACTGTGTATTGTATTATACTAGCCTTCTAAACATAAGCATACTAAGTTATTTGATTTAACTTTTACACATTTTTCATCTGGAGTACTGAAATACTTCTCAGGTAATAATGTTATGTGTGTTTTAGCAAACACACATTTCTTAACATTGAATTGAATTCATTCTACCTACAGTAGCCCCTGTATATAAATGAAAGGAGATATAGCTACTATTTGCAAATAGGGGTTATTTATGAAAGAATAATTCAAACCCTGAAATGAGTTTGAATAATTTTTGCACTGGGAGGACCTTACTGAGTAACTTCTAAAATTGTTCCCAAAGGTGGAAATGAACATTCCTAGATTTTTATCATTGCTTTTAAAATAACTATGGAGCCAAGATATGACTAATATAGAGATATGAATAGCATCATGCTTCAAGGTAACATTATAGACTAAGTAATGTATTCCCACAAATGTCATGTCTTCTCTGTTTCTTAAGCTGTGCATTTATAAATAAGTGCTCAAATAAGCATAGGAAAATAAAAAATAAAATAAAATTCTAAGTTGTAATTGCCATTCATTTTAAATCAAATATGAGTTGAAATTCAGAGATTATATTTTAAATTACTGGAATCCTCTCATTCTTTCTTTATTAAAGGAGTTGTCAGATTAAATAAATTATTATTTTATAAGCAGTTATCTCATTCATAATCAATCTCTTATCTTTGTTCTTCCCAAGAAAGAGAACATAACAATCTCCCCCCTCTCATTCCAGTTAAAACATCATTAAATGAAATAACATGATTTTGAAATTATGCAAATACATGAGATGTAATGTTTCAAATTTTTCTTTATGGTTATAAAAAAAATCTCTAGTGTGGTTATAATTATAGACAAAAATAAAGGACAGATTATAAAAATATATATAGTACTCTCAGTGTAATGAAAAAAAATTGGAAAAATTCTCAGAATAATATCCTCAGTATCCAATTTTACAATGAGCCAAAACATTAGAAGGAGAGCTAGACTAATGAAAAGGTGACATTTCCCTTCTGGCTTCTTGATGATGCCAGCTGTGTGAGAGTGAGTTCATATGGCTAATTTTCCTGTCAGTGGGTTAAAAAAAGATGAGATGACTGAGCACAGTTTTAAGGAAATAACATCCTCAACATGCCTTTGACATCTTCTCATTGTGCATTGAGGGATATCAGATGAGTTCAGTGCCACAAACTCACCTTAGCTCTTAAGAAAAATCCAGCATTCTGAGGAGTAAAATTAAAGTCCGCTTCCCAGTATAGTTTCCTTTCTTGAAGAGGAAAATGTCAAAATTTAAACAGAGATCTCTTACTTAGGAGAAATGTGAAAATTGCAATCATTTTAAACCTTAAATATTGGGATACTTGCATCCTATGCAGTATCTATGAATCTAGAAGCTGTAGTAGTCAGGTGTTCCTTCCTTATCCACGATCCTGTTAAACCAATAATGTATATTTAAAGATGTCATAAATAGTCTTTAAAGCACTACAAATGTATGTACAGTGATGCTAAAAACTCTAAACTTTTAAGGACTGTGATTTTTTTTTAAAGATTAGAGATTTTCTTCATGCTTATTCTCTACATGTGTTGAAACAAATGTTGAGGGATTGAGAACGAGGTATGATATGTACAAGATATTAAGGTAGAAATGAAGGTTATAATAAATAAACTGTTTTTTCCTACTTTCACAAAATTTTATTTGTGGGGTCAAATAATTCATCTGCATTTGTTAGAGGCCAAGAGTTTTGCTCTGTTATTAAATGTACTTAGATCAAAATTTTCTAGTTACATCCCTGTCTAGATAATGTTTGTCCCTGTGTTGAGATGATAGCAGTAATTCAGAAAATACTTGTGGATTGCTTGATGGATGAAGAAAATTATTATGGCTCAGTAAATGGAGGCATGGTTTCAAGCTAATAACAACACAATATGTTTTCTTTACAATTTCTCTTCATTTAACTCAAATTGGAATTAACTCTAAACTCTTTGAATCCATAACTTTCCTTCCCTCCCATATATCTTCTTTCTGGTCACCTTATAATTCATTTTCTCTACCTAATTTGCCACTGGACTTAGATTGTTATGATCTATCTATTCAATTTTAGTAAAATAAACAATAGGAAAATAATTGCTCTTCTACTTTTCTTTCTTTTAAAAAAATTTTTAATACTATTGTCTTTTCTCAAAATTCAGTCTCAAACAGGACATTTGTATCAAAGCACAGTGAAACCAAATGAGGAGACAGAGCACAAAATATTTCACACTCACTGTGTGGAGGAAAAGATGTTTCATCATTGATACTCAAAAATAAAAACTAACCATTGAAAGGATCCAAATCCAGATATCTTTTAAGGTGGTTTTCACTTTCATTTCTATGTAATCACTTGTTTCTACTCTCTTCACTTTGTACCAATAACACCAGATTTTCTAAATCATTCAGAATCCTCCAAGTACCTTTATATTATTTTCTGAATAATTTATAGGGCAGCTAGGTGTCTCAGTGGATAGAGTGCCAGATCTGCAGTCAGCATCTTCCTGTGTTCAAATCAAGCCTCATAGTTATTAATTACATGACACTAGGTTGGTCACTTAACTCGACTTTATTTTTCTCATATGTGAAATGAGCTGGAGAAGAAAATGCCTTACCACCTCAGTGTCTTTACAAAGACAATCTAAAGTGGCATTACAAAGAGTTGGACACAATTAAATAACAATAATATGATATAATATTAATATGCCAAACTTCATTCATTTCTGAACTGGAGTGGTACCTATTTTCTGGTTAATGTACATAATTAGTAATAAAAATATTTTTTGGTAAATAAAATACCTCTTTATGCAAATTTCAATTGTAATGTTTGTATTAGATTAATTATAAAGACATTTGCTCATCTTGCTATGTAAAAAGGTTGTATAGAGAGTCAAGATGGCAGAGTGAGAAGAAACAATTCAATTGACTTTCCCACTAACCCTCCTCCACAATGAAAACTCAACAGACTGAATTAGGATTTTCAAAGCCAAGGAAAAGTCACAGAGAAGTGCTTTTTTATACAACAGGTATTTAGGGAGACAGACAAGTATATCAACATTGAGAATGAGATCTGTATAGCAATGTACCTGCCATGAAACATTCCATTGCCAAAGGTCTCAAAGAGGTCCAAGACAGTGGAACAGGTTGGGAAGTACTAGAGCAGAAAGAAATCTTAAAGATTCCTTGAAATAGGTCAGGTTATAGAAAAGAGTGCCATCTCATAATTTTTTTTTTCCCTACTACCCAAAGCTGGGTCACAGATCCAGGTTAGAGGAGTCAATGCAAGTATGGTTCCTACCTGTGTACTGAACAACAAACAGGTTCTGTAAATATATTTGTGTAACACTGATGCCCCCTTGTAACTTGCTGGAATAATCAAGGCAAATAACCATACCAAAGATTAGTTAGGAGTTATGTTGATCTGAACTTACAGAGCCTCCCAGAAAACCAATAGTGACTGATTTCTGTAACAGTCTTGTAAAACTTAGATCTAATAACAAGATGACTGCCTGAAATCTTTAATTTGCAGGGTTCAGAAAAGGAGGTCAGTGAACAAACCTCTATGTTGCACCACTTTTGGAGTGCTGAAAGTTTGCAATGCTCACACCCTAGTATGTTTGAACCATGAAAACATAAGAAGAAAGTAAATAATTCTAGGCTATTGATATTCTCATATGATGAGACAATATATGTATCCCCCCTCAGAACATTATCATCACCAGGAGAAATAGATGAAATATAATTAGAAAGAAGTCTTTGATGTGATAGAGTTGTTATGGATGATCTCAAAAGAAGAAAGGGTGAGGAAGAGGAACATACAAAGAAAAGGGAGAAGAATATATATAATATATCTTTAAAATGATGTACATAATTAACAGTTTGTAAGATGAAGGGCAGTAGGTGGGGGAACAAGCAATGTCAAGCCCTGTGGAGGCAGGGATTTTAACACTCATATGAGTTGGTTAAAGGATGGAGGAATGTATTTACACAAGGGTAGATTCAGAAATATATATTATAGGGAAATAGAAGGGAAAGAAATCAAGGAGGCATTTGTCAGAATCTAAACATATTCTTAAAGAGAGTGTAAAGAAAAAATAGAAGGAAAATTGTGAGAATAGGATGGATAGAAACGTATGTGTAGCAATTACAGCTGAAATATATGTGGCATGAAAACATTCATAAAAATGGGAGATGAGAGCATAATGGATTAGAAACGAGAATCTAGCAATATATCGTTTACAAGAAACACTTGAAAAAGGAAACCATGCACTGAGTTATAATAAAGGTTTGGGATCTACTGTGCTTAAACTGAAGTAAGAAAAAATGACAGAATAATTATGATCTCAGACAAATTAAAAGGAAAAATGGATCTAATAATTAGAAGAAATAATTAAAAGAAATAGAGAAACTGAAGTTTGATAAAAGTTATAGAAAGTGAAATATCAACAATAAAATTATATGCAACAAAGAACATAAATCTAAATTGTTAAAAGAAAAATTAAATGAGTTATAAAATTACAAAATTATAATAATGGAAACCTTCATTTATTCCTTATGTCCACAAAAATTAACCTCTCAAAAATGAAAAATAAGTTAAAGAACCGAATATAATTTTAGAAAAGTTATAGAAAACCTCTGAAGGATATTGAAGAATAATATAACGGAGTATTTCTATTTCTCAGATGTAAATGGCATTTTCACCAAAATTAATCATGTATTAATCATGGAATCCTCATAGACAACTGGATTAACACAAATAATTACATGCTTGTTTTGCTAACAATAAAGCAATTAAAAATATTCAATAAAGGGTCTTTGAAGCTAAGATTAAATTAATTGGGTGCTAAATAAAGAGTCCCAAAGAATTTGTACTTCAAAGAACAAATCATGATGGCAATCTGCAATTTCATTAAAGACAATGACAATAATGAGAAAATACTACAAAATTTCTAGTATAGCAAGCACATTACTTAGGGGGAAATGTGTTTATCTAAATGTTTTCATCAATAAAAGAAAGAAAAAAAAGAGATCAATGAAATAGGCATGCAACAAAAACAAACAAGAACAGTAAAAGTAACAACACAACCCTAGAAAACCAACAAATAAACCCACAGGTAAAACAGCAGAATAAAAATCATTAAAATGAAAAATGTGATCAACAAAATTGAAAGTTTAAAAATTAAATAAATGTAAGTAGCAAGCAAAGTTTAAAATAGGTAAACCATTACCTTATTAAAAGAAAAAAGAAAGAAAACCAGAATAGTAGTGTTAAATCTAAAAGGTGAATTTTCAAACAATGAATGAGAAATAAAAACATTATTAAGAGCTACTGTTCCTATTATATCCCAAGAACCTGATAATATTAATGAAATGTCTGAGTACTTAGAAAATTATCATTTACCTATAAATACAGTATAGGAAATAAAATACTTAAGTAGTCTTATCTAAAAATGAAAAAACAATAAATGAACCCCCAAATAAAAACCACCACCACCACCAACAACCACATTTGATGGATTTATAAGTAACTTCTACCAAGCATTTAAAGAATAATAAATTTCAGTACTACACAAACTATTTGAAAAAAGATGTAAAGAAAAGGTCCTAACAAATTACTTCTATGATGCAAATACCATAAATGTAGTCTCTTTGTTAATATTTCATTTAAAATTTATTTTAATGGTTTATCAATTTTAAAATTTATGTCCTACATATATATATATGTGTGTGTGTGTGTGTGTAAATTTGTATCATTGGTGGAGTTGTGATATAATACAAAGACAATTTACTATGAGAAGTCTGGATCTTTATAAGGAATTCAAGGTTGAGGTTAAGGTTAGGTTGATTTTATATTCAACAATTCAATACTAGCCTCATTCAGTATTAGCAAATGCTAAACATAATTGAACATACTGATAAAAATCATATGATTTTTTTCAATAGCTACAGAAAAATATGTTGCTCACAAAATGCTATACCTATTTCTGTTTTTTTCTAAGTGCCAGAAACCATAGGAATAAATGGAGCTTTTTTTTAAAATGACACATAGTATCTCTCTAAAATGAAGATCTAGAATTATCTGCAATGTCGAGAAATTAGAATCCTTTTCACTAAGATCAAGGGAGAAACAAGGGTGTCTGGAAAATGAAGTATTTTTTCCAATCAGTTTTTCTGATAATGGTCTTATTTCTGACATATATAACTAAATCAGTTACATAATAGTAAGAATCATTTTCATTTGATAAAAAAAGGATATGACGAAGTAGTTTCCAGAGTAAGAATTAGGAGCTATCAATGCCCAATTAAAAATATTTCAAATCACTTATACTTAGAAAAAATGCAAATTAGACTATTTTTTCAGTACTACTTCACAACAATCAAATTGTCTATGTTGGACAAAAAGGGAAATAATAAATACTACAGGGATTTAAGAAAATTGGTACTTTAGTGAACTATTGGTAGAACTATAAACTGATCCAACTGTTCTGGAAATAATTCTGGAACTATACCCACAAAGCTATTGTACTATATATATGTACCTTTTGTCTCAGATCCTTTGTCTGTACTCTACAGAGTTATTGGTTACTATTTCCATCAGGCCTTGATAATTCATCCAACCTCTTTTCAGTAAACTGGATCCTACCCAGGCCTACTAGAAAGAAGAAACAAATCAAAAAAACAAAAGAAAGAGAGAGCAAATAGTATACTTCTATTTACATGTGTACTCCAAAGTTCTTTCTCTGGATTTGGATAGTATTTTCCATCTTGAGTCTTTTGGAGTTGTTTTAGGACCTTGCATTACTGAGAAGAGCTAGGTCTATCAAAGTCAGTCATCAGTCAGTGTAGCTGTTACTGTGTACAATGTTCTGCTGCCCTAATTCAGCATCAGTTCATATAAGTTTTTCCAGGTTTTTCTGAAGTCTGCCTGCTCATCATTTCTTATAGCAAAATAGTATCCCATTATATTCAAATACCACAACCCGTTCCTCCATTTCCCAAATGATGGAAATTACCTCAATTTCCAGTTCTTTGGCACCATAAAAAAGAGTGGCTACAAATATTTTTAAGCATGTTGTAATGGCAAGCAAAGAAGTACTTAACACCTTGTTTCAGCTATTTAATTATTTAACATGTGGTTTAAGTTCAGGTTTCTTTTGAGCCTTGCCCATGATTATATCAAGTCTTTGTTAAGAAGCACAACTTTTGAAACACACAGTGGGAGGAACATGCTGATGCAACAGGAAGGGGTGGAACAGGAAAGTAGTGATGATACAAAAGGAGGATCAGAAGCTCAGAGAGAGCAAAGCTGGCAGAAAGTATGGTTGTGGCACCAGAACTTTGTCATTCTGTTTTGATGTTTGATCTGTCTGCTGATAGAAGACATTGCTGTTATTACAGAAAGCCTGGGATCATAATGTTGTTGCAGAAGCCCTGAAAGAGGACTTTCTTATTGTCTGTTTAGAGAATTCCTCAAGGATGGTTTTTCCAATATTTTCAGAGGTCCTGGGACTTTCTGATGATTTGTGTTGATTTTTTCAGATAGGGACCCTATCTTCTACTCTGTGGTGATTACACAGACAGAAAACGAAATGACAATAGTGCCAGCAATGTTTGTGAATATTGTTGTAACTCTGCTAAGCTGGATATGTGTAGATATTGTTTTGACGCATTTAAGTTTTGCCTTCCCAGAAACAGAAACTGGGAGGGGGACTGGATACTGTGAGCTTCATTATTTTTCATTATTAGAGGATTTTCTTATTATAATTTTACGTTTTACCATTGGTTTGTGAAAGGAAGAGAAATCATATGTAGTTACTTATGCTACTTTGAAGATTCCTCAAATGTACCTTATAAAGAGTCCCTGATGAGCTCATCCATATAAATATATCTATATATTTATACATATATATGCAAATATATCCATACTTATATGTATATATGCATATATGTCTGTATATGTAGGTATCTACATATACCTATATAGGTCTTTATGCCTAGATAAATATATGTTTTTTTTTGTTGTTATTCATTCATTTTCAAATATATCTAACTCTTCACAGCCCTATTTGGGGGTCTTCCCAGCAAAGATACTAGAGTGGTTTGACATTTCCTTCTCCATATCATTTTACAGATAAGGCCCTTAGGTAAACAAGGTTAAGTGATTTGTCTAGAGTCACACAACTAGTAAATATCTGAGGGCAGATTTGAACTCAGGAAAATGAATCTTCTTGTTTCCAAGCCTAATACTCTGTTCATTGTGCCACAAAGCTTCCCACATAATATGAACATATACATACTGCGGTTGTGTACACATATACACATGTATTTTAGAATCACTTTGCATATATTTTCATTGATGCATATACACACTTTGGTTTTGCCATATAATATAAGCCCTTCAAGGACAGATTCTGTTTACTTGTGTCTTTGTTTGCCCTTCACAATTCAGTAGATACAGTAAATACTTACATGTAATATTAAATAAATCTTTGTAAAATTGAATCAATTTAAATGAAGTAGTGAAGGCAAGGATATTGTTGAAGGATGATATTTCACCTTCTACTTAAAAAAAAAATAAACTGCCCCCACCCAGCAAAAAAAATGTAGCAATATCTACATAAGAGAGAAGTAATAAGTGGTCCCACACAGGACTTTGGAGTTTTTGTTTTGGAGCTGTATCTCCATTTGATTTTTAATTAGAAAGGGGCACTGTGTGAAAGCTCCCAAATGGGAAGACATTTACCCTAGTCTTTCTTGCCAAATTGTATTCCTGATGAATTAAGCTGAATTCAAAACTTCTCTCCTTTTTAGCTGCTTGAACAATGGCTATTATTCACAGACACACAGACACAGTTTCTAAAATTTAAGTCATTTATCAGAATAGGGTGTGTTATTATATATGCATTTTTCTTTTTTTTTTTGAAATCTGATTCAATTTTTCCAAGATTCCTCATTTCATTCCTGTTTTTTTTCCGTCTGTTCAAAATATCAATGGGGTCATTTACATGTCAAACAATATAAAACAGAAACTGAGAATGCTAAATTGGAACAAGTAACTTGGTGATTTTTTATTCATTTTGTATCACATAACAGTAACTTGAAAATCTATTTATTGAAGCTAGAGCTCTGCAGGCTTCTTTATTAGTTTATAATAAAGTTTAAAAAATATTTCAATTCTTTTGAAGATGATTATCAAGATGCTGCTGCTGCTGAAGATGATGATGTGCATAATATTAAAAGTGCATGGCTATATGGGTGGCTAGGGGTGCAGTGAGTAGAGCACCAGCCTTGGAGTCAGTAAGACCTGAGTTCAAATCTGTAATCAGATACTTCACACAAAAAACTAGCTGTGTGACCTTGGGCAAGTCACTTAACCTCAATTGCCCTCCAAAAAGCAAAAAAAAATAGTGCATGGCTCTATGCACCCCACCCCATATACCGCTGTACCCTTAAGGGAGAAAAACAAAACAGCTTGTTGCATCTGGGCTATTTTTATTTGTGCTGTCACAATAAATCCACTGTCAAATAGTCTCCAAGGTCCCTTGTTCAGATATGATTACAGCAACAATCATTTCACAATGGTTACTCCAGCACTGGAGCCTTTCACATCTAAATAAACCAATGGTCTCTTTTTATGAAATGCAAATAAAAGGTGATTTTCATCACATAACTGATTGTCATCATGGTTTTATTTTATATAAAATCAATTCTATGGAGTCATTTTTTCAGGTTTCAGATGCAATAAACTTATGCTTATGAATTTTTTATTCCTCCACTGGTCTGAGTTGCATTTTTGTTTTGTTTTATATTTGCAAACACTTTTCTCTTCTCATGATTAAAACTTGCTTCTGGACACCAAGCTGAAAAGAAAATCTAACCTGTCAGCAAATATTTGCTTTCTTGAATTTTACACAAAGGAATGAATGTCATGCAGGGAGTTTACATAAATCATTTAACTGCTCATACAGTAGCAGGAGCAATGGGTAAAGGTAGTTTATTAATGGGTCACATCTCAGAAAATACAATGACATTACTAGAAATGAATAGTCAAATAGAGAATAAAACATAAAATTCCATATAAAATATACATCTGTAATTTGAGACCTTCAAAATGTCAGCAATTCAGGAAATTGCAATTTTATCTGTTTTGTTTTATTCTCCACTAACTAAGTTGACTCAAAAGTTGTAATAGACCCTAAATAATCACCTCATAACCAACCCTTCCTGTAATAAAGCTCTGAATATAGCAGGGTTGGTTCTTGAATGACTGACACACATTTTCAGTGTTTTATTTACTTATAATTTGAAATATTCATTTCAATAATATTATGATTTCTACATTTTCTCCCCCTCCCACTTCTGTGTGATGATGTACAATCTGATATAGGCTCTATATGTACCATTATATTAAATATATTTTCATATTTTCATGTTGTGAAAAGCAATTAGAACCAAAGGGGAAAACCATGAGAAAGGAGAAACAAATAAAAAAGGGAGAAGGGAAATACTTTGATTCAGTCTACATTCAGTTTCTGTAGTTCTTTCTCCAGATGTATGTAACTTTTTCAATCATGCATCTTTTGTAATTGTCTTTGATTATTGCGTTGCTGAGAAGAGCTAAGTCTATCAAATTTGATTATTACACATTTTTACTGTTACTGTGCACAATGTTCTCCTGGTTCTGCTCACTTCACTCAGTATCAGTTCATTTAAGTCTTTCCAGGTTCTTCTGAAAACTGCCTAACTCATCATTGCTCATGGAACAATAATATTCCATTTCATTCATATACCACAAAATGTTCAGTAATTCTCCAGTTAATGGGCATCCCCTTAATTCCAATTCTTTGCCACTGTAAAAAGGCCTAATATAAATAGGTTTTGTACATTTTTTCCATTTTTATGATCTCTTTTGAATGCAGACCTTGAAGTGGTATTACTGGACCAAAGGGTATGAATAGTTTTATAACCCTTTGGGCATACTTCCAAATTGTTCTCTAGAATGGTTAGATCAATTCACAGCTCCACCAACAATGCATTATTCTGAGACAATATTTTTCACAGAGTTTTTACTGAAATTTATCCTATCCTCAAGAAATCTTCAACTCACCATAACGATGTCATAAGCTAATGTTTAATAGGGCAGCTATAAGACAGAGTGAACAGAGTGCTAGGCCTAGAGTGAGGAAGAATCATCTTTTTCATATCAAATCTTGTTTCAGACACTTACTGGTTGTGTGACCCTGGGCAAGTCACTTAATGCTATTTTCATCAGTTTCTTCATTTATAAAATGATCTGTAGGAGAAAATGGTGAAGCACTCTAATATCTTTGCCTAGAAAACCCCAAATGGTGTCATGAAGAGTCAAACATAACTGAAAAATAATTGAAATGAATGATGTAAAGTTGTGCCTTTCACAGTGAATTAAAAGTAATTACCTATACTTCTTAATAGGAAATCTTCACATCCTATTCATATTTCAAATTCTTGCCTCAAACTTCTGACCCCATACCATAACTGAAACTGGTCTATTAAAGGTGATCAATGGTCATTAAAATGTTAAATACAAAAGCCTTTTTAAAAGTCACAATTTTTTGTTTTCTTCATGATTTTTCCATTGTTTATTGCCCATTCCTCCAGGATACTTACTACCCCTTTGGCTTTGAACACTCTCTCCTAATTTCCCTTCAACTAATGTGACTGATCTTTCTCAGTCTTCTTTGCTGTAATATCATTCAGATACAGTTCTTGATAAATTTCTATTCTACAAATGTATATATATATATATATATACATATATAGAAAGTTATCAGGAAAGGTCTACTTCTCCAGAGTGGGAGTGGAGAGCAGTCTATCCCAAGCTACTGTAGTAGAAGCTTAGCCCTAGGAAAACCAGAAGCAGGTCTCATGGTATCCGAATATGTGGTAGCAGTGTGCTTTCAGATGTCTCAGTCTGCAGACTGTAAGAGGTGTAGACAATGGGTCACAAGGAGATTTAGATTGTTCTCTTTGTTGGCACCAGGTTCAATACTTTGTTGCATTGCCCATTCTTGGATCTAGATTTCAGTACTGGGTCTTATTCCTAGTGGAAAGAGGATCACTAGCACAGCAGAGCTTGTGGCCATAGTAGAGCAGGGACCCTAGTCACAGTGGCAAGGTGGAGAAGAATGCTTGGGGTCACTCATAGAAAAGTACACAGCCTAGGAGACTAATAAGCACACTCTCCCTTCATCATACCACATAAGCATAGGCAAAAGCTTACTGGTGTCCAGAAATATCTCTAAAAATAACTGTACAAGCTGATCCTCACTTTAGCATAAAGTTAAAAATCAAGAAATAGTGTGGAAAATAAGCAAACCACAGGAAAAAAAACCTGAAAGAAAATTACTATAGTTCCAATGGATATCAAAACATACATTCAGCTTTGTCAAAAACACAATGGAGTCCAAAAATCTTGAATCCAAAATCTAAAAGGAAAAAAAAATATATAATTGGTCTCATGCCATAGAAGAGCTCAAATTTTTTTTAGAAAATCAAGTAAGAATGGTAGAGGAGGGGCAGCTAGATGGCACAGTGAATTCAGCACTGGCCCTGGAGTCAGGAAGACCTGAATTCAAATCTGACCCCAGACACTTAACACAAAAAACTAGCTGCGTGACCTTGGGCAAGTCACTTACCCCCAATTTCCCTACCTCCCCCCCCCACATCCAAAAAAAGAAAGCAAAAAACAAACAAAATAAAAGTAGAGCAAAAATTGGGGAGAGAAAGAAGAGTGATGCGAGAAAATCATGAAGAGTCAATAGCTTAGTAAAGGAGGCACAAAAAATACTGAAGAAAACAAAACCTTAAAAACCAGGATAGGCCAAATGGTAAAAGAGGCACAACAATTCAATGAGAAGAATTACCTGAAAAGTAAAATTGATTAAATGGTAACTAAAGATATAGAAAATTACTCTGAAGAAAAGAACTCTTTAAAAAATAAAATTGACTGAATGAAAAAGGATTAATAAAAACTCACAGAGGAAAACAATATCTTAAAAGATAGAATTGGGCAACGAGAATCTAATGACTTTATGAGACATCAAGAATCAATTACACAATTATTCTTATACAGATAATTGAGTCAAATCTATGAGAAAACAAGCAATTGCCCAATTGATAAATGGTCAAAGGATATGAACAGGCAGTTTTCAGAGGAAGAAATTAAAGATATCTATATGCATATGAAAAATTGTTCTAAATCACTAGTGATTAGAGAAATGCAAATCAAAATATCTCTGTGGTACCACATCTCACCAGTCAGATTAGCTAAGATGACAAAACAGGAAAATGATAAATGCTGGAGAGGATGTGGAAAAATTGGAATACTAATGCATTGCTAGTGGAGTTGTGAACTGATCCAGCCATTGTGGAGGGCAATCTGGAATTATGCCCAAAGGGCATGCCAATAACAAATAATTTCATACCCTTTGAGCAACCAATAACACTTCTAGGGTTGTATCCCAAAGGGATCATAGAAGTGGGAGGAAGACCCATATGTACAAAAATATCTATAGCAGCTCCTTTTGTGGTGGCAAAGAATTGGAAATTGAGGGGGTGCCCATCAATTGGGGAATGGCTGAACAAGTTGTCCTTTAGGAATATAATGGAATACGATTGTGCTATAAGAAAAAAGAAGCAGAGGGACTTCAGATTTACCTGGAGAGGCTTATATGAACTGATGCTGAGTGAGATAAGCAGAACCAGGAAAAATTTGTACACAATTACAGATGACCAACTTTGATAGACTGGACTCTTCTCAGCAATGCAGGGTTATAAGTCCACCCCAAAAGACTCATGATGGAGAAAGATGTCTACATTCAGAGAAAGAACTAAAAAGAACTAAGTTTGAATCCAGATTGAAGCAAACTGCTTGATCTTTTTCTTTCTCTAGTTTGGTTTGCTTTCCCTCTTTCCCATTATTCATTCCATCCGATACAATATTTGCAGATCCTATGTTTGATTTTATGCTGCCATGGTGGGGGGAATGGAGTGAGGGGAAGAACATTTGAAGCTCAAGGAATTGTGGGACTGAATCTTGTAAACTATAAGTAAACAAACAAATTAATAAAGATCAAAAAATTCTAAAAAGAAACAATTACACAAAGTCAAAAGAATGGAAAAATAGAAAATGTAAAATATTTCATAGAAAAACAACTGACATGGAAAACTGATCTAGGGTAATTTTATTTTAATATCGGACTATCTGAAAGTCATGATAAAAAAAGAACCTGCACATCATCTTTCAAGAAATTTTCAAGGAAACCAGTCCTGGTGTTCTAGAACAAGAGGGAAAATAGAAATTAAAAGAATCTTCCTATCACCTACTGAAAGACACCCTAAAATGAAAATAACAAGCAATATTATAGCCAAACACCAGACATCCCCAATCAAGAAGAAAATACTGCAAACAGCCAAAAAGAAACAATTCATGTATTGCATAGCCACAGCGAGGATATCATAAGATTTACCAGTCACTACATAAAGGACTAGAGAGCTTGAGATATGATATTCTGGAGGGCAAAAAAGATAGGATTAGAACCAAGAATCATCTGGAAAATGAACATTCAGTGACACAGAGAACTTTTGGTCATTCCTTGTGAAAAGACCAGAGCTGAAAAGGAAAATTGACTTTCAAATACAAGATGCAAAAGGAACAAAACACTAAAAAGGAAAGTTAAATCATAAGAGATTCAATAAGGGTAAACAGTTTCTTTATATCTCCACATGGGAAAATTATATTTAAACCTCCTAAAAACTTTCACATCATTAGGGCAGCGAGGAGTATATACAGACAGAAAGCAGAGGTGTGGCTTGAATGTGATAGTAAAGTTATCTAAGAAATTATATTTAGGTATGAGAAAGAATAATGGACTGGAAGAAGGGAAAATGTAGAGGAATAATAAGTTAAAATATCTGACACAAAAGATGCCTAAAAGGGACTTTGTAGTGGAGGAGAAAATGGGGAACTGCTGAAGGGTGCAAATGAACCTACTCTCATTAGAATTGACTCAAACATGGAATAATAAATACATTTAGTTGGGTGTAGAAATCTGTCTTACCATACATAAAAGTAGGAAAGGAAGGGTTAAGAGAATGGTAGGGAGCTTATAGAAGGGAGATCAGTTTGGGGGAGGTAAAAGTCAAAAGCGAAACACTTTTGAGAACGAACAGAGTAAAAGAGAGAGTAGGATAAACAAGGGGAAATAAGATGGAGGGAAATACATAGAAATTATTACTTTCAAAAAATTACAGTGAATTTCTCTAATGAAAACTTAATTTCTCAAAATGAGAAAACAGAGTGAATTTTGTGAAATAAGAGCTGTTTTTCAAATGATAATTGGTCAAAGGTTATGAACAGGAAGTTTTCAGGCAAAATAATCAAAACTAGATTTATAAAAAAGCTCTAAATCACTGTTGATGGGAGAAATGAAAATTTAAACAACTCTGACTTACTATCTCACATATCAGATTGACTAATATGACAGAAAAGGAAAATAACAAATGTTGGAGAGCATGTGTGAAAACTAAGACTCTAATGTACTATTGATGAAATTGTATATTGATTCAACCATTTTGGGTAGTGATTTGGAACTATGCCTAAAGGGCTATAAAACCATGCATACCCTTTGACCAAGCAATACCACTAGTAGGTCTACATCCTAAAGAGATGAAGAATTAAAAAAAAATAAAAGGACCTCTATTCATGGAATATTTATAGCACCTCCTGTAATGATGACAAAAATTTGGAAATTGAGGGCATATCCATCAATTGGGGAATGAACAAGTTGTCATATATGATTGTAATGGTATAGCTCCATGCTATAAAAAATGATCAGGACATTATCAGAACAATATGTAAATATTTACATGAGCTGATGCAAAGTGAAATGAGCAGAAACAAAAGAACATTGTAAAATATTGTACAATTATCTACTATGAATAACTTAGCTATTCTCAGCAATGCAATGATTCAAGGCAATTCTGTAGAACTCATGATAAAAGGTGCTTTCCATTTCCAGAGAAAGGACTGGTAGAGACTGATCTCAGATCAAAGATACTTTTTTCTTTACTTTATTTTCCTTTTGTATTTCTTTTTTGGTCTGACATTTCTTTCACAGAATAACTTAATGTGGAAATAAACTTTGTATGACCACACATGTATAATTTCTGTCAAATTGCTTGCTTCTTAAAGGAGGCCGGGAATTTGGAAATCATGATTCTTTTAAGTGCTAAAATTACTATTACTTGCAATTTAAAAAATGAAATATTAAATTACATTTAAAAATAATATAACAACTGAATAAATAGAAAAATTTATAGGTTGTCACCTCCCTGCCACAACAAAACGTTGAAGGAGATTTTTAATAAAACCATGATTACAGAAAAAAAATAACAAGCAAATATAGAAGACAATTGTAGTATATATTCAAATATGTGATCCATTCTGAAAAAAAATCAAACTGAATTTCACATTTTCCTATTGAGTAAATCTGAAATGTGCATGGATCCATTAACATGACCTGTGTTTTTGATGGTTGGATGCTGTAATAGAAAGTGTGATGGATTTCAAACTAAACTTGAAAGCTTCTTTTATATTAAATATCTGTGTGACTTTGAGTGAGACACTTTGCCTCTCTCAAGACTGATTTCATTATCCATAAAATTGGTAAGAAAATATTGACATATAATTTTAAAGATCAAGCAAGATATTTTGATTAATATGGCATACATGGAAATATATAAGAAAAGTGTACAATGCAAGAGTTAATAAAGTTCTTCCTTAAAATATTTCTATTATAGATTGATAGCATCATTACTCATTACTGTATGTAACAGTGGATTGCATTAGAGTGTGTGTGTGTGTGTGTGTATGTGTGTGTGTATATATATATATATATATATATATATATAATCTGTTTCTCTTTGAACATTAAAGTTTATTTTTCTGGGAAAAATTTAATGCTTTTGCAAAGCTTAAAATCCTTTGTAATTTTAATGCATTATATTGTATTGCTCTCTCAGTTTCTCTCTTTCCCTGTCTCCGTTGTCTGTTTCTCTGTTGCTGTCTGTATTATTCTCTTCCATTATCTCTCTTTGTCTTTATTTATCTCATTCTTTCTCTATCTTTTTGCCTCTGTCTCTTTCATTCACATTTTAGCTCTCCATTTAAGTGTCTTTTTTTCTGTTTCCATCTCTCTGTTTTCCTCTGCTTTCCCTGAGTCAGTGTCCCTGTCTCTCCTCATGTCCTACCATGAAGTATTCTGAGTCAGAGAGGACTGATGAGTTACAGCCACATCATTTCATCAATCAGCAGTTATTGATTACATATCTATTATGTGCCAGATGCTGAGATAAGCACTGAGAAATAAAAGTATAAAGCCAGAAAGAATCCCTATTTACAAGTATATTACATTCTAGTGGAGGAGAAAACAACTATATATATATATATGACACAAATGAAATGGAACCAATACAAATATGTACAAAATAACAAAATACAAAATAATTTGTGATGGTAGACACTAGTGATAGGCATGGGCTTGAGAATAGGTCTTCAGATGTCATAATTTGGATTTGAAAATATTACTGATATTATTCCTTTTATATTACATAAAATCATTTTCATTTCATTCAGTTTGTTTTAATTAAAATAGTTATTTGGATTAGAGGACGGTTTTTTAAGTTAAATAATAATATGTGGTTCCTTTATTTTCATTTTATTTTTACCTTCTAATTTTTAATTTGTGGAATAAAACAAACATTTTCATAAAATAATATAATAAAAAGATGCTTCTGTATGAAACTGTAGATTGACTATGTACAACTGTCTATTCTTTTCAAATATACAATAAAATATCATGTAAATGTGTATACACACATGCATATATATTTATACACATATCTATTTATCACTTATTTCTCTGGATTCAAATAGAATCTTTCTTCATATGCCCTTTATAGGTAATTTGGGTATTTATACTTGTCAAAATAACTTATTGATTCAAAGTCCTTCTTAAAACAATATTGCTATTAACTTCATACAATGTTCTCTTTGTTCTGCTCATTTGGTGCTTCATTATTTTGTGCAAGTCTTACCATGATTTTTTCTAAAATCATTTGCCTCGTGCTTTCTTATGATATAGTAATATCCCATCACAATCACATACCACAACTCATTTTCATTAAAAAATATATATTTTTACACTCCAGTAGCAGAAAAATAATGGAAGGGATTATATGTGTTATTATGTTCTCTAATGATTTGGATTTATTCTGTTATGTCCATGTGTTTTGATATCATTTCATTCCATGAAGGTAAAAGATTTGAGCATTTCATATGGAAACATATATTAAAAAGTACTTAAGTTTTACAGACTTGCATAATTGTGGTTAACAAATTGGCAGTGTTAGTCACCTTTTGTCAAGACATTCTATCAGCTGATGTTTATACAATATTTTAAGGTTTGTATTTCTTTGGCGATTTATCACCAGGTCAGGTGTTGCTGGGTATTAGGAAAATGTCCTATTTTTGTAAGCTTCAACACTAATTTTGTGAAGTTTTGGTTTTTTCCTTATATGATCTATACTGATTTCTATGTCTATCTCTGGACCGAGAGGATAACGTTTCCATAATTTCTGGTGAAATGCCCAAGTCCTGAATTGCTCCAATATAACCTTCAATTTCCATAAACTAATACAAATAAGTGTGCTGTTTTTTTTCCATTTCTTTCTTGACACATTGTTGGTTGTATTCATATAGAAGTCATTAAGTTCATTCCATTTTTTAGCACAAGGTTTGATGGACTCCATCTGTAGACAAAAGTTTGTTTTCATTATTACAGTTGACAAATTTATTGGAATGTTTCTGTTGCTAGCTTTTATAACTGTTAAGTGAAGCAATGTCAACTTTTTTCTGAAACAATGCTATAGGTTTTTGAAACATATTTTTTGTGCTCAGAGAAAGCCTGACAATTCTCTTTTTCCTTTATTTGACAAGGAAGTATTAATCTTGCTAAGATTCCTTGGATTAATGAACATTGAATTTTGAATAATGTAATTTGGGCTTTTGCTATGCTTTCTCAGATATATTATTATCCACTCTGCAGTTCTAAAAGTATATATTATGACTGGCATTGCAAAATTATTGATTGTTTGCAACATGCTTATTATATTAAACTTTGATTTAGGGATGCCAGTAAAGCTATTAATATATCATATGCTTTGGTTGGAAAAAGGCCACAACATTTTCAATAATTTCTTTTCTCCTCTGAATTCAAGCTTAAATCCTTAATTTTTCCTCTTTCTTGCATATATTTTGTTAAGAATTTTATACTTATCAAGTCCATATGATAAAATAATATCGCTGGAGAAATATTCAACAAACTAAAAGAAAGGTTTGATATGCTATATGATAGATCCTTGTAACAATATTATCCATATGCATAAAGTGATTATTATTGATTTGGTATGATCTCCTCTTTGATGTGGAAGCACTATTCAGTTATATTTTGAAAGGATGATAATTGTTCTTGCTGGTGAGAAACATAATGATCTTTAATTCTCTCCTTGAAATGTAACATTTTATACAACTTGTTCTTCACCTTATTACTTTACTGATGTATGCAAGTAAATTGGATTTAGGTGAATGAGGGCTGTGCAAAGTGAACAGCCTTACTTTCTCCTCTGGAGCCATCTGGGTCCAGTAGACAGATATAGAAAATGAAAACTGGAGATGGTCGAAGATGCAGTGCGGTAATTTTTCCTTTGTAAGCTAAGGTCTTTAACAGATCTCAGTTTGACTGAGGCAATACACATTCAGAGATTAATGCTTAATACTATTTGAGGCAAAGAATGTCCTCTTTACATAGTCAAAAAAATAGACAGACAGACAGACAGATAGATAGATAGATAGATAGATAGATAGATAGATAGATAGATAGATAGAT
>NW_027186349.1:14145973-14171725 GCF_028583685.1 Petaurus breviceps papuanus
GATAGATAGATAGATAGATAGATAGATAGATAGATAGATAGATAGATGATAGATAGATAGATGATAGATAGAAAGAAAGAAAGAAAGAAAGAAAAAAAGAAAAAAAGAAAGAAAGAAAGAATATAAGTGCCCTATTCTTAAATGCTTTGCTTGGTTATTGTTTGTTTGTTTTATTGTCGGTGGTCTTCTAACAATTTGTAATAACTTTTTTGAGAATTTCTTTCATGGGAAAGGGAATATTTAATTGTTAGGGAAAGGAAAGTGTTTTGTGAATAATGCATATGCCACTAAAAACTTTTTGATATATTATTATTCATTCTCTATAGCATTCCTGTATTTAAATTTTGCAGTGCATTTAGACCTTCAATCACTTCCCTTTAGTTCAGTGTAAATCTGATATGTAGAGCTTGCTATTCCTTTTAAATATACAACCAAATTATCACATAAATGTGTATACAAACATATTTCTACACATATTTTAATTTATCAGTTCTTTCTCTTGATGCAGATAGAATCTTTTAAAATAATCTTTAAATTTATTTATTTATTGTTTTCAACATTTATTTCCACAAGATTTTGAGTTACAATTTTTTTCCCAATCTTTCCCCTACCCCTGATATCATGATGGCAAGCATACTAAATATCTCTTCCTGTAATCAGACCTCTCATTTATCTTCCCATTCCCCCCTTACTTTCTTGAAGGGCAAGATGGATTTCCATACTACATTGCCTGCATATCTTATTTCTTGGTTGCATGTAAAAACAATTTTTTAACATTTGTTTTTAAAACTTTGTGTTCTAGATTCTCTCCCTTCTCCCCACCTTCCCAACCCCTACTAGGAAGACAAGCAATTCAATATAGGTTATTCATGTGTTGTTATGCAAAATATTTCCATAGTAGTTATATTGTGAAAGACTTACTATCCTATCCCATGCCCCACTTATTCTATTTTCTACTTTGACCCTATCCTTATTCAAATGTGTTTGCTTCAAACCACCCTCTCCCCAATATACACTCCCTTCTATTATGCTACCCTCTTATCCCCTTTCCCCCCTAATTTCCTGTAGGATAAGATACCCAATTGAATGTGTATATTATTCCCTCCTTTAGGCAAATCTCATGAGAGTATGTTTGATTCATTGCCTTCCACCTTCCTGCTCTTCCCCTCCATTGTAACAGTCTTCTCCTGTCTCCTTTATATGAGATAATTCACCACATTCTATCGCTCCCCCTCTCCTTTTCCCAATATGTTACTCTCTCACCTCTGAATTTTATTTTTTAGATATCATTCCTTCACATTCAACTCAGCCTGTGCCTTCTGTCTTTGCATATATATACAGAAACACACATACACATATACATATAGACAATGCACCCACCTATACATACATGTATGTATACACACGTGCGTTTGCATATATATATACATATATGTATGTATACATATATATGTATATATATAAACATATATATTCCCTTCAACTATTCTCATACAGAAAAGTCTAATAATTTACAAATATGGTCATTCAATGTAGGAATGTAAATAGTTCAAATTTAGTAAGTTTCTTATGGTTTCTCTATCCTGTTTATGTTTTCATGCTTCTCTTGTTTCTTGTATTTGAAAGTCAATTTTTCTGTTCAGCTCTGGTCTTTTCATAAAAAAAAATGTTGAAAGTCCTCTGTTTCATTGAATGTCCATATTTCCCCCTTAACATTGTACTCAGTTTTTCTGGGTAGGTAATTCTTGTTTTTAATTGTAGCTCCTTCGACCTACAGAATATCCTATTCCAAGGCCTTCAATCCCTTTATGTAGAAGTTGCAAGACCTTGTGTTATCCCTCATTATGTTTCAAAAATATATAAATTTTTTCATTCTGGCAGGTTGTAATATTTTCTCCTTGACCTGGAAATTAAGGAATTTGGCTATAATATTCCTATGGGTTTTCTTTTTGGGATCTTTTTCAAGAGGTATTCAGTGAATTCTTTCAATTTCTGTTTTGCCTTCTGGTTCTAGAATAGCAGGGAAATTTTCCTTGATAATTTCTTTTTTTTAAAGCAATCAGGGTTAAGTAACTTGCTCAAGGTTACATGGCCAGTTATTTCTGGGCATGGTGCTAAGTATCTGAACCCGGATTTGATCCCCAGGTCATCCCGACACTGGAGCCAGTGTTCTTACTCGCTGTGCTACCTGGCCGCCCCGAAAATTTCTTGAAAGATTATGTCTAGGTTCATTTTTGATCACTGCTTTCAGATAGCCCAATAATTTTTAAACTATCTCTCCTGAATATATTTTCCAGGTCAGTGTTTTTTTTTTTCCAATGAGATATTTCACATTGCCTTCTATTTTTCCACTTGTTTGGATTTGTTTTAGAGTATCTTAATTTCTCATAAAGTCATTAGGTTCCATTTTCTCCAATTAAATTTTTCCTCTATTTATCTAACTTGATTTTCAAAATCCTTCTTGAGCTCCTCATGGCCTGCAACCATTTTTTTTAAATTTTTCTTGGAGGCTTTTGATACAGGAGTTTTGACTTGTTTATCTTCTTCTGGTTCTATGTTTTGATCATCTTTGTCACCAAAAAATGATTCTTCTAATTTGATTTTGCTTCCTCTGTCCATCTTGCCAGTCAATTATTTGACTTTTGAGCTCTTTGCCACAGTATAACTCTGCTTCCAGAGTGGAGAGATCTGTGTCCCAAATTTCTGGTGTTTTCTGCAGCTGTTGTCAGAGCTTCTTTTAGGCACCTGACTCAGAGCTGTGAGGAGGATTGCCTTTCCACAGCCTCAACAAACTCTGCCTTCCTAACCTCCTCCTGGGACTGCCACCCTACACTTCAAAGCAGATCCAAGCAGGTCAAACAAGACAATCCTACCTCAGTGACGGTGTAAAGAGATCTGCAAAGACCCTGTACACAGTATTTTGGTCCCCCCACAATATGGGGACCTACAACTGAAGAGGCAACCCCTAGGGCAGCAGCTGTAGCCTTTCCCACCTCCATCACCCTGGGGGCAGGGCCATGACCTAGTTCTTCTCTCACTGGGTTCCAACAGAATTCCTCCACTCACCTTTTACTTTCTCTTAGGCTTTTATGTGTTGAGAACTCTGGAAATCACAACAGCTGCCAGTTATTCACTCTTCTGAAGTCTGCTGCAGCAGGTCTATATTGTGGGTCCATGTGACATGGCCCAAAGGGGACTATGCTCCACTCTCAGTCAGGTGTGAGGGACCCTTCCTGTTGGCCTGCCTGAATGCCTTGAGTGGGAGGTTTGTTTCTCTCTATAATTTTGTGAGTTTTGTAGCACTAAAACTTGATTAAAACATTTTTTAGAGGTATACAAGGTGCTTGGAGTGGGAACTCAAGTTCCTACTTTTACTTGGTCATCTTGACCACACCCCTATAATCTTTCTTAATATGCATTTTATTGTTAATTTTAGTATTTATTATATTTGAAATAACTTAGTCACTCAAAATTCATATTTTTTTTCTTTACCATCAGCACTTTTTATTAGGTCATTTTGTGGACTCTACAGAAACATTTCAATGCCAGCATTCATAAATATTTTATTTTTCAAATTTTAGTATGTCCTTGTAATAGCAAGTTTAATTGTACTTAGCTCTATGTTTGTGTACTTACTTCTTTGTTTCAGCTCTTCAAGTATCTTTGAGCCTCACCTCTGATTATATCAAGTGTTTGGTGGAAAAAGGAACCTATGAAGCCCACAGTGGTAGAAATTTGCCAAAAGACCATGTAAAAGCAGGAGCAGAAGCTAGAACCAAGTAGAACTGGGAATAAGAATGGCTCTGGTGTCAGCACTTTGTTTTTCCATGTTGATGTTAATTTGTCAGACCTGTCTGCTCATGGTGCTTCTATGAAAGCACCCTGGGACCTTATTGCTGGTTCAGAAGCCCTGAAAGAGCACTTTCTTGTTGTCTGTTTACAGAAGTCCTGAAGGAGGGTTTTATTGATGTTTTGAGAGCTCCTGGGACTTTATTGATGATTTGTGTTGATTTCTGGGACAGTGACCCTGACTGCGGGTCTGTGTTGATTTCACAGTCAGAAAGTGAATTGATGAATTGGATTGTGAATCTGACCCACCACTTTACTCTAAAATAATGAGTGGTTTAAAATAGTGCATAAATATATTCAAGCCAAGTATACATTATTTTTAATGTAACAATGATTCCTTTTGTAACATTTTAAATTATTTTTTTCTCACTGATAGACCTTTTAAATGGAAAATTTTCTTCAATGTTAACTAAGAGCCCCAAATTGACTTAAAGAAACAATTTTTAACATAAACAAACAGTACAGTATTGGTGAAACAATTCAGGCAAATAAATTGATGAACTTAGAGCTCGATTTTATCAGATAGCAGAACATCAAGGTTTTACTTATTTCTTGGCTAGTGACCATTTAAATGTGACTGGCTATAAAAGAGCAGGACAAATCAGAAGTGTTACATTTAGTTTGGGGGTCAATTTAAATCAGTTGTGTATGCCATGCTCTAAGCTTATTAGTTGTTTTTAGACAATAAAAAATTTATTTTATTTCTATAATTAGCACTTATTTTTAGTAGAAGCCCAAGAATATTTGAAATTTTCAAATATTGATTCCTGATGTAAAGAACACAACTAATTTAAGGGAAAATTCCTTCCTCAATGTATAACACTTGTTGAAAATTTTAATTATTCATTCACACTGATATAGGCATTGGCCACCATTTAGTCTTTGGCTGAAATAAACATTCAAAGAGAAGTTGAAATTAAGAGATAATTACATCAAAATAACACACAGAGAGTGAAGATGGCAGAATAGAAAAAGCAGCTTCACTCTCTCAACATTCACCTCCAAAAAAACTGTAATGTCTTAAACTTAAATTTAAAGAAGCAAAACCAACATGAGGTATGGTAGGAAAGAGAAAATTTTTTTGACAACATAATAGGTTTGAATGAGAAGTGTTTGCAACAGAGTTGAGACTGGCCCATAGCCCATGTGGTGGTGATCTTATAGATCTTATAGGTCCTATAGATCTTATAGGTGGTGACTGCAGCAATAGCTGCTCCATGAACTCTCAAACAGAGATGGTAAGGGAATCTTGAAACTTTTTAGAAAAATACTACAGTCACATTTTCCATCTTCTCCTCCAATCTTTCTCCAAACTTGTCTGAGGAGTATAGTTGTTTCTATCAACGTCAGCTGGAAATACTAAGATTGTGCACCCAGCACCAAATTTTGGAGCTACGGATGTGATGCCAGAACAGCAGTTCAAAGACATCGCCCTTTCTTTCTACAAAGGCAAATGCATTGTGTTGTTCTTTTACCCCTGGCCTTGACTTCCATGGGCCACAAGGAGAATATTGCATTCAGTGATCTAACTGGAGAATTTAAGAAACACATCTGTCAAGTGATGAGTGCTTTTATAGATTTACAATTTTGTCACCTTGCCTGAGTCAACATGGTCAAGAAGAATAGTGGACTGGCAGCCATGGTATTCCACTGATATCTGATGCTAAATGCACTCAACATTATGAGGTCTTAAAGGCAGATGAGGGAATTTCATTCCAGGGTCTCTTCATCACTTCTGAGAAAGGGATCCTTCATCAGATCACCATCAGTGACCTTCCTGTGGGCTGCTCTGTAGATGAAACTCTTCAACTTCTCCAGGCCTTCCAGTTCACAGACAAGCATGTAAAGTGTGCCCTGCTGGCTGGAAACCATCAAGTGACACCATCAAATGTCACTATCAAGTGACATCATCAAGCCTGATGTTGAGGGGTGTAAGGAATACTTCTCAAAGCAGCAGTCAGTTGCTCTCTGCAGCAACAGATGCCCTCTACCCCCATGGGGCCTGAGGCCTCCCTAGCTTCTGTCTGCAGGAAAAATGTGTTTAATATTCCCCAAAATTTCAAATAGAAGTCCATTGTAGTGGGAGCCAAAACTGGGTTGGATAGCTGGGTATGTGGTTTCCTCATGGGGCCTGATTCATCCAGATCATTGCTCCTTTCCTCAGGGCGGCAGTCAGCCAGCTTAGCCTGCCAGTTCTGTTTCTCACTCTTAATGACCAGGCATTTGTACCACAGTCACCCCTTTGGACTTAAGCCCATTTAATATTTTAGCTCTATTAAACTTGTCCTAAGGGGTAAAAAAAGAAAGATATTACAGAAGACTTCTGTATTGGCATTAGACAGAAGATATGGTACTGTTTGATCACTCCATTTTCTACACTCTTTCAGGATCACTCTTCCAGGGCATAGAGGAGGATTTGCAGTAACAAGGAAGAGGATAACCTGAAGAACACTATTCTTTACTGTCCCAAGGGACTAGGGGCCCTGAGGAGCAGGATTTCTTGAAGTTGCGAGGTATCACAGGCCCTTACTGAGTAAAGACAAGAGCACAGACCAGTAGAGGAGTGACCACGTCACTCTGCAGATCATACCACCAGGGAAGCACCCAAAACTCCAAAAACTCAGAACAAGCTCTGAAAATAACAGTACAAAAGCTCATGAAGCAGGAAGCAATTTCCACACTCCAGTCCCCAAACATAGAATTCAACTGTAATATAAATTTTAAAGTCAAGAAAAAGAAAGAAAAAAATTAGCAAACAACAAAGAAGTATCTAATAAAAAAATCTAAAATGTGGAATGCAAAAATCAAGAGATTAATTCAGAGACAGCAATGTCAAAATAACAACAAAACCTCAAAAAATTTGAATTCCACAAAATTCCATAAGAAATTTTCAGAAAAGTTAAAAATTATTTTAAACATAAAATAAGAATGGTAAAGGAAAAAATGATAACAGAAATAATAGTAATGCAAGACATTTAAGAAAAGACCATTAACAATTTTGTAAAACATGCACAAAGATAGTAAAGAAAATGATGCCTTAGAAAACAATTGACCATATAAAAAAAGGTAAAATATTTCATAGGTAGAAAATAATTACTTAAAAATTAGAATTTGGCAAATTGAATATAATGACTACATGAGAAAACAAAAGATGAAATAATAGAATTTCTGAAATATCACCTTACAAAAACAACTGGCCTAGAAATGAATTTAAGAAGAGATCAACTAAAGATTATTGGAATGCTTGAAAAGCCTTATCAAAGGAAGATCCTAGACAAAGCATTTCAAGAAACCATAAAAGCAAACTTCCTTGGTGTCCCAGAAGGAGAGAATAAAAGAGAAAGTGAATGGTTTTTAACAATTATCTTCTGAAAGTGATGCCAAAATGAAAATGTCTAGGAATATTAGATCCAAATTCCAGAGCACCTAGTTCAAAGTGAAAACATTTTAAGAAGTGATAAAGAGGGGTGGCCGGGTGGCTCATCGAGTAAGAGCACTGGCTCCAGTGTCAGCATGTCCTGGGGATCAAATCAGGGCTCAGATACTTAGCACCACACCCAGAAATAACTGGCCGTGTAACCTTGAGCAAGTTACCTAACCCCGATTGCTTTAAAAAAAAAGTGATAAAACAAACATTAAAATATTATGCATTCACAGTCAGGATTGCACAGTCTTGAAAATACCACTTTAAAGGAGTAAAGAGACTGAAATAGGATATTTTTGGAAGCAAGAGAGATAGGATTATAAAACTGAGTATAATCATTCTGGGGGGAAATGGATATTTACTGAAATACAGGACTTTAAAGAAGTCCCCTTGAAAATAGTACAAATTAAAAGAAAATTTGCCTTTCAAAAACAAGACTGAAGAAAGACATAAAAAAGTAAATAAATTAAGCTATTACTAAAAAAAAAATGCACAGGCACAGGAGAAAGACTAAAACCATAGAGATTTATTATGAGACTGGGTTACATCTTCAGGGAAGATATTAAAACAAAGAAACCTGCTTCTCCAAAGAATAATGTCAAATGATCCCCTGCCCAAAAACAATTGATTAAAGAACTTAAAAAACACATTAACAATCAAATGAGAGTGACTGAGGAAAAACTAAAAACATCATAGTTTTAAAGATTTGGATTTTCTACCAAAATCATCATAACCAGAAAAGCTAAGCATAATTCTCAATGAAAAACAAAAAGGACATTTAAAGAATTCTCAGACTGTCAGAACTTTATTAAAAAACAAACAACTGAAAAAAATACATGAATTGACAAACAAGAGCCCAGAGAAATATAAGGTACACAACAATGAACAATCACAAGGGACTCAATAAGGATAGAATGTTTTTCTTTTATGAATGTAAAATGCAAAATCTATACCAATGTTATTAGTAATTAATGAGTATATAAAAAAAAGATTGGGGTAGACCTGAGTATGATATTATTTCAAAAAGTAAAACCATTAAAGAATAACTAAAAGAGTAATTATCTTATACAAATGATGTGTGAGAGGAAGAAGCAATACAGAGAAATTAGATGGGGGAGAGAGACTGTTAGTCCTGGAAACCTACTTTCATCTGGAATGGGTTCAAGAGGAGAAAATGCATATACTTTGAGAAGGGTATAAAAGTCTTCTAAATTTAGAAAGAAATAAAATTGTAAGTGGATATGGAGGTGGGGAGGATAAAGGAAGATTCTTTAGTGGAAATGATGAGGCAATAGGTTAAAAAGGTTAAAAACTGAAGGGAGTTTAGAATTATAGCAATAGGAAGATTAGGGAGGGATTCTTGGGAAGATGAGGGAGGCATCTCTACAGGGGAGGATCAGGGAATAGGTCAAAGTGGTGTAGAGAAGGGTGTTTAGATTTAGGGGAATGAGAATTTAAGGGAGGGATCACTGGAGAGGGGAGTAGGTTAAGTAAAAGGAGGGTAAGGTAAAAGATAGAGGTAAAGTAGAGGAGTTAGGAAAAAAAGAGATATGCACAAACATAAAAACAAAGATTAGTAGCAGAATCTCTCAGGAAAAGTAAATGTTTCTTCATGCATGTGTATATCTGTATGCATGTGTATATATGTGTATGTGCATGTATATATTAATATCTATCTATCTATCAAAATATATGAATGCTTAATTGTAAACTCCCAATGGGGAGTAAAGGAAGGGGAAGTGGGGAAATAATAAAGTAAAAATTGTGCAGCAGAAACCAAAGGAAAAGATACAATGTAGCATAGAAAAGATGGACAATTTCAAAATGACTCAGGATTTAATATACAGACTTTCTTTTAATGGAAAGTTACTACTATACTTTTTGAATTGTCTCTTTTGTTCTGCTATGCACATGGCATTTTAAATTTTTTTCTCATATTATATTGAAGGTCAATGTTTGAATTTATGGTGTGTTTCTTTTCTTTTTATGTATTTCTTTTTTAGTATCTTTCTAAATTAAAAAGAACATTGATGTGTATTAGAGAAATTATTCTATAATTTTCTTTTTCTTTTTAGGCTCTTCTTTGTTTAGGTATCAGCACCACATTTGTGTCATAACACAAATTTGGTAGGACTCCATCACCTAGTTTTGAAATAGTTTATATAGTACTAGAATTAATTATGCTTTAAATGTTTGCTAGAATTCACTTGTAAATATATCTGTCCTTGGAGATTTGTTCTTAAGCATTTCATTGATTCTTTGTTCAATTAATTTTTTTCTAATATGGGTTTTAAATATATATATATATATATATATGTGTGTGTGTGTGTGTGTGTGTGTGTGTGTGTATGTATTATCTCCTGTTAATCTGGGAAATTTATATTTTTGTAAATATTTATCCATTTCATCTAGATTGTCAGATTTGTTGGCATACAGTTGGGTAAATAGTTTCTAATAATTCTTTAATTTTCTCTTCATTGGTGTTGATTTCACCCTTTTCATTTCTGATGATGGATATTTGATTTTATTCTTTCTTTTTCTTCATCAAATTAACAAAAGATTTATTTATTTTACTGTTTCTTTTTCAAAGAATCATTTCTTAGTTTTATTTTTTAGTGCAAAAGTTTTCTTACTTTCAATTTTATTAATCTCTCCTTTGATTTTGTGAATTTCTAATTTAGTGTTTGATTGGGGATTTTTAATTTGCTCTTTTTCTACCTTTTTTGTTTGCATGCCAATTCATTGATCTATTGTTTCTTTATTTTAATTTAAGCCTTTAGAAATATGACATTTTTCTGTAGGTGCCATGTACCACTGGAAAAAAAAAAGGTATCTATCCCCATTTCTCCGAAGTTTATCATACTTATTGTTAATAAAATACTATTCACCTCCTTAACTTATTTCTTGATCATTTTGTGGGTTAGATTTATGTAGTTCTGAGAAGGAAAGGTTGAACTTTCCCCATCAATATATTTTTGTTGTCTATCTATTACTGTAACTTGCCTAACTTCTCTAAGGATTTGAATGCTTTACCAATTGGCTCATGTATGTTTAGAATTGATATAATTTCATTGTCTATCTGACCTATTAGCAATATGTAGTTTCCTTCCTTGTCTAATTTAATTAGATCTATTTTTGCTTTTGCTTAGTCTGAGATCAGGAATGCTACACTTTTTTTTTTAAACTTCAGCTGAAGCGTGATATATTCTGCTCCAGCCTTTTACCTTTACTCTGTGGGTATCTCTCTGCTTCAAATGTTCTTTCTACAAACAAAATATTGTAGGATTCTGGTTTTTAATCCTCTCTGACATCCACTTATATTTTATAGGAGAGTTCATTCCATTCACATTCACAGTTTTGATTACTCTCTATTTCCCTCCCATCTTATTCTACCCTTATTTATCTTTTCCTTTTTCCATTCTTTACACTTAACCCTTCTTGCCTGTCTTTTGCTTCTTATCACCACCTCCCTCAATCTGTCCTTCTATCATTCCCTAGTTGCTTTTCTTCTGGCTTTCCTCTCCTATTTCTGTATAGATTAAGATAGATTTATATCCCCAATCAAGCACAGCATTTCCTCTTTGAGCCAAATACTAGGACTTACCTCCTTCCTACATTCCCTGTATTGTAATAGGTCTTTCGTGCCTCTTCATGTGATATAGTTTACTCCATTTTGCCTCCCTTTTTCCTCTTCTCTCAGGAAAATTCTTGTTCACCTCTTATTTTTTTAATATCCTACATCAATGTCACCATATATGCAACCCCTCTGTCTATGTATAAACCTTCTAACTGCCATGAAAGAAACTTGTTAAAAGTTACAAGTATCATCTTCCCATGTAGGGATGCACACAGTTTAACCTTATGTCATTGTTATTTTCTTTCCTATTTATCCTTTTATGATTCTTTTGAATCTTGTATTTGGAAATAAATTTTTCTATTCAGCTCTGACTTTTTCATTAAGAAAACTTGAAAGTCACTTTGTTTCATTGAATACCCATCCTTTCCCCTGAAAGACTCTGATCACTTTTGCTGGGGAGTTGATTCTTTTTTAAGCCTTTTTTTAGAGGGCAATTGGGGTTAAGTGACGTGCCCATGGTTACATGGCTAGTTTTTTGTGTTAAGTGTCTGGGACAGGATTTGAACTCATGTCCTCCTGACCGCAGGGCAAGTGTTCTATGCACTGCACCACCTAGCCTCCTCTGGTGTATTGATTCGTGGTTTCATTCCAATTTGCTTTGCCTTCTGGAATACCATATTCCAATACCTTCAATCCTTTAATGTAGAAACTATGTCCTATATAATCCTGACTGTGGCTTTTTGATATTTGAATTGCTTCTTTCTGTGTTTACATTATTTTCTCCTTTATTTGGGAGCTCTGGAATTTTATTATAATATTTATTGAAGTTTTCATTTGGGGATTTCTTTTAAGAGGTGATCTGTGGCTTCTTCCAATGACTTTTACCCTCTAGTTGTTGGCTATCAATGCTGTTTTCCTTGATAATTTCTTGGAAGATCCTATCCTGACTCTTTTAATTTTATCTTGACTTTTTAATAGTCCAATAGTTCTTAAGTGATGTCTCCTATATCTATATTACAGGTCACTTGTTTTCCCAATAAGGTATTTTACGTTGTTTTTTCTATTTTTAAATTATTTTATTTTGGTTGACTGATTATTGATGTCTCATAGAGTTGCTAGTGAACAGTTGTCCAACACTAATAACTTTTAAGGAATAGTTTTCTTCAGTGAGTTTATATACTACCTAATTCTATTTGGCTAATTTGGCAAATTGTACTTCATATAGTATTTTACTTTTCAAAATTTACATTTAAAGAAAAACTTTTAGCATTCATTTTTACAAGATTATGAGTTCCAAATTTTTGTCCCTGCCTCCCCTTCCCTCTTCTGAAAATTGTAGGCAGGTTGATATAGCTCATACATGTGCAATTGTGTAAAAATATTTTCATATTTCTGTTGCAAAAGAAGAAACAGATTAAAAAACACAAGAAATAATAAGTTAAGGGAAAATATACTTTGCTCTGTCATTAGTATTCATTAGTTCTTTATCTGAATATGGATAGCATTTTTCCATTATGAATCCTTTCTGTCTTGGATCATGGTGTTGCCTAGAATATCTGATTCATTCATAACTGATTGTACAATGTTGCAGATATTGTGTACAGTGTTTTCCTGGTTCAATTCATTTCAATTTGCATCAGTTCATGCAAATCTTTCCAGATTTTCCTGAGAACTACTTATTCAATTCTTATTATGCAAGGGTCTTCCATTATATTCTAATACTATGCATTGTCCAGCAATTCCCCAATTGATGGGTCTCACTTCAATTTCTAATATTTTGTCACCATGAAAAGGGTTAGTACACATATTTTTGCAATGCAGATCCTTTTTCTCTTTTTATGATTTCTTTGGGATGTAGAACTTGTATATGTATTGCTGGATTCATGAGTATTGGTAGTTTTATTGCTCTTTGGGAATAGTTCCAAATTGCTCTGCAGAATGGTCAGATCAGTTCACAAGTCTATCAATAGTGCATCAGTGTAGCAGCAAGCACCCCAGTGTCCCCAGGGTGCCTGCTCACACAGGTTCTTGGATCTGCTTTGTTAAAGGAAAGCAACTCAAAATGGGTTAACAAGCTTACTTTAATCAGTCAGACATATATCGTTTACCTTGTTCAGGAGAAAAGGTCAGCACCCTGAACCTCAAAGTATACAGGCATAATTATCAAGACAGAAACATCAAGTAGACAGATTTCCAAAATGTCCAACCATTACATCCATACCCAGTCAACATCTGGGTTTCCACATTCTGGGTTTTTCAAAGCCGGGGAACTCTCAACAACGGCTTCCCAGAAATCAGATCAAATCACAGAATACTTCTCAAAGTGAGTCCCAAAACAAAGCTACACATCAGGGCTTATATAGCCTTCTCCTGGCTCAGAGAATGTAACAACCTTATTGACTCACTGGCCAATCAAGAAGTATCTACTGAAAAACAAGCCTCCCACCCCAGGCTTCAGGTGCACATTAGCCTAGGGGCAGGGAAGATCTTCAAAATTTACATTCTTATTACAATCAGTAACCCAATTTCTCCACATCTTCTCCAACATTTATCATTTTTTGTTTTTGTCATATTAGTTAAGCTGATAGATGTGAAGTGGTTCCTCAGAGTTCTTTTAATTTTTTGTTTCTCTAATCAAAAGTGAATTAGAGAACTTCTTCATGTGCCTATAGATATCGTTGATTACTTCATCTGAAAACTCTCTGTTCATAGCATTTGATGATTTATCAATTGTGGAATGACATGTATTCTTATAAATTGTACCCAGATCTCTATATAGTTGAGAAATGAGAGCTTTATCAGGCACTGGCTCTGAAGATGGTTTTCCAGCTTTCTTGTTTTTTTCCCTAATTTGGTTCCATTGCTTTTTTTCCCTTCATGCAAAAGCTTTTCTATTTAATATAATCAAAATTATCTATTTTATATTTTGCAATCCTCTCTATCTCCTGTTTTTGTCATGAATTCTTCCCCTCTGACAGATAGAATACAGTTCCTCACACAGCTCCTTAACCAGTACCCATTGCATACTGAAGTTCAGTGTCCAGTTCATCTCAAGTCTTTTACAGTTTCTCTTTCTGGGAAGACAAATTTTAACAGAACCAAAACAACATTCATGCACATTGCTATCACCATCATCAATTCGTTATCTGCCTGTGAAATCAGCACAGACCCACAAACAAGGTGCAAGAAATCAATACAAGTCATCAGTATAATCCCAGGACCTCTGAAACCTCCTCCAGGATTTCTGTAAACAGACAAAAATAAAATCCTCTTTCAGGGCTTCTTGAACCAGCAGTAAGTTGACAGGTTTTCTGTACAAAATATCACAAACACAAATAAATACAGAAAGAACAGAAAGATTGCTGGCCACCACAAGAGTTCTCCTCAGTTCTACTCAGTCCCAGCTTGTGCTCCTCCTTTTATACGGTGGTTGTCTTTCCTGTCACACCCTTCCTGTTGCTCAGCAAGTTCCTCCCACCTTCAAATACCAAAGGGGCTGAAACAAAGTCCTAAATACTTCTTTATTTGCCATTACATAAGACTAATCACAGTGAAATGCTTTCCCCCCATAGGAATGTATCTATGAATAGCATCTCTTATAACCCAAAGTTTTATACACTTCCTCCATTTCCATTATGCTTCAGAATGCCACTGATTGGTTACATATCCTTATGACATCTAAAATCTCTAAATACTAAATCTCTGTTCTAAGAAGTTGAAGCTGTTAGTAGCCCAAACAATTTTCCTCAGTTTACTATTTTTGTTGAATTATCAGGGCAAATATGATCCTAAATATACATGATTTAATGTTATGGTTCAGTGCCTATTTCAGTAAATTGTTTATTATTTGTCATGAGCTTTAAAAATAAATATAATAAAATGTAACGTAATAGAATTCATATTGCCAAAGAAATTGCTAAAAAATTTAAAAAAAAGGGAAAGAACTCCTTGCCAAGTATTCCATTGATGTACCTGTCCCAGTAGTCAGGTTGTTATTTATCTACCCAGTATTTATGCCAGATCACATAGGTAAAACATATACTTTTCCTAAGGCAATATGCAACTGGAAGAAAGGCACATGGTGCTAGGTTCAAAGTAAAAACTGTTCTTGGTGAAATATTTAAATGTTTTATTCTGACAGCATTCTCCACAAGACTGGAATGGTGATTATAAACGCAGCACTGCCATTCAAAAAGGCACTTTTGGAAAGGAGTACATTTTAAAAAATTAAAAGCCTTTTCAGTTTCTCTTAGAAACAGTCAAAAAGAAAACTTGCCTGGAACCAAGAGAATTAAGTCAGAATTTTCACATATTTTGAAAGAAATATGTATTTGAGAGAGAGAGAGAAAATAGAGAAAGGAATTTAATACTTTTTATATTTCAAATTACTACAGATCCATCAAAGTAGATTACCTCTTGCTATAAGCTAAAAAGTTACTCTGTAGGAGGCAGAGTCAAGATGGTGGAGTAGAAAAAGGACTTCCACAGGGCTCTGACTTCCACCTCCTCCGATTCATGTAAAAATGACTATAGACAAACATTGGAGCTAGAGAACTCACAAAAAGACACAGAGAAACTAACCTCCCACTAAAGATAGTCCAAGAGGACAGCAGGGAGGGGCCATCACAGCACTCTGGGAGCCAAGCCTTTCCCTGCTTGAGACAGAAGTTTTAGACTCAGGGTGGCCACAACCAGCCACCATCTGGCAGAACTTCAGATCACTACCAGCTATAGTGGTTTCCAGAATTATCAACACATAGATGCTAAGGACAAAGTGAGAGGTCACTGTAGACTTTGCAGGAACAAGGAGTTTGGGAGTGGAATCCAGTCTTTGCCCCCAGGGTAAGATACAGCTGAGCAGCTACAACCGTGCAGCCCCCAACCACCATGTGGCTGCTTCAGAGCTCCTGGTCTCAGATTGTAGGGGAGCCAAGTGACCAGTCTGAGACGTAATCACTCTTGCTTTAAAATGCTTGGATCTGGATCTCTGTCTAGGGTGGATACTCTGGGGTCCATGAACAGTATATCAGAGTCTGAGGAGGCTTCAGAGAGGGCACCCAACTTTAAACTCTGGCAGGTGGAAAAACCCCATTGTTTGGGATAAAGCTTCCCTTTCTGGTAGCAGAGTTCTACTGTGGCAAAAGGCTCAAAAGTCTAGTAATTTAGTGGTAACATGAGGAAGCAAAGTGAGCAAAGCAAAGAGAGCCATCCTATATTAGACTCCAATTTAGGGGAGAAAAAGGATAAAAGCATGGAACAAGAGAAAAACAATGAAGTCAGAACTTCTGTACCAAAAGCTTCCAAGAAAAATAAGAGCTTGTAACAGGCCATAGAGGAACTTAAAAGGGATTTTCAAAACCAAATAATAGAAGTGGAGGAAAAATTGGGAAGAGAAATGAGAAAGATGCAAGAAAAGTATGAAATGAGAGTCAACAACCTGACTGAAGAAAATAACGCCTCAAAAAATAGACTATCTCAGATGTCAAAAGAGGCTCAAAAAGGCAATTAGGAGAAGAATGCATTAAAAAGCCAAATTTTACAGATGGGAAAAGAACATGAAAAGCTCACTGAAGAGAATCATTCCTTCAGAATTAGATTGGAGCAAATGGAAGATAGTGAATCAAGATACTATTAAACAGATTCAAACAAATAAAAAAATAGAAGGCAATTTGAAATATCTCATTGGGAAAAAACCTGACTTGGAAAATAGAAGCAGGAGAGATAATTTAAAAATTATTGGACTACCTGAAAGCCATGATAAAAAAAAGAACCTAGAAATCATCCTTCAAGAAATTCTCAAAGAAAATTGCCCTGATATTTTATAACCAGAGGGCAAAATAGAGGTTGAAAGAATCCACCAATCACCTCCTGAAAAAGATTCCAAAAATAAAACTCCTAGGAATATTACAGCCAGGTTCTGGAGTTCCCAAATCAAGGAGAAATTGTTACAAGCAGCCAGGAAGAAACAATTTCAATATTGTGCAAACACAATAAAGATAACACAGGATTTGGCAGCTTGTACACTGAGAGATAGAAGGGCTTGGAATATGATATTCTGGAGGTCAAAGGAGTTGGGATTAAAACCAAGAATCCCCTACCCTGAAAAACTGAATAGTATGTTTCAAGGGAAAATACAGTCATTCAATGGAATAGAGGACTTTCACGCATTCTTGATGAAAAAAAAAAAAGAAAACAAAGTTGAATATAAAATTTTATTAGATACAAGAAGCAAGAGAAGCATGAGAAGGTAAAGAGGGAAAAGAAATCATAAGCAACTTATCAAAGTTGTAATAATTATATTCTTACATGTAAAATGATAATTCTAATTTATGAAACTTTTCTCAGCATATACATACATACATACATATATATATATACATTTATATATATATATGTATATATCTATATCTATATCTATAGGAGGGTACCTGGGCATATGAATACATATGTGAGTGTGTGCATCTATGTGTACAGATATACATAGACAGAGAGCACAGGACCAATTGAATAGAAAGGGATGATACTTAAAGGTGAAATTGAGATGTGAGAGCAATATAATGAGAGGAGATGGAGAGAGACGGAATGGGATAAATTATCTCATATAGAAGAGGCAAGTGAAAACTGTTACAATGGAGGGGAATTACAGGAAGGCAAAAGGCAATGACATGACCATATTCTCACAGAATTTGGCTTAGGGAGGCAATGATGTACACAATAAATAGTGTATCTCACTCTCTACAGAAGAGTAGAGAGGAAGGGGACAAGAGGAGGGATAATGGAAAGGAAGGCAGGCTGGTGGGGGAGGGAAGCTGAAAGCACCCACTTTTGAAAAAGGATAGGATGAAAGCAGAGAACAGACCAAGTGGAGGGTAGGATAGAAAGGAGGGTAATATAGTCAGTCTTTCACAATATATCCACTATGGAAAAGTTTTGCATAGCTACAAATATACAACCTATGTTGAATTGCTTATCTTCCTGGTGAGGGTGGGTGATGAGGGAGGAAGGGAAATAATCTGGAATTCAAAGTTTTAAAATCAAATTCTTAAATATATATATATATATTATCATTATTATTATTTTACATGTAACTGGGAAATAAGATATACAGTCACTGGGGCATAGAGATCCACCATGTCCTACTGGAAAGTCAGAGGGGCAATGAGGTAAGATATGTGAGAAAGCAGATTTTGGGAAGGGATATTCAGTGGGATTGCTGTTTTGGAATGGTGGGTAGAGAAAATGGAGAGAAAATGTGCAACTCATAATCTTGTGGAAATGAAAGATGTAAATTAAATAATAATAATAATAAATTTTAAAAAGAAAAATGTTATTACATATCTTATTATTTTTTCTATCCCATTACTGATTTCTATAATATTCCGAAAATTCATCTTTAATCAGTATACAATATTTATTATAATTGTCCTTCTTATAAGTGTATTGGGCAGTAGTGAGTTATTTTTATTATTTAATAATAATTATAATTGTACTAATAATAGCATTTATAAAGTATTTTACTATTTTCAAAGTGAATTACCATATTGAATGTAGAGCCTTTTCTTATTCCCATTTTTGCAGATTATAAAACTGAACCCAAAAGACTTTCAAAGACTGTTTTAGGTCCCATGGTTACTGTCTGAGACTATATTTGAACTTATACCTTTCTATTTTAAGTGCAAAACACTATCCACTATACCGCCTAACTCCTCCATAACTTTAAAAGCAAAATTTACTGATATCACCACATTGAAACATAGCAGAGATACTAAAAAATGTAAATAAAATGATTTTTAATCAGGATGTCTTTTCCTCTTCATTAACATATATGGCATTTAAAAGGCCTCTTATATGCAAAAATCCCAGGTGCTTTGTAATGATAAAAAGTATATGGTATGATATTTTACACCACAAACTATAGAGTTATATAGAACATATAAAAATAATGGTGATAACAATATATAACTCATGCTAACAAAATATATTTTACTTCCAATAGAAGAAGGCATATACTCCAAGTATGCAGAAGGGATATAATAAATTGCATGATTAGTATATAAAGGAGGGGCATTGTCATGATGCTAGATATGTTTATTTGGCATACTGTCATTATAATATTCAGCTAACTACATGCAGGATAGAATTAGTAGGCACAGAAAGTGGGAAGAGACCAGTTCTATTCCTTTTCCTAATTAACAACACATTAATTCCAATTACCATTGCCAAATAAGGGTAATATAATGGTAGGAGTTAGTATCCCACATGTAGAATATTCAAATGATTTTTCAATCCCTAAAGTAATACAAAATTAATTCTTAAACTTCTGGTAGACTTGACTTTAATTCCTGTCAGAATCATGTACTTATACATTTTATGTTGTTTCTACATGAACATGCGGAAGGAGAAGCCATCATCATTATGCATCAACATGTATTCATCAAGAACAAAACACATTAGGATAATTTTATTTCCTTTTATGGCGTAGTTCTTAGACTAATAGATAAGAGGAATGATATGGGAAATGCATGTGGATTTCAACAAAGACTCTCAAAATATACCTCTTTGGAAAAAAAAAATTATAAGATGAGAAATAGATTATGCCACTGTTGAATTCAGAACTATGTGAATTCCCAGAAACAATGAATACTCAATGGAAACATAGCATCCAGGAAGGGGATTTTTAGAGAAATGTAATGGGAATCCTTCATTGTCCTTAGTTTTTCAAAGAATTTATCAATGAGATGGAAAAATAATAGGTGGAATATTTTTTTTAATTAACCATAAAATCTCAGATATGTTAGGAGTGCGAGTGGTGATCAATTCCAATGCATTCCTGAATAAAAACTCCCTCTAGGACTGACAAAACAAATGGACTTCTGTTCTATTTGAAATAATGTTCTGAGGAAATCTATGGAAAATTTATACAATTATGTTTTAAAAATTAAAAACAGAAAAGTTAACTTACTGATTAATGACATCAAGATATATTAGCATTCCTGAGTTATAAAAAATATAAAAATAAAGTCTTACCTCTAGGCCCCCACCCCCAAATATCCCAACAATTAAACAAGCACAGATTAGGGGAAGTCTATCCAATCCTAGTGTAAAGCCAAGCATGAGCAGCTTTCAAGAAAAATGCTACTGTGAACAGCTTTTAAGGTTCCGATTGCATAGCATAGTGAACACTACTTATTCAATAACAAATAAGAGCAAAACATTCACAGGAAATCAAGGTACAGCATTCACAATGTTACAACTTGTGACAAATAATGGCAACATAGTTTTCACCACAGTGGTCACACAGTTTTGAACAAAGAATAATGATTTAGTAATCACTTAATAAATCAATCATTCAATCAACTCAATCTTTGAATCATCCTTAAGGAAGTTTGCCTCCTTAAGTGTTGCAAAATATAGTAGTCAAAGTTTTCCACTCATGGTGCACACTAAGTTACAATATCAGCCACTACTTAGCACTCTCTTAAGGGGTAGACTAAAATACATAGGCCATCCACCCCTCAGTCACATATAAATTACAATCTTCTCAGTCAGCGCACAGTGTCCAAGTATAGTCTTTTTTCAACTGGACTTGGGGTAGTTTCTCAGATTCCCTGGATCCCCTTCCATGGTCCAAGCTCCTACCTGGATTCACCAACCTGTCACTTGGGTTCAAAGGCAGACTGCTTCCAGTTCCTTGTCCAGTTCTCCATGCTGTTCCTGTTCCATGCTGAAGCTCACAGGGTCCAGTCCACCTTAAATCCTTCATAGTCTCTGTTCCTGGGAAGTCAAGGATTAACAAAGACACAAACCAGTTCATACTAAGTACCAGTATCACAGTCATGCTTCCTCAGTCTTTGGCAGCTCCCAGGAAAAGCTGGTAGATCTCCAGCAGAAGCTACAGCTGGTTCCCAGTATCAAAATCACTTCACCCAGGTTCCCAAATAAAAATCATTCTCTCCAACCTGGGCCTTTCCTCTTCACCCTCCTCAGCAGTAGCTGCTTCTGCCTCTACAAAGCTTATCCTAAGGAATTCTGACTCTCCCTCTCTGCAGCCTTTCCTTATATATAGCTTTGCTCCTCCCTTTTCAGCCCCTAAATGTTACATCAGCAATAGGAGTTCATATATTCTGTTTCATTAACAGAGGCTTAATTTGAACTAGGTGCTAGGTACCTCTTAGCTTTCCAATACAAAGGGATCTTTAAATTTCATTGCCACATTGCCAAGCCAAGTCAAATCAAAAGTAATTAAATGATTTTTAAATAAAATGGAATGCATACAATATATAACAACCAAAACAAACAATATCTACAACAGCAACATATCGCCTTTGTACTCAAAGACTTTACATTGTATTGTACTTTATGTGACAAGGAACTTGGAGTATTGGCATAATAAAAATTAATTTTGAGGAAATAGTGTTGCATTAAAACCTAAAATTCAAATAGACTCATAAGATAAAATAATAAAAGAGCAAGTGGAAGAACATATATTTTCACTCTGGTTAAATCACATCTAAATTATTCTATTTAGTTCTGGATATCATATGTTGAATGGAAATCAACAAATAGTCAGAGAATATCATCACATTGCTAAAGAGTCTTAAGATAATGCCACATCACAATGAAATGGAAAAGATCCTATGACCAATAAAATGGAAGACTATAGCCTTAAAGCTCTCAGGTTTACCCCAATTAGAAATTATAAAATAAAGATAAGGAATTAAAGTTGTCTTCATAGACTAGGAAATCAAGAACATTTTTATTCAAACCAAAGAAACAAATAGAAAAAAAATGAATCTGTGATGGCAAGTCTAACCAAAGAAACAACTACAAATATATATTGCACTCACACACATACACACATGTACATGTATACACAAATATACATATATACACATATATATGTATATCCATGCATATATGTTTACATATACAAATATATGTAATATTTTTAAAACACTTCCTTTGAGCCAGGATCTATCCTAATTGTTTTATAATTATCTCATTTAATTTTCCTGACAACTTTATGAGGTGATATTATTATCTGTTTTTTTAGGGATTTAAAAAAAATGAATCAGAGGTTAACTTACTTGCCCAGCATCACATAGCCAAGAAGTATCTAATACAGCATTTAAACATGTATTCCATACTCTAAGCCTAATGACAATCCCCTTTACCACATAGCTGTCCAAAAAGAAGACAGAAGTAGATAAAACCAAAAGAAGTGATGCCTGACTAAAAGTCATTCACATTACCCAATGCCCCATCAGTGATGATAATGACTACCAAAAGGTTTTCCTAGCATCCAACACACTGACTTGCAATAAAATGCAAATCTGCACCACTACCACCCCCTTTTAGTGTTATAGAGATCCAAGTTTCAAACTTCAGAAATGTAATGCAGTCTTACTAGCCAGCACCATGATATCATTCAGGGCTATAAATTTTCCCTACAGAAGGATGAAGGAATAGAAGTAAAGGGCAGACTTGTATCTGGGTTTTCCATAGAGCTCTCATACTCACACTTCCAGAGTCTCAAAGATCAGAACTCCAATGCACAAAAAACAGCTTAGGATGCAATAACACCAGAGTGACAATACTACCAAGTTAAAGAACTGAAAAACAAATGGAATGGGTTAGGACACTGTATACTATCTAACACTCCACTAAGCTTGAGGGAAAAAGTCCAACTTCTAGCTGGGGTACTTTCCTCCTCCCCCCCTCCCTCAAAAAAGTCACCTGGGGCAGAGACAGGATAATGAACTGTGACTTGTCCAGTTTAGGAGAAGACCATGAGATCTATTTACAAGGGAAAATTACATTTAGAGGGAAGATAGTGAGTAAAAAAGGAAAAAGATTTAAATTATCAAATATCTCAGGAGAAAGAAAACTCAGACCTTGAAAATTAGGAGACAAGTCAGCAGTGAAAACATTAATAACAGAAGGAAATTTGACCTCTTGATCTCTTTAGGTATCTGTGAATAAATTATGCAAATCAAAGGAAAACCATTCTGTACTTGATGAGAAAGAGGACCCAGGGAAAACTATGAAACATCAACATTTTGTTCCTAAGTGGTTTAAAAGAAAAATGAAATTTTGAGAGCAGAATGTATGGCCTGCATAGAAGAAAAAATGGGCAAAATAGAAGAACAAGGAAAAAAATTATCTGTAATGGCAAGTCTAACCAAAGAAACAAAGCAGAACCAAGTTAAGTTAGAAATGGGTACAAAATTTTTGCAGGAAGAGTGATACCATAAGCAAATTAAGATAGTATAAATAGTTTATCTGTCAGATCTCTGGATAAGGGAACAATTTTGGACCAAAGAAAATATAGAGTACATTAAAAATTTTAAATGTTGGTTTGATTACATAAAATTATAAAAAAAAATTTTGCACAAACATAACCAATGCAAATTAAATTACAGAGGAAAGTAGAAAACTTGGGGGGAATTTTATAACAAATATTTCTGATAAAGTCGTAATTTCTCAAATATATATAGAACTGAGTCATATTTATAAAAATAAATATACAAGTCATTCCTTGGTTCATAAATGGTTAAATGGTATGAGGGTTTGGGTTTTTAGAAAATCATAGCTCTCTATAGGCATATGAAAAATGCTCTTATCACTATTGATGAGAGAAGTGCAAATTAAAGCAACTGTGAGGTGCCGCCTCTCACCTACCAGATTGTCTAATATGACAAAAACATGAAGAAAATGATAAGTGTTGGAAGGGATGTTTAAAATTGGTACATTAATACATTGTTGATGGAGTTGTGAACTGATCCTAGCATTGTGGAGAACAACTTGGAACTGTGCAGGAAGAACTAGGGGACTTCATAACCTTTGATATAGCAACACCACTGCTATGACTCTATTTCAGAGATCTCAAAAAGTGAAAAAGGTCTTTATACAGCAGCACTTTCCACGGTAAATAATAATTGAATATCAAGGGAATGTGTATTAATTGGGAATGGCTGAATGAACTACGGTATATGATTTTGATGAAAAGTTATTTGGCCATATAAAAAGACAAGTAGGTTATTTTCTTGAAAATCTTGAATGACTTACATGAACTGATGCAAAGTGAAGTCAGTAAAACCAGGAGAACACTGAGCAAAGTAACAATAATATTATATAATGAAGAATTTTGAATAACTTAACTCTTCTCAACAATAAAACTCAATTAAGTGATCTGAGAAAAGCCTAGAGGACTAACCATTTATCATGCTATTTAACTCCAGAGAAGAATTGATATTACCTGACTACAGATTAAAGTGTACTATTTTCCTTCCTTCCTTCCTTCCTTCCTTCCTTCCTTCCTTCCTTCCTTCCTTCCTTCCTTCCTTCCTTCCTTCCTTCCTTCCTTCCTTCCTTCCTTCTTTCCTTCCTTCCTTCCTTCCTTCCTTCTTCCTTCCTTCCTTCCTTTATTCCTTTCTTTTTTTATTTGTTTACTTGTCCAAAATCACTAATATGAAAATGTTTTACATGATTCCAAGTGCAAACCTTTTATCAAATTGTTTACGATCTCAGGGGAGAAAAAAAGGGGGAGGGAAGAAAAGAATTTCAACCTAAAACTTTTAAAAATATTAAAAATAATTTTACATGTAATTGAAGTAAATTAAAATATTATTAAAGAAGAAGAAACCCAAAAAAAGCCCATAATGCTCAATAAAATACAGTGAGAAAATAAGTGTTTTGAAAGGAATCTGAAAAACAAAGTACTCAGGGATTATAAATTAGCTTCTTGAGTATTTGAAAATATTAAAAACATTTGTTTGGTACAATGATTCAACTTTCCAAACTGATATTTGTTGCATTTTTAAAGAAAAAAATCTATTTGTCTATTACTTATTGTGGTGAGGAAGTGAACCTGAATTCTTAAAAGATATACTAGTAAGTCAAAATTCCTAACAAATTCTGTTATTTTAGAAGATGTCAGGTATAGTCCAATGAAAGACCATATCTCAGTTAATTGAGAATTAACTTGCATAAGTATGAAAGAATAATACCCTACAGATTGTCAGTGAGCAGATAACCTCTTTCTTGTAATGAAGAAAATTACAAAATTTCATTTAATCCCGTGTTCTCCTTTTGATTCCACAGTGATGTAAAGTATATAAAGATGCTGGGAATGAGAACACATCATTGTAAAATTTAAAATTGTTAGGTAATCTTATTATAAATATTATTAATCTACATGTGACATCTTTCCAAATGACTAATCAATCATACTATAGAGCAAATGAATACATATTAAGCAAAACATCCACCATCAAAATATTAGAATCTAATATGTAAACATCCATTGTTTGAGTTATGGAGAGAGTTTAAAGGTATATAAGGATAAATTTTACAATTAACTTGACAAAATGCTCAGAAACAAATTAACTTATACCTAGTTGACTTTAAGGTGAAGTAGACACAGGATTTCTTACATAAAAATTGAATTCCATGAAAAGACTTCGCTTACAGATCTAGAAGACCACGTGTGACCTCAGGACTATAAGTCCCTCACACCTGGCCTAAACATTTTACTTGGTGACCCCACTGGAATCTCCTTACCCAAAAATCTCTAAAGAATAATAATTGTGGACAATCCAAAGTATAACAGAGAAATGTGATGGGAATAAGTAGACTATAATATATTTTCTTTTTCTTTTTGCAAGGCAGTTGGGGTTAAGTTATATAATACATTATCAATGATGATTTGCTTGCATGAAATTATATGAAAGACCATCAAAATATGTGTTTAGACTAGGAAGTGAATCAGTTATATAGAGAAATTCTGATATAATATTTGAAAATCAATGTGCTGCAATTATACACTTTCACAGAAAAGTACTATATACACACACAGATAGATAGATAGATAGATAGATAGATAGATAGATAGATAGATAGA
>NW_027186349.1:14171735-14250539 GCF_028583685.1 Petaurus breviceps papuanus
AGATAGATAGATAGATAGATAGATAGATAGATAGATAGATAGATAGATAGATAGATAGATAGATAGATATAAAATGTGGCTTCTGCTGCAATAGTAGTTTAGACTTTATGGAAGATTTGTAGAAGAACATAGCCAAGGATCTCAGAAAATTAGCATATATGGATGGTTAGCAAATCACATCAACTCTGAGAGTACATACATTGATGAAATCATGGATCTTTCATTTTTATTTAGTTTCCTGATATCAATATTTTTCATAATAAGTAAAATGAAAATAAGGAAAATTACAATAAAACTTATAAATGATCAGGAAAATTTTTTAGTTACTTATGAGTTTTGTTAGTGTGAGTTAACTTTACCCAAAATCATTTGGGGGGAAAAGGCATAGGGAATGAAAATGACAAAATGGTATAAGCTAAACAGCAGGAAAGAAGAAAAATTGGGATTTTAAACAAAGAATTGATAGGAACAAGAAAGCCTTGGTCTGTTTATTCATATACATATGGCCTGACAAGCATCAGAGACATTTACACAAAATGGAATAACCTTCAGAGGCAGCTACAACAAAGTACTGCATTACATAGAAAATAAGAAAGATTCTGTAATTTCTTAAAATATACTAGACCAGAAGAGAAAATAAAGTAACTCAACCATTTATTGTTCACATACAACTTATTTCATGACCTACTGATTGTGTTTCATATAGCTTCCCACAGTAAATATATATAAAAAAAATGGTCAGACTGGCAAATAGATTTTTTTTCTTTAAAAAATGCAACAAATATCAGCTTGGAAAGTTCATCATTAAACTTGGAATACATGTACATAGTGGGAAAATCTTTGTATAATACAGTAAATATTTACTGAGATATCTGAAGGCCAATATTCATGCAACTCTGTAATTTTGTTGATAGAGCAACAAACTGGAAATATATTTCTTATATTTATCTTTGTAGATACTGTGACAAGTAATGATTTCTTTTTTACATTTTAGACTTTATCTTTGGAATATTTGAAATAAGACCATCACTTTCAACTATCAAACAACTGTTTCTTTGCTTAGTAAAACAAAAAAAAAATGCAATCATAAAAAAGAAACCTAGGGGCGGCTAGGTGGCGTAGTGGGTAAGAGCACTGGCCCCAGAGTCGGGAGGACCTGGGATGGGTTCCAGCCTCAGATACTTAACACCTACACAAAAAAAAAATGGCTGTGTAACCTTGGGCAAGTTACTTAACACCAATTGCTTTCAAAAAAGAAAAGAAACCTAACAATGACCCTGTATCTTGATTACTTTTGACATCTTAATTTAATGGGCATCAAAATGTGAGTTTACATGTCTCAAACAAACTTTCAAGAAGAATATAAAGTTGTCCCCCATATGTAGCAAGTGGGGGGGTCATTGTGTGGCTCAGAGGGAGGCAGATTAGAAAATTATATTCTCTTCTCCCCCTAATTTTTCTTCAGGGTAAACTTTAATTCCTGTCAAAAGGGGAACAAGGAAATGAGGGCAAAAGTTTACGCACTCTGCTCTCCATTAAAATCAAATGCATCTGCTCTCATTAGTCTAAGGAATATACTTGTCATGTTCAAGCTAAACTTCTGATAACTATTTATTAATATGGGATGGAGGATTCCAACTTCTTATCTCAGATAAAGCAAAGGGAAGAATAGATCTAATTAAAAGAGATAAGGAAGGAAACTATGTCCTGCTAAAAGGCACTATAAAAAATGAAGCAATATGTTAATAAATATATATGCACCAAACAGTATAGCATCCAAATTCCTAGAGGAGATGTTAAGGGAGTTAGAGGAAGAAATAGATTACAAATCTGTACAAGTGGAGGACCTCAATATCACCCTCTCTGAACTTGATAATTCTAATCTCAAAATAAACAAAGAATTTAAGGAGGTGAATAGAATTTTAGAGAAGGTAGATATGATAGACCTTTGGAGAAAATTGAATGGGGATTAAAAGGAATATGCCTTCTTCTCAGCAGTACATGGCAAATACAAAAAATTGACCATATTCTAGGGCATAAAACCACACATTTCAGTGCAGAAAGGCAGAAATATTAAATGAATCCTCCTCAGATCATGATGCAATAAAAAATATTGGTAATAAAAGGCCATGGAAAGATAGACTAAAAACTAGTTGGAAAATAAATAATTTAATCCTAAAGAATGAGTGGGTCAAATAAAAAAAATAGAAATAATCAGTAACTTCATTCAAGAAAATGACAACAGTGAGACAACATACCAAAACTTGTGGTATGCAGTGAAAGCAGTTCTTATGGGAAGTTTCATATCTCTGAATCCATACATTAATAAAATAGAGAAAATGGAGATCAATAAATTGGGCATAAAAAAAAAACTAGAAAAAGAACAAATTGAAAGTCACCAATTAAATATTAAATTGGAAATACTGAGAACCAAAGGAGAGATTAATAAAATTGATATTAAGGAAACTATTGAATTGATAAATAAAACTTAGACCTGGTTTTGTGAAAAAAAATACAATTTATAGGTTTTTAGTCAATATGATAAAAAATGAAAGAAAACCAAATCACAAGCATCAAAAATGAAAAGGGTGAATCTATTTCCAATGATGAGGAAATCAAAACAACCATTAAGAATTATTTTACAAAATTGTATGCCCATAAATTGGACAATCTTAGTAAAATGGATGAATATTTACAAAAATATAATTTTCCTAGCTTAACTTAAAAGGAAATAAAATACTTAAATAACCCCATATCAGACAAAGAAATTGAACAAACCATTAATGAACTCCCTAGGAAAAATCTCCAGGGCCAGATGGATTTACTAGAGATTTTTTTAAAAATTTATTTAAAGCAATTGGGGTTAAGTAACTTGCTCAAGGTCAGTTATTTCTGGGTGTGATGCTGAGTATCTGAGCCCAGATTTGATCCCCAGGTCATCCCGACACTGGAGCTGGTGCTCTTACTCGCTGAGCCACCTGGCTGCCCCTACTAGAGATTTCTATCAAACATTTAAAGAACAATCAATTCTACTACTCTACAAAAGATTTGGGAAAATTGGAGAAGAAGGATTAGTACTAAAACCTTTTTATGACACAAATATGGTACTGATACTTAAATCAGGAAGAGACAAAATGGAGAAGAAAATTATAGACCAATTTCCCTCATGAATATAGATGCAAAAATTTTTTGGTGTTTTTTATCATTATCCCTTTATTTTCTTTTATTTGTATGTTTTTAATAAATAAAGAACAAGATTTTGTTACAAATTTTCTCCCTGTCTTTCCCTTACCACCCAACCCATGATATCAAGCTTACTGAATACCCCTTCTCCAATCTGCTCTCTCCTGTATCCTCCCCCATACTTTCTCTAGATTTCTAGTAGGGCACGATGCATTTCTATACCCCAGTCCCTGTATATCTTATTTCCCAGGTGCATGTTAAAAGAAATAAACATTTGCTTTTAAATCTTTGATTAAATGATTCTTTCCCTTCTTCCCTCTTCACCCACCTCCACTGGGAAGATAAACAATTCAATATAGGTTGTACATGTATAGTTACAAAAAAAATACCATAGTAGATACATTGTGAAAGACTAACAATATTTACTTCCATTTTATCCCAACTCCCACTTACTCTATTTTCTACTTTCACCCTGAGACTTTACAAACATATGTGCTTCTAACTACCCTTTCCCCCAAACTGCCCTCCATTCTATCATCCCCCCTTAGATACCCAAATGAGTGTGCATGTTATTCCCTGCTTAAGCCAAATTCAATGAGAGTAACATTGACACATTCCCTTTCACCTTCCTGCTCTTTCCCTCCATTGTAATAGTTTCATCTTGCCTCTTTGATAAGAGATAATTCACTCTATTCTATCTCTCTTTTCCTCCTTCTCTCATTATATTCCTCTCTCAATTCTTAACTTGATTCTTTAGAATTCATCCTTTACTATTCATCTGATCCTGTGACCTCTGTCTATGTATACATGTACATACATATACACACATATGTAGTTATACACACATACACCATCCTATACGTACATATATATATATACATGTATACATATATATTCACTTCAACTATCTTCATACTGAGAAAAGTCTCATGCATCACAATTATAGTTTTTCCATGTATGAATGTAAATAGTTCAACTTTAATAAGTTCCTTATGATTTCTACTTTCCTGTTTATCCTATCATGCTTCTCTTGTTTCTTGTATTTGAAAGTCAAATTAACTGTTCAGCTGTGTTTTTTTTTCCATCAAGAATACTTGAAAGTTCTTTATTTCATTGAATGAACATATTTTCCCCTGTAACATTTAACTTAGTTTTGCTGGACAGGTGATTTTTGGTTTTAATCCAAGCTCATTTGATCTCCTGAATATCATATTCCAATCCCTTTTATCCCTTAGTGCAGAAGCTACTATGTCTTGTGTTATCCTGATTATGTTTCTACAATACTCAAATTGTTTATTCCTGGAAGCTTGTAATATTTTTTCCCTTGACCTGGGAATTCTGGAATTTAGCTATGATATTCCTAGTTCTTTTATTTTTGGGATCTGTTCCAAGAGGCAATCTGGGAATTCTTTCAATTTCTATTTTTTCCCTCTGGTTCTAGAATATCAGGGCAATTTTCCTTGAGAATTCCTTGAAGGATGATTGCTAAGCTTTTTTTTTTTATCGTGTCTTTCAGGTAGTCCAAGACTTTTTAAATTATGTCCCCTGGATCTACTTTCCAGGTCAGTGGTTTTTCCAATGAGATATTTCATATTGTCTTTTTCTCCCTCTTTTGTTTGGATTTGTATTCTCATAAACTCATTAGCTTCCATTTGCTCTAATCTAATTTTAAAGTAATTATTCTCTTCAGTGAGATATTTTGGAGAGGTTGCTTTTTGGAGGGGGCAAGGTAGGGCAATTGGCATTGTGACTTGCCCAGGGTCACACATCTAGTTTGTGTTTGTGTGTGTTTGTGTGTGTGTTAAGTGTCTGAGACCAGATTTGAATTCAGGTCCTCCTAACTACAGTACCAGTGCTTCATTAACTGTGCCACCTAGCCATCCCGCTTCAGTGAGTTTTTGAAATTTCTTTTCCATCTGTGCAATTTATCTTTTTAAGGCATTTTTCTTCTCATTTACTTTTTGGGCCTCTTTTTCCATTTGAATTGCTCTATTTTTAATGTGTTGTTTTCTTCAATATTTTTTGGGTCTACTTTATCAGGCTATTGACTCACTTTACATAATTTTCTTTCATCATTTTAATCTCTCTTTCCAATTTTTCCTCCACTTCTCTTACTTGGTATTTCAAAATCACTCTTGAGCTCCTCCATGGCCTATAACCAACTCATATTTTTCTTAGAAGCTTTTAATGCTAGAATTTTGACTTTGTTGTCTTATTCTGGCTCCACATCTTGATCCTTTTTGTCCCCTCCAAATTATATGGTCTGATGGTGTTTCCTCTGCTTGCTCATCTTGCCAGCCAGTTACTTCACTTTTGAAATCTATGCCATGGTAGAACTCTGCTTCCAGAATGGAGAGCTTTGTTTCACATTGCTGGGGTTTTTGCAAATGTTGTCAAAGGTCTGAGGAGGGTGTCCTCTCTACAGCAACCTCAAACTCTGGAACACTGCCATTTATCACCCCAGGAACACTGCCCAAGACAGCAATCCAGACTCAAGTAGATCAAAGCAAGAGCAATTACCCTATTAATGGTCTATTGGTCTCTCTATGATCTGCAGGCTAGGAGCTCCAGAGTCAGCCACACAGCTGCAGCTCTAGCCACTGCTCCTTTGCCACCTCTCACCCTGGGGGCAGGGGCTGGACCTCTCTCTTCTGTCACCCTGTTTAATTCTCCCTATGGTATGTTCTGTGATCTCTATCTATGACACAACTGCTGCTCATTGCCCACTTTGGGTGTCTTTCTGATACTATTGGACCTTTCCTGAATCCTTATTAAAGTAATAATAGCATCCCTTTTCAGACCACAAACACCATCACCAAAACCACTATCAGCAAAAACCACAGCAATAACTCATATTTATATAGTACTATGTCACAGGTCCTGAACTAAATGCTCTATGATTATAATATTTTTTATCTTTCCAACAACTTGGTAGATAGAAGCTATTATTATCTCCATTTTATAGATAAGGAAACTTAAAATAAGAGAGGTTGAGTGACTTCACCAGGGTCAAACAGCTACTAAGTATCAGAGGCCATATTTGAACTCAAGACTTTCACACTTCAGACCTCTCACTCTGTCCAACTAGGCCATGCTGATGTCCTTGATTTTCTACTGTTCACACACCTTGTCCCATGTTTCTGACTAGATGACTCCTCTTCTTTTCTAATGTTCACCAAGATGTATGGTTCTTAATAGGTAGTTAATAAAGCTTTTTTTCTTATTGACTTGACTTGTCCATCCCAGCAACAGAGCCATCATTCTAGAAGAGAAGCAGCTACTTTATTGCTTTTCCATTGGTTATGGGAATGTGTCACCAGAAAATCTAATAGCTTTTGATGTAGAAACAGAAAAGTAAATGTCTGAACTATGAATGTGGTACAATATTACAGACCAAGATATCTGTACATGAATAACTATATGAATAGTAATACTCCTGATGTTCCTATTGTTGCTAATACCACCATTGCTACTATTAATGTGTATAAAAATGATATCTGTAGAGTGCTTAAAAATTTCTGAAAGGTTTTTTTTACACTAACCTTATATCAGGAATTATATGATCTGTTCTCCCACAAGGGTTAATGTGGTGAATATTATTCATACAGTTATATATGTTTGCATTAAAATTAGTGTTGCTGTTACCTGATGATGGAAATATAATTTCACCTTCCACAACAATGGAAAGAACCTCAAGAATAATGTGCTGGTTGTTCATTGATAAAAGGTTTTCAACAATTGAGGAAACATGATACTATGCTTTGCATACAATAGGTATGTGATAACTCTCTGTTGAATCCAAATATTGTAGAAGGAGCCCAAATGTCAAATCAGCAAATGTGCATTATTTTCCCAATTATAACTCTACATATAATTATAATAACTGTAATGATATGTGCATCTGTGCATATATATGCCTACTTCTTCAACTATTAAATAAATACTACAACATATGAAAAGTGTTGATTAATTCTTTTATGTGACCTTGATGTTTGTCTTTGGGTATATATCTGCATACTATATATTTGTCTAAGAGTGCATCGATGATCTGTATAAATACATGCTTGTTAAGTATGCTGATATAACTGCAAAATAACCAAGAAATGGATAAAATAATCAAAATTCAATGCAATTTTGAGAAATACAATTTTTCACATAAGTAATTAAATAAAATTTGGTAAATATTTACATAAATTTTAATATTTATGATAATTTTATTATAAAGCAGCATTCATCAAACTTCTTGGTGCTGACTGAAGAATAGAGTAGTGGAACAATGGAATAGATTGGGCATATGACACTCAGCAGTCAATTACTATAGAAATCTATTGTTTGATAAACCCCAACAAATCAGTTTTTAGTATAAGAACTCACTATTTGACAAATCTACTGAGAAACCTGGAATATAGTATGGCAGAAACTGGGCATAGACCATTATCTAACACCATATACCAAAATTAAATCTAAATGGGTGCATGATCTAGGTACAAAGGCTGATATTGTAAGAAGTCTTGGAAAGCAAGGAATAGTTTACCTGTCAGATTTGTGGAGAGGGGAAGACTCTATGACCAAACAAGTGTTAGAGAGAATTATAAAATGCAAAATGGATAATTTTGGTTAGGTTAAAGTGAAAACTTCTGTATAATCAAAGCCAATGTAATCAGGATTAAAAGGGAAATGGGAAATTGGTAAAGATTTTTAATCCTAAATCTCTGATAAAGGACTCATTTCTAAGATCCAAAGAGAATTGAGTCAAATCTATAAGAATACAAGTCATTCCCCAATTGAAAAATGGTCAAAGGATATGAACAGGCAGTTTTCAGAGGAATAAATTAAAAATATCTATAAGCATATGAAAAATGATCTAAATCACTATTGATTAGAGAAATGCAAACCAAAGCAACACTCAGGAACCACATCTCACCAGTCAGATTGGCTAAGATGACTAAACAGGAAAATGACAAATGCTAGAGAGGATGTGGAAAAATTGGAATACTAATGCTTTGCTGGTGGAATTGTGAACTGATCCAACCACTCTGGAGAGCAATCTGGAATTATGCCCAAAGGGCTATAAATAATTTCATGCCATTTGACCCAGTAATACTACTTCTAGGGTTCTATCTCAAAGAGATCATAGAAGTGGGAGGAAGACCCATATATACAAAAATAATTATAGCAGCTCTTTTTATAGTGGCAAAGAATTGGAAATTAAAGAGGTGCCCATCTATTGGGGAATGGCTGAATAAGTTGTGCTATATGAATGTAATGGAATTCTATTCTGGTAGAAGAAAAGAGGAGCAGATGGACTTCATATATACCTGGAGAGGCTCATATGAACTGATGCTAAGAGAGAAAAGTAGAGCCAGGAGCAATTTGAACACAGTTATAGACACAACATATGTTTGACAACCAACTTCGATACTCTGGACTCTTCTCAGCAATCCATGGTTATAAGTCAACCCCAAAAGACTCATGATGGAGAGAGATGTCTACATCCAGAGAAAGAACTAGAAAGAACTGAGTTTGAATCCAGATTGAAGCAAACTACTTGATCTTTTTCTTTTTCTTGTTTGGTTTTGTTTCCTCTTTCCCATTGTTCATTCTATCTGATACAATCCTTCTTTATAACCTGACTTATGTCTAATGTTAAAGTTATTTTGCAAATCCTATACTTGAATGTATGCCATCATGGTGGGGAGGGAAGGGAGGGAGAGTAAATTTGAATCTTAAAGAATTGCAGAACTGAATCTTGTAAACTAAAAGTAAACAAACGAATTAGTAAAGAATATAGAATGTATAAAAATGTACCATTGGTAGTCATATTTTTGTCTGATGTATGATAAAGATAAAGATAAGATGATGTTTGGTAAAAATGGGAATGTGATATTAAAACACAGTGGGAAGATTGAGTCCCTTCACATTCATACCACAGATGAAAATTTCTTAGAATTAGTTATGAATTTAAAGCTGTCCATCCTATCCTCTTCTTTTACAGGTGTGAAAAATTGAGACATAGAAAGAAAAGTAAATTATCCAAGGTCAGAGTGAAAGTCCATGTCAGAGTCAGTACTCAAGTCTATATCCTCTAAAGGCAAACCTAAGGGTATTTCCATTTCTATACTAATCTTATAATACCCTTCCTTTCTAGTCTCATCTCATTTTAATACCGGTACATACTGTACTCTACAGAGAAACTAGAGTATTTTATTTCTTTATAGATAATATATAATATACAGAGAAATAGGGTTCTAAAAACTGATTTGAGATCCAGGGATTTGTAGTTCAAAGGGATAAATGTAACTCACACTGATATTTTGAATTATCTTGAACTTTGAGACAATAGACTGAGAAAAAGAAGTCAGAATTCAGGAGCTAAGCAGCAACAATGGGAAAGGTGGTATCTCTAACCTTATAAGGGAATTAAATGAGTTGAATTGGAGTGAGGAAGAAGGTGACATACAATAAAGAGTTCAAACATAATCTGAAAAGAGCTGATAGATGTGATAGAGAAGACAAAGTTTGAAATGGACCATCAGAATAGATTTCTGTAGATATCTATTTTCTTTGTTTTTTTATTTTTTATTAAATTATTTATTTTTAGTTTTCAATATTCACTTCCATAAGTTTTAAATATTTCCCCCTCTTCTCCCTTCTATTCTCTTTCCCCAAGATGGTTTGCAATCTGATATGGGCTCTATACATAAATTCCCATTAAACACATTTTCTCATTAGTAATGTTGCATAGAAGGATTCTGATGAATAGGAGAAACCATGAGAAAGAAAAACAAAACAAAACAAAAGAAAAAAGAAAAATATTATGCTTTGCTCCGCATTCTGACTCCATAGTTCTTTCTATGAATGTGGCTGGCATTTTCCATCACAAGTCCTTTGGAATTGTTTTAGGTCCTTGCATTTCTGAGAAAGACTAAGTCTATCAACATCAGTCATCAGACATTATGGCTGTTATTGTGTACAAATGGTCTCCTGGCTCTGCTCACTTCATTCAACATCAGTTTATTTATATAAGTAAGTCTTTCCAGGTTTTCTGAAGCAGGCCTTCTAAATTAAAAAAAAAGTGCATTAAGTTAATGAATTCAAATAGTCTAAAAAAAACCTTCCAGTTGAATGTCATAATTTTCAGGACAAGAACTATTTTATCATTGATATCTCCAGGGAATGGTTCAGTGTTGTGCATAAAATAGGAACATTCACTTTAAAGTGAGGAAAAAATTGAACTGTGTCAGTATTTACTATGTGTGTGCAATTTTAGGCACATAATAAATTCCAGTCTGTTGACTAGGTTGAATTTTCTGACTGTCCCTTTAGTAAGTTTTCAGGTTGCATATTGGCTTTAAGTCAAATTTCTGATCTAGATGTTTTTATATGCCTTATACTTTGTCTTTCATTCTCCTGCATGATGAATTTTAGAACATATTTGCTTCCATTTAATAAGACTTCAAGCATATTTTTAAACTATTTTAACAGATATTTTTACTGTATAATTATTCAACCTCTATTTTTTAAAGTGTCATATGTGTGATTTACTTGCAAGATTTTGGTGAGGCCCTCACCCACCATCTCATAATTATAGAATAGTTCCTCTGGTAAAATAATCATGTTTTCTTTTTTTTTTCTTTTTTCCACCACTGTCTTCTTAATGATGCTGCTTCCAGGAATTCATTATGATGAAAAGTGGAAACTGCCTGCATATTTACTGTGTCAACTGTGACTGTGCTTCTAGTCCCTGGTTGCTTCTATAAAACTAAATTGTTCAATCTATTTTTTTCAACAACTGAATGACTAATTTGGATCACAATATGGCCTCTGCTACTTTAAAGCAATCAGTCACTGATGTTGCAGATCAACCATCATTTGTCAAATTGTTAAATTGGGGGACACATCGACATGGCCACTCCCTGGATTACACAGTTCTGCACAAAGTAGGTGCTTAATTAAATCTTGTATTAGTATGGGACTGTACTGATGCCTTTAGTTGCTTCCCATTAGCTCTGCATCTTCTCTGAATTTATGTTTTTATGGGGCTTTCATGTCCTGATCATTATATTGAAACTTTACAGAAAAGTCTACAAATGCTATCAATTTTGATATGGTGATTGGAAGATGTAAAACTCTCTTCCAACAATAATGAAAACCAAATGAAAGTGTCATAATGTAGAACAGAAAGCAAAATAAAACCCATCAGATCATATTGCCTGAGTCTACCTATATTGCTCAAAACTGTCCCAGTTGGAATGTGAGCTCTGTCTGCCACAGATGCTTTTATGGTTCCTAAAGCATTCTACATTAGCAATTCCTGCATAAACAGAATGTAATTTCAGTTGACTATTTCTCAGCTTTTTCCAGGCTTCCATTTGCACTTATAATTAAATATTAAATCCTGAAGTATTCTCGTTAACTAGTGACTTGGTTGATTCTGTTTAATATACACTTCCAAACTGATACCAGAGATTTTTAACTCTTAAACAGATAAAAAGCTCATTGTTGAAGGGATGAAATGTCTGGAAAATATGTTGTCTTCTGTACCTCATTTGCTGGTATAAATCAATGTTATGACAGCGATGTTTAAAGAGCTAGTGTTTGGGGATAGAGTTTAGTGGTATTTTGATTTAAAGTTTATTAGTGATTCACAATCAATTTCATCCACTTTGCCTATTCAGTTAGACATATAAAATGTTAACTTCTCAACCATGATTAAATCTAATTATTCTCATACATTTTTGTCAATGAGGGAAGATTGTATGACATAATGGAAAGAACTTGACATAATATTGGAAACCTGGAATAACTGGAGTGTTATGAATGATAAACATTTCTCCAGAAAAAAGGGGGTAGACACATGACACCCTTTTAAGTTTATTCTGACTCGTTAATTTTTTAACCCATCAATTTTTTGAATCTAGATAGTAATATTAAACTAAATGAAATTCTGATGTGTAATATATGATTATTTCCAAAGTATAAATAAAAGTTCATAATTAAAATTAACTATAATCTCTCATATGATGGAAAGAGCTTGTTTCATCACAGCTTTTCATGTCTGATCCTGAATATGACATTCAATAGTCTTATGACACTTGAGTAAATGACAATCTGAGATTCAGTTTTCTTCCTTATAGAATAGGTAACTGGTACTCTACTTATATTGCTTAATTAATGTGTTGCTCTGGGAAATCTATATTACAAGACATAATATAGCTTCAAAAGGTCTATGTTTTTAATCAGTGAGGAAAAGTTTTCTTAATAATTCCCTGTTTCTCGGTAAACAAAAATCATGTATTACTGGGTCAAAAATAGATCATTATGAGCAATGGAATTTTTTCATCATGATGTTTGATTTATTTTTAGTTATGAAACTACATACACATATTTTATCATACTCATGTAAGCAGTGCTTTTTCAGCTTCTTAGAATTTCCAGAATGTTTCTTGCCTATTATACAAACTTTAACAATGCTGGATTTTACTAACATACTGCCAAATCAATGTAATAAGAGTGCAATGGAGGATCAATAGGATCAATTGATTATTATTGTTGTCTATTTCATTTTATGTTTAAACAATGCAACTACCTTCCTGAGTTATTTTCTTTCCACTTAACATCTGCCACATATATTACACTTATCTGATGATAATCAGGTGAATACTTCCATTGCTATTAGAATAGACATGTCAATTGGATGCCATACTATGGATTCACTTACTAACTATATGACTTCCTAGACCAAAATACAAGCCTTTTAGAATTGTAAACGGCTCAACAGCTGTGACTTTCTCAACTGTGTACTTGCATCCCCAATATTTACTTAGCACAATGCACAGCACATTTTAAGAGCTTAAGGAATGTTGTTGGGGCAGCTAGGTGGTGCAGCAAGTAGAGCACTGGCCCTGGAGTCAGGAGGACCTGAGTTCAAATCTTGTCTCAGACACTTAACACATGCAAAAGAAAAATAGCCATGAGACCTTGGGCAAATCACTTAACCCCAACTTCTCCTATGAAAAACAAAAAAAAATGCTTTTTAAAAATTGATTCATTTAATAATTTTATTTATAACTATTAAAAATTATTTGTTTTCTCTCTTCTACCTTATACACCAAATGGAAAGAGTGGCATATAACAAATATTTTTAGTCATTCAAAACAAATGTGCCCTTCAGCTATATCCAAAAATGTATTTCTCATCCGCATATTAGACGCATCACCTCTCTGTTTGGATTTGGGAATCATTATTTTCCATCAATGGGCCTCTTGAATCATGGTCCCTCATTGCTTTGATTAAAGTTCTTATGTCTTCTCATATTTTTCTAACATTTTTCCTTTTTTTAATTGCTATAGTATTGAATTATATTCATATACCAAAACTGTGTAGGCCCTTCCTCATTTAATGATTACTCCCTTAGTTTCTTGTTATAAATGCTGAATCTATGCAAGGAAATCTGCTTAGTAATGGAGATGATAGGGTTAATAGAGCTTATGTTATGCTGGTCAATAATACTATATGTACAAATATACATGTGCGAATACTTTCAAATGTGTATATAAATATGCATAGTATGTGTATGAATATGTAAATATTTACATATGTGCAAGTATGTACATGTGCTAATACATTTTCATAATGTGTGCTCATGGTTTATATATACATATCCATACTGCAGTGTATTTATGAATACACACATATATATTCATAGATAACATGTATATTGCAAGATGATAATACTAAATCAGATGGTAAATTTTTAGTCATGAAGACCCAAGTTTGAATAATTTCCCATAATCTTATAGTTATTAAGTATAAATACTTAGGGAAACCACTTATCTTCTCTGTACTTCAGTTTCCTTAACTCTAAAATGAGCAATTAGACATAAAATTCCTAAGATCCCTTATAATTCACCATTGATGGCGCTACAATGTTTTCATTTTACCAAGAGAGAAAGCTGATTTATTTAAAAACACTAAAGAACTCCACTCTTGAATCTGAATATTTAAAGTAAGTCATTTCAACTTATAACTATTCCTTACCATATGCCTAGTCCTACAACTTTTCCTGTTCATATGTATCCTTAATTATATCTCCTATTTTTTCCAATCACTATTGCTGCTATCTTATATACTACTTGTATATATGTTACTCTTGGGTTCACCTGCTCTTTGTTTTCTTCTGTGATTTTGCTATGCCATGATTTAGTCATACAGTATTACTAGAAGAATATTAATGTCAAAGAGATTTTTTTTCCTAGAAAGGGGGAACTCAGATGACTGAAAATCATTGTTTACCAAAATATAACTCATTTTCTTTCCCATGACATCCACCTATCTCCTATGTTGGAGAGAGAAGTCCATTCCCTTTGATTCACAGTCTCAAAGTTATCTTTGTCTCCTCACTCTCCCTAATGCCACATATCCAAATCTTTCCAAGGTCTTAGCAAGTCTAGCACCACAACAAATCTTGAATCAGTTTTGTTATCATGTATCACTCACACAAGTTCAGTGTCTCATGCCCTCTCACATGGATTTTTGGTGTCTAACTTGCCTTCTCCACCCCCCCTTCATATTCTATCCCCAAACCATTATTTACATAGATGCCAAAGAGATCATTCTAAAGGACAGATCTGCACCTACAACTCCCTGATCAATAAACACCATTAGCTACACTGTATCTTTAGGCTCAACAATAGCAACAACAATAAAACATTAATTCTATTATCTAAAGTCATATACAACCAATTTTCAATCTCCAAACTTGGTATAGCTTACCTTTAAGTACTCTATGATTATGTAAATATTCAATCATAGCTATTTCATTAATGATAATCCAATTCCAGTATCCATGCCTAGAATCCATTCCATGATCATCTCTGCTTCTTAAAATCCTAATTTACCTTCAAAGCTCATGTTATGTGTCACTTCCTATATAAGGTCTTTTAAAATTTTCAAACTATTACTGCTTCCTCTCTAAAATCACCTTGTATTTGGTTTCATGTCTGTGGATGCATATCATAATATTAAAGTATCATACATTGTACTACATTATAGCATAACATTTTATCTCACAATATAATTTAATATATACTATAATGTGAATAATTTTAATTCTTTGGAATAATTACAAGTGCCTTGGTGATAAAAAACAATTGTATTTGTTACTCTGAGTCATCAGAGAATAAAAGAACAGTGCCTGGAAAATAGAATGTGCTTAGTAAATATTTTCATTGAAGTTATAATCTGAATTATATCTGTTCTCTACTCATTCAACTTTTCCAATGTATTATCTAAGCATAGGAATAGTTGAAAAATTTCAACAACTATAGGGAATCCTCCCCCATTTGTGCTTTGCACAGGAAATTCTCCATGACATGGGTGAACACCTTTAGTAAATATTTGAAATACTTCTTTTCTCACTTGTTATTGATAATGAATTTTTTTTTAAAGTATAATCATACTTATGGATACATATGTCAAGTAATTTAGCCTTTACTCTGCTATTTAGTACCTGAGAAACCTTGGAAATTTCATTTAATTTTTCTAAGATGGGATTTTCTCATCTGTAAAATGGGAAGGTTTGACATCTTGAATGCTAATGTTCCTATTAATCTGGCCAGTGAGATGTGGTATCTCAGAGATGTTTTGATTTGCATGTCTCTAATCAATAGTAGTTTAGAACATTTTTTCACATGCTTATAGATATCTTTAATTTCATTTTCTCAGAATTGCCTGTTCATGTCCTTTGACCATATATCAACTGGAGAGTGGCTTGTATTCTTAATTCAACTCAATTCTTTATATATTTTAGAAATGAGGCCTTCATCAGACACATTAGTTGTAAAAATTCTTTCCCAATTTTCCACTTCCCTCTTAATCTTGATGACATTGGCTATATTAGTAAAGAAGCTTTTCAATTTAACATAGTCAAAATTATTCATTTTGAATTTTAAAAAGCTCTCTACCTCTTGTTTCATCATGAAGTCTTCCCCTCTCCATAGATCAGAGAGGTCAACTATCCTTTGCTCTCTCAGATTGCTTATACTATCAACCTTTATAGCTAGATCATGCACCCATTTTGACTTTATTTTGGTGTACAGTGTGAGATATTGGTCTATGCACAATTTCTGCCTTACTATGTTCCACTTTTCCTAGCATTTTTTTTGTCAAACACTGCGTTCTTATCCCCAAAACTGAGGTCTTTAGGTTTATCAAACAGCAGATAACAATTGTCATTGACTGCTGAGTCTTGTATAGCCAATCTATTCCATTGATCCACTACTATATTCCTCAGCCAGTACCAAGTAGTTTTTAATAACTGCTGCTTTATAATACAGATTAAAATCTGGTATGTCTAGGCCACTTTCCCTTGCATTTCTTTTCACTAATTGTCTTAATATCTCAGGCATTTTGTTCTTCCAAATGAATTTTGCTATTAATTTTTCTAGCTCTAGAAAGTAATTTTTTGGTAGATTGATGTAGCAGCAAGCTCCCCAGCATCCCCAGGGTGGCTGCCAACACAGGTTCTTAAATCTGCTTTGTTACAGGAAAGCAACTGAAAATGGTTTAACAAGCTTACTTTAATCAGTCAAATATGTATCATTTACCTAGTTCAGGGGAAAAAGGTCAGCACCCCGAACTTGAGAGTATACAGACAGAATTATCAAGACAGAGAAACAGATCAAGTAGACAGGTTTCCAAACTGTCCAACCATTATATCCATACCAAATCAACATCTGAGTTTTTCAAAGCTGGGGGGGGGGGGGGGCTCTCAACAACTGATTCCCAGAGTCTCATCTGATCAAATCACAGAACACTTCTCAAAGTGAGCCCCAAAGCAAAGCCTCAAATCAGGGATTATATAGCCTTCTCCTGGGTCAGAGAGTGTAAGTACCCTCTTGACCCACTACCCAATCACACAGCATCAAGGTGTGGGCATTCCTGAAAACCAAGCCTCCTGCACAGGCTCCATGTGACCACATTCAGCCTATTAGGAGGCAGAGTATATTTTCAAATCAAGGAAAATTCTCAGAGTCTCTTAAGCCTATTAAAGGGCCTAAGGGCAGGGAAGGTCTTTAAATTTGCATTTCCATTACAATTGATTGGCATGACAATAAAAATATAATTTAATTTAGGTTAAATTTTCATTTTTAATATATTAGCTTGAGAAATCCATGAACAATTGATGTTTTTTTTTTTCCCAATTAGTTAGATCGGCCTTTATTTGTCTGAAAAGTGTTTTGTAATTGTGTTCATATAAGTCCTGGATTTGTTTTGACAGATAGATTGCCAAATATTTTGTAATGTCTACAGTAACTTCAAATGGGTTTTCTCTTTCTATCTCTTGCTGTTGTATTTCGTTAGAGATATATAGGGATGGTGAGGATTTAAATGGGTTTATTTTATATCCAAGTAGTTTTTTACTTGATTCTCTGGGGTTCTCTAACTATGTCATCATATCATCTACAAAGACTGATGCTTAGTCTCTTCTTTGCCTAATCTGATTCCTTCAATTTCTTTTTCTTCTCTTGTTGCTTCTGCTAACATTTCTTGTATCATATAGAATAAGAGGGATGATAGTGCACATCCTTGTTTCACCCCAATCTTATTGGAAATACATCTAGCTTATCCTCATTTCATATAATACTTTCTGATGGTTTTATATAGATGCTACTTATTATTTTAAGGAAAACTCCATTTATTCCTATACTTACTAGTATTTTAATAAGAATGGGTGTTGTATTTTGTAAAAGCTTTTTCTTCATCTATTGAGACAATCATATGGATTCTGCTAGTTTTGTTGTTGATGTGATCAATTATAAGAATAGTTTTCCTAATACTAAACCACTCTTGCATTCCTGGAATAAATCATATCTGATCACAGTGTATTATTCTTGTGATAAATTGCTGCAGTCTTTTTTGCTAATATTTTATTTAAAATTTTTGCATCTATATTCATAAGGAAAATTGATCTGCAATTTTCATTCTCTGTAGTGTCTCTTCCCAATTTAGGTATCAGTATATTTGTGTCATTAAAATTTGGTAGGATTCCTTTTTCTCCAATTTTCCCTGAATATTTTGTAAAGTATTAGAGACAATTGCTCTTTAAATGTTGGGTAGAATTGACTAGTAAATCCATCTGGCTCTGTAGATTTTTTCCTAGGTAGTTCATTTATGGCTTATTCAATTTATTTTACTTAGATGGGGTTATTTATGTAGTTCACTTCCTCTTCAGTAAATCTGGGCAACTTGTATTTTTGTTTGACTAAGATTGTCACATTTATGTGCATACAATTGGGCAAAATCATTCCTAATTATTGTTTAATTTCCTCTTCTTTGGAGGTAGATTCACCCTTTTCATTTTTGATACTCATAATTTGTTTTTTTTTCTTTCTTTTTTATCATATTGCCTAAAGATCTACCAATTTCATTTTTTAATAATACCAGCTCTTAGTTTTATTTATTAATTCAATAGTTTGCTTAAATTCAATTTTATTAATCTCTCCAATGGGTTATCTTTATTTCTAATTCATTATTTGATTAGGGATTTTCAATTTGTTCTTCTTCTAGCTTTTTTCAGCTACATGACCAATTTGTTGACCTCCATTTTCTCTATTTTTTTTTATGTGTCCATTCAAGGATATAAAACTTCCCCTAAAATTTACTTTTATTCTATTGCACAAGTTTTGCTATGTTGTCTCATTATTGTAATTCTCTTTAATAAAGCTACTTATTGTATCTATAGTTTCTTATTTGATGAACTCATTCTTTAGCATTGTTATTTAGTTTCCAGTTAGTTTTTAGATTATCCTTCAATGGCCCTTGTAGCAGCAAGCACCCCAGCACCCCCAGGGTGGCTGCAAATATAGGCTCTTAGATATGCTTTTCTAAAGGAAAGCAACTCAAAATGAGTTAACAATCTTGCTTTAATCAATTAAACATATTATTTATCTAGTTCAGGGGGAAAAGGTCAGCACCCCAAAATTCAGAGTATACAGACAGAAACACTTCAAGACTTCACTGCCCAACCATTACATCCATACCAAATAACAGTTACCAGGGAAGGAAGGATCAACATGTAGGTTTTTCAAAGCTAGGGGGCTCTCAATGGCTGCCCAGAGTATCATCCGGTCAAATCACACAACACTTCTCAAAGTGAGCCCCAAAGCAAAGCCTCACATCAGGAATTATATAGACTTTTCCTGGGTCAGAGAATCTAACAACCCTCTTGACCCACTGCCCAATCACAAAGTATCTCTTGAAAAACAAGCCTCCCACCACTGGCTTCAGATGCACTTCACCTAAGGATGGGGAACATCTTAAAAATTTACAATCCTATAACATTCAACCCCCAAATCTTTCAAGCCCATAGCATAGACATTTTACATTTTAATTAGCATTAACATCTCTTTAGGTACAACAAAATCCTCACAAAATAAAGACCTCACATTTTGTTACCAAAGTGGCCACAGGGACTTAAACAAACAGAAAGTACATTCAGGTGTATCTCTTCAATTCAAAACAAAAATGTCCAAATAAAGTTATCTTGGGGGGAGCAGGGTGCCCTTTCCCTCCAACTGCTCCAGCCCCTGCTTCCAAGTCCTGAGAGGTGGCTGAGCAGTAAAAGACAACAGTGTGGGGTCCGTGTGGATCCATGGCCCTTCACCCCACCAACCATAGACTCAAATCCATCCTTGGCTTCCAAACTGTGGGATGAAACAAGAAAATACATTGAGTGCTCCTGTCTTGCAGCACAGTCCTTATCTCTTCTGGTGGCTGAATTCCACTCTCCTGGGTTCCTTCTCCTCCCCAAGGTGGCAGCCACTCCTGGCTTCTGCCCAGTTCCCCATGCAGGCAGCTCACCATTCCTGCTCTCAGCTCAATGAAGTCAGCATGCAAGCCATTCTTCTCTGCTGTTCCATGGTCCCACAGAGTCACAGCTATGATAACTGGGAAACAAACAATTATCCCAGCCCCATATTTTTCTTTTACTCTGCAGATCCTGTTCATGACACCATTTGTAGTAGCAAGCACCCCAGCATCCCCAGGGTGGCTGCCAACACAGGTTCTTAGGTCTGCTTTTCTAAAGGAAAGCAACTTAAAATGGTTAAGAATATTGTTTTAATCAATCAAACATATCACTTATCTAGTTTGGGGGGGAAAGGTCAGCACCCCAAACTTCAGAGTATACAGACAGAAACACTTCAAGCAGATAGGCCTCCAACTGCCCAACCACTACATCCATACCAAATAACGGTTCCAGAGAGGAATGCATCAACATCTGGGTTTTTCTAAGCTGGGGGCCTCTCAATGGCTGCCAAGAGTCTTATCTGGTCAAATCACACAACACTTCTCAAAGTTAGCTCCAAAGCAAAGCCTCACATCAGGGATTATATAGACTTCTCCTGGGCCAGAGAATGTAACAACCCTCTTGACCCCCTGCCCAATCACAAAGTACCTCTTGAAAAACAAGCCTCCCACCACTGTTTCCAGGTGCAATTAACCTAGGGGGCAGGGAAGATCTTAAAAATTTACATTCCTATAAAAGCTCTTTATTATATATAATTTTTATTGCATCATGATCTGAGAAGGATGCATTTAATATTTCTGCCTTTCTGAACTGAATTGTGAGGTTTTTATGGTCTAGTACATGATCAATTTTTGTGTACTTGCCATGTACCACTGAAAACAAGGTATATTCCTTTATATCCCCATTCAGTTTTCTCTGGAGGTTCACCATATCTAACTTCTCTAAGATTCTATTTACCTCCCTAACTTGTTCCTTGTTAATTTTTAGGTTAGATTTATCAAGCTCAGGGAGGGGGAGATTGAAGTCACCCACTCATATAGTTTTGCTATCTATTTCTTCCTCTAACTCGCTTCATTGCTCTTTTAGGAATTTGGATGTTGTATTACTTGGTGCATAAATGTTTAGTAATGATATCACTTAATTTTCCGTGGTTACTTTTAGCAGGATATAGCTTCCTTCCCTATATCTTTTAATTAGATCTATTTTTGCTTTTGCTTTGTCTGAGATAGGGTTTGCTGGCCCTGCTTTTATTTTACTTTAGCTGAGGCCTGATATATTTTACTACAGCCTTTTACATTTACCCTGTGTGTATCCACCTCTTTCAAATGCGTTTCTTGTAAATAGAATATTGTAGGATTATGGTTTTTAATCCATTCTGCTATCTCCCTCTGTTTTATCGAGAATTCATCCCATTCACATTCACAGTTATGATTGCTATCTATATCTTTCCCTCCATCCTGTTGCCTCCCATGCTTATGTTTTTATTTTTCCCCTTCTCCCTTCCCTTCCTTAAGAATTTTCCTTTTGACTGCTGCCTACATCAGTATCCCCTCTTTATCAGACCCCTTCCCTTTTCTTACCCTTCCCCCTGTAGCAGCAAGCACCCCAGGATCCCCAGGGTTGCTGCCAACACAGGTTCTTAGATCTTCTTTTCTAAAGAAAACAACTCAAAATTGGTTAACAAGCTTACTTTAATCAATCAAATATATATATCATTTACCTAGTTTAGGGAGGAAAGGTCAGCACCCCGAACTTCAGAGTATACAGACAGAGAAACAGATCAAGCAGACAGGCTTCCAAACCGTCCAACCATTACATTCATAGCAAATCACAGTTACTAGAGAAGGAAACATTAACATCTGGGTTTTCACAGCCCGTGGGTTCTCAACAGCTGCCCATATTCTCATCTGGTAAAATCACACGACACTTCTCAAAGTGAGCTGCAAAGCAAGGCCTCCCATCAGGACTTATATAGCCTTCTTCTGGCTCAGAGAATGTAACAACCCTCTTGACTCACTGCCCAATCAGAAAGCACCAAGTTGTGGGTGTTATTGAAAAACAAGCTTCCCACCCTAGGCTCCAAGTGCACTTAACCTAGGAGCAGGGGAGTTCTTAAAAATTTACATTCCTATAACACTCCCTTACTACTTCTTCCCTCCCTACTAAGCCCCCTTTAGTCCTTCCCCCCTCCTACTGCCTGTAGGGTATGATAGATTTTTGTAATTAATGTAGAATATTATTTCTTCCTCAAATCAAGATTGATGAGAATAAATCTCATGCAATGCTCCTCTCCCTCCCCTCTTTCTCTGTATTATGAGAAGTTTTCTGTCGCTTCTCGATAGAGTCATATATTTAACTGATTATGTTATTCCCTCCTTACCCCACAACCAATGAGAGTGAAGCTCTTATACTGTTCATCTCCTTCCTTTCTTTCCCTCTACTATGATGTTTTTATGCCTCTTTGTGTGGCATAATTTACCCTTTTCTGCTTCATTCTTTCCTTTTCCTTTGCAGTACCTTTGTAGCACCTAATAAGGTTTTTATTTATCATCATTTTGTGTAATTTATACCCACACCCTGAATTTATCTATATCCCTTTTAGATCTCACCATAAGTATAAAATTCTCAATATTAACAGGTATCAACTTCCCATATAGGAATGTAAACTGTTTGCTCTTATTAAATAACAATTTGTGTGTATGTGTGTGTGTTTTCCCTATTTAGCTTTCTATGTCTCTCTTGAGTCTTTTCATTGGAGGTTGAATTTACCATTGAGCTCTGCCTTTTTCATCAGGAAGGTCTGGAATTCCATTATATCCTTGAATGACTATCTCCTTGCCTGGGAAAATTATGTTCAGTTTCACTGGATAGGTAATCCTTGGTTGTAACCCAAGCCTTGCTAAATATCTTTTACAGTCCCTTCAATCTTTCACTGTAGAAGCTGCCAGATCCTGTGCGATTCTCACTGTAGTTCTGAGATATTTGAATTATTTATTTCTGGCTGCTTGCAGTATTTTCTTCTTTACCTAATAGCTCTGGAATTTGGCTACAATATTTCACAGACATTTCAATTTGGGATCTTTTTCAGGGGGAGTCCAGTGGATTCTCTTGATTTCTATTTTACCCTCTGGTTCTAGGGTCTCAGGGCAGTTTTCCTTGATATGCTCTTGGAAGATGTTCCTCTGGGCTCATTTTTTTATCATGATTTTCTAGTAGACCAATAATTCTCAGATTATCTGTCCCGGATCTGATTTCTAGGTCAGATATTTTTCCATTGATATATTTTACCTCTTTTTCTATTTTTTCATTCTTGATGAAAACAACAGTTTGACTGTCCTCGGTGCCTCAAAGAATCTTTAGCTTCAATTCGATTGATTCTAATTTTTAGCAAATTATTTACCTCAGTGTTTGAAACTCCTTTTCCATGTGTTCAGATTTCATTTTTAGTTCAGTCATTTTTTTCTTTTTATGGAGCTGTTTCCTTCTTTTTAATGTTTTTCTAATTTTGCATTTTTTATGTTTTTTTTCCCTTTGTTTAGAGGGCAATTGGGGTTAAGTGACTTGCCCAAAGTCACATGGCTAGTTTTTGTGTTAAGTGTCTGGGGCTGGATTTGAACTCAAATTCTCCTGACTCCAGGGCCAGTGCTCTATTCACTGTGTCACCTAACCACTCCATGCAATTTTTATTTTAAAAGAATTATTTATTTTATCTTCTACATCTCTAATTAGGTTTTAAAAGTTCTTTTTGAGCTCATCTAAGAATGCTTTCTGTGCTTGAGACCAGTTCATATTCCCTTTTGATGCTTCAGCTGTGGGTGTGGAGTCAATACTGTCTCTCTCTGAATTTGGTCCCTCCCTCTTACAATAATAGGATTCTAGACTCTTTGTATTTGGTGTTGTTTTTTTTTTTACCCATTTTGAGGTAGGGCTTTAGCCACATTCTTCCACTAAGAAGGGTTCCCAAGCCTTGATTGTTTAAAATTTTTCTCTGGGGCAATAATTACTTTGTTTTCAGGGTAGGGTAGGGGGGGTTGGAGCAGCTGGGGTTCACTCTGCCATCCTGGTCCCTGGACGTTGAGATAGTAGCTTTTTAAATTTTCAGCCTATGGGTTAGTAGTCCCAGGAGTAGCTGCTGCCACTGCTGCAGGCCCTGCATTTGTCTCTTACCTAGCTCTGTCAGATCCCATCCCTGCAGTATTAGACCTGGGAATGGCCCTTGTGGTTGGTGGATCAACTTACTGCCACATTGACCAGGCCTTGTCCAGGCCTTGCTGCACAGTGCCCCTGCATCATCATCCAGTCCTCCACAAAAGCTATTATATATGGGAAGTTTGAAAAATATGCTTCCATATTAGTCATGTTGAAAAATAGCAAGAAAATAAAGTGGAGCAAGTAATCTTCAATCTTCACTCAGTATTCATCATTTCTGTCTCTGGAGGTATATAGTGTTTTACACCCTAATTCCTTTAGCATTATTTTGAAAGAATTTTTGGCAATCAAATAGATTATCCAGATTTATTTGAGAAGTTTAAAATTTAAGCTCACACATACTAAAATATCCGTGCACATAAGCACCCAAAATGAGCAAAATTAGAATGATTTTAAAGATGAAATTTGGAATTCAATAGTAGAAAGTTATCTAAAATATATACAAATTGGAGTGGGATCATAGAGAAGAATGGAATGGATTGAGATAAAGGGTGAGATGTTTTGAGTTAGGTTCAACCAAACAAAGGAAGAGCTTATTTTATCAATTGCATTTATTCTCAATTTATAAAATTAATTTAGTGAAAGCAAAGGGTGAATTGTGTCATCTGCTTGTTAGAACATATAAATCATGCTGTATATTCGATTGTTTTATCTTGCTGGACAATCCTGTGTCAAGGAGAAATCCAATTATGCTGAAGTTCAGGTAAAAGAGTGATGCAGCATAAACAGAAATAAATGCAAGAAAAAGGCTCCAAGAAATCTAGATATAAAATGAATTGATTAACAAGAGAAATGCCATGGCCAAAAGTCTGATTTATAGGTTTTCAGATTGTCTATTTAAAAATATCAAAGCAAGTGATAAGCGAAACTAGTATAATATTTTGAAGAGGTATTACTTTTTATCTTGCCATTAAAGACATTCTTTTTTTTCCCCTATCAGAAACCCTGCTGGTGGAGCACTTTGTCTAGAAACACTCAGCTGCTTAAAAACAAAACAAAATAACACACAAAAAAACTTCTGGGGCCAGGGGTGAAGGGTGAGGTTCACAATTCTTTTTGTTGTCATTGATTGACTGGTTTGTTTTCTTTGCAAGAAGTTCATTTGATGACTTAACCAGGGCTACTTGAAAAGCAAGATATTGTACATTTGTGTTTACTTTAAGCCTGCAATAATGATAAGTCATCATGTTACTCCTACTAAAATGAATTTCCTGGTATTTGGCTTGTTTCATTACTTTTGGCAGTATAAAGTTTTTTAATTAGCTCAGGCACTTGCAGCAATCAAAGGGAGTGCTAAAATAACAGAGGAAGATATGAGCTAATAAGCTTTTTTATGTCACTTAGTCCAAAGATATTCCAACACTGCATTGCTTTTCTGGGTGGTAGAAATGCAAACTTTAACACCTTCTTAATTGTAAGAGATAGAAATTAATCTTATGTAACATCTATTTAGCCAATTCTTACAAAGCACTGCTCTGATTTAAGGTCCATTTTAATGCCACACTAATTTCAGGCAGAACTATTTTTTAAATTGCTATTGCTAAAATAAATACATATTTATGAAGACTATGCCTTTCCATCAACTGATAGCCCACTTTCTACTTAATATCGGTTCCATGAGATAGCAAATTTCTCTTTCAACAGGCAGGAGATCAGCAAAATTAATTTGAAGTATGATTCCCAGAAATACTTCAGAAAAGTATATACATATGTATATATACATATATATATATGATCTAAGATTAAATCAAATTTCCTCATTATCTATATATCTGTTTATTTTTCTAGCTATGTCTGTTTTTCTACCTGCCTGTCTACCTGTCTCTCTACCTGTCTATAATATTGATTAGAAAGGCAGTTTGGTATAAAGGACAGAAAGCTAGACTAGGATTCAGGAAGATCTACTTCCTCTAATGCATGGTTTCTCTCCAGTGGACAGCCATTTAGTCAGTCAATAATCATTTATTAATTACCTGGTGCATGCCAGACATTGTGTGAAGCACTGGTGATACAAAGATTTGTGTGTGTGTGTGTGTGTGTGTGTGTGTGTGTGTGTGTGAGAGAGAGAGAGAGAGAGAGAGACAGAGAGAGAGACAGAGAGAGAGAGACAGAGAGAGAGAGAGAGACAGAGAGAGAGAGAGAGAGCTGTTGAGGAACTCACAATCTAGATACGTCATTTAAATTCCTAGTATCTCTTCTATAAAACCATTGATTATCTTAAAAACAATTGTGTCAAACTCAAATAGAAAGAAGGGCCATTATATTAAGGCATACACAAAACTACATTATTGACAATGGTTATGTTGTAATATATTTGTATTTATTTAGTTAAGTAATTCCAATTGATATTTTAATCTGGTTCAAGCCTCACTGGGGAATGTTGTTACTTTGAACCATCCAGAAGTAGTAGTAATTCACTGAACTTTAAAACAATGTACACATAATACTTATAGAACTTTTGTAGGAAACACAAGAGATTGAAAGGAAGAAAATGATAGAAAGAGTAATTTCACACAGTTATATTATGGGTAGAATAACTTTTCAAGATTTATTTTCCTCAATACAAAATGAGTATAACAAGCACAATATTATAGCATATTTGTGGAGTACATGAAAAGAAAATTCACAAATAGAGCAATTTAGGAATATCCTATTCCCTATACATAACACTTTGTGTTTTCTATTATTACCTAGAAAAGAAGAAACCTAGAATTAGTAGACCTTGATATGAATTCTGGCTCTGCCACTTATGACTATGTCATTGAACCTCTCAGAACTTTAGTTTCCCTAACTATAAAATAGGATGGAAGGATTGGAATAAATGACCTGTAAATCCTTTCTAATTCTTCATATATTATTCTAAGAATTCTAAGTCCTTTTCATCCATGCTTGTTGTCTTCATTGAAGGTTATTCCAGGATAGCATGAAAAGGTTTCCTTTCTAACCTATGCCACTCAAATATTCCCATAAAGCCTTTCAATATCTTCCAAAAAAACCTAGGTATTTTCCCTTTAATTCATTCCTTCTTTACCAATAGAATCAATGCAGTATACAGTTGTAGCCAAAGCAATGAATCAGCAAAGAGAAGACATGAAGATGCAACCTTTAAGAGGAATATCCTTATTAGGCTATTCACTCAAAACTGTGTGGGAAAACCATATAACTTCCAAAGGTCTCTGTTTCATCATAAATAAAACACGATGACTAGATCATCTCTAAGGATTTTTCTTCCTCTATGTTGAAGTTCCTATGAAATACCTCTAATTCCTATCTGACTACATTTATTTTTGCACTCTTCACTGCATCAATTTAGGGCTTATTTGCACTTTCAATGAAATGGATTTTCTCAGAACATTTCTGAAAAGGAGAATGTACTCTAAAGTATGGACTCACAATTCTCAGTGACTTCCTTGATGTGCAATGTTGTTAATTCTTTTACTATTTAATGTATCCATGTCTTAGACTCACATAGCCCAATGGCAGGAAAAAAAGAAAAAAAAAAGCACCCCAGCATCCCGAGGGTGGCTGACAACACAGGTTCTTAGAGTTGCTTTTCTAAAGAAAAGCAACTCAAAATGGGTTAAGAATCTTGCTTTTATCAATCAAACACATATTGTTTACCTTGTTCAGGGGAAAAAGGTCAGCACTCCAAACATCAGAGTATACAGAGGTTACAAGCAGAAGTTACAAGACAGAGAAACATTTCAGTAGACAGGCTTCCAAACTCTTCAACCATTACATACATCCATACCTAATCACAGTTACCAGAGAGGGAAGCATCAACATCTGGGTTTTCAAAGCCGGGGGGCTCTCAACAGCTGCCCAGAGTCTCTTCTGGTCAAGTCACACAACACTTCTCAGAATGAGCCCCAAAACAAAGTCTCACATCTGGGATTATATAGCCTTCTCCTGGGTCAGAGAACATAACAACCCTCTTGACCCACTGTCCAATCACAAAGCACCAAGGTGTGGGCATTCCTGAAAAACAAGCCTCCCACCACAGGCTCCAGGTGCACTTAACCTAGGATCATGGAAGATATTAAAAATTTACATTCCTATAACAAGAGTCTAATGAAGAATTGTTTTATATTCCATTTTATTTTTTTCCTGAATGAAGAATATTCATTTTCTACTCTGATCACATACAATTAAAGACTGTGTATAGTCAATGAAGTAGGCCTGAAATTGAATAGAAGAAAGTGATTGTTACATTGCAATGAGCAAATTGGTTAGGGATTTTTCTCCTCTCAAATTTATGAATGAAATGCATGTCGATCTTTTATAAAAATTTTATTCTGGTGATATTTTGTCTTTGAATCATAGAATACTAAAATTCTTTGAAAAATTGCATTTGTTGGAAACCAAAAGGCAATATAGAGCCATGTTCTGTTTGAATGGGCTAAAGTGTCTTACATGTCAAGAGTTACATGGAAAAAGTAATGTAAAATATATTATCAAAGAAATTTATGACCTGAAAGGAGGTGACTAATACATGAAACAAGAAGAAAAGAAGACAAATGCATGTTTTATTTCCCAACTGATACTGACAAAAAGTCAAGACACTTATAATAGAATCCTCAGTGTGGGATGGATCCCCCTATGGAGAAACATAAGTATCCAAAAGGAAGATGAGGTGTAGAAGAGTTTCTTTTTTCTGTTGGAAGAAGTAATCATATATGTAGGATAAGAGATGAATTGAAAAAAAAATAAATTATTTATTTTGCTGAACCATACTACAATGCTCTAGTCATATTTTACCTTTAATATGTCAAAGATCTGAAATTCTATTAATACAATGCTTCCTCTACCAGTGAACACCTTTTTTTCACCTAAATGCATGATCTTCATTAGTTACATTAACTGAAGAATAAAATCCTTCCTAACAACTTCTGGTGATGTGTTGCTGGACTTAGGGAAGCTCGTGCTCACATTACACATTTGTGTCCAAACAAATAACTTATTTTTTCATGTTGGGTAGGACATGGAAGAGTTTACAGTATGTATTCGGAACCTTCAATGATTCAAGGACTTTGGCAGAGGAGCTAGGTTTATAAAATAAATCTTAATATGTTTTAAATAGCTGCAATAATAATACCCAAGACAATGTAGTGGAAGGAGTTTAGAAGTTGTTAATGTCAGAGGTATAGAGCAACAGAAAGTTTGAGCTAGAGCACTAAGATATAGATATTATCATGAATAGAGGGGATAAGGGGATACTAATTTTGATCATCACTGTGAACAGATAAGACAGTTACCAGATGATTTCTATATTCATTGTAGAGGCTAAATTAGTGATGATAATGATAATGATGATGATTTTGTAGAGAAGAAAGAATGTTTCCCATGTTGGTATTTATTCAGAAATTTGGAACTCCAAGGTTGAATGCAGTTAATCATTAATATTTTGGTAAATAACCATCTTTAAACACAGGCATATTTCTCATGAACCAACTAAATAATGTGCACTACATAATGGGGAAATTGCCAATTTCCCCTTTTAATACTTATGATGAGCATAATAAGGACAACATAACATAACTTCTATTTATTTCCAACTTAGTTGCAAGTAGAGAACTAGATATATACTAAAAAGAGTTTGACAAGATACTTATTTTGATACTTAGCAACTTCACTGAAAAAAAGAATAGAGGAGAAGATAGAGGGACAGAGAAAGCTAGTTTGGAAGATTTGTTTCAAATCCAAGAAATGGAAGGAGAGAAGGAGCCAAGATGGCAAAGAAAAGGGAGGGAATAGCCTGAGTTCTTCCAAATTCCCCACTAAACAACTTTAAATAGCTCTTCAAATCAAATTCTGGAGTAGCAGAAACAACAAAAAAAATGGGTGAAATTATTTTTCAGGACAAAACAACTTAGAGGGCCTGTATGAAAATTACATCTCACTCATGTAAAAAGGGGGGTACAACCAGTGCAGGTATTGTCCCGGCAAGTCAAGAGACCCTTAGCTTCAGCACAGGTGAGCAACTGAGACCCTTTGGCCTTAGCAAAACAGACCAATAACACAGCAGGCAAACTGTAAGACTTCTAGACCCCAGTGTCAAGGCATAGCAGGCTAAGCAGGGTCAGTAGGCCACAGTACAGCAGGTGATTAACCAGACCTGAAAACCAAGATGGCAGGCCAGTGTCCAGGTCCCTGGTTCCTATAGCAAGAGGATTGGGACAGTGTTCCCCATACCCCATGACCAAAGCTAAACTGTAAATGTCACAAGATACACTAGGAAATAAGCAAACAACAACAACAAACTTTGACAACAGAACACTAAAGGATAACAATGTGAAAATGTTTTAAAATAAAGCTTTTCAGAGAAATGTTTATCTGTCTGTCTGTCTATATATCTATCGATCGATCAATCGACCTATCCATCCATCCATCAGTCCATCTGTCCATCCATCCATCCATCTATCCATCCATCCATCGGTCCATCGGTCCATCTGTCTATCTGTCTATCTGTCTATCTATCTATCTATCTAGCTAGCTATATTGGTCTCAGGACCCCAAAAGAACTGGAAGAGCTGAAAATGATTTTTAAAATAAAATAAGAATAACAGAAAACAAATTTGGAAAAGAAATGAGAGTTATGCAAGATAATCATGGAAAGAAAGAGGAAAAATCCTGGTAAAGGGAACAAAATTTTATATATACATATAGAAAAAAATTCACTTAAGAAAACAACTCCTTTAAAAGTAAAAATGGCCAAATGGAAAGAGAGGTAAAAAAAAGTTAACTGAAGAAAATAATTTCTTAAAAATTTCAATTGGGCATGTGAAAGCTAATGACTCCATGAAACATCAAATATAAATAAAAAGAAAGAAACAAAAGAATTTTTTTAATAATAGAGGAAAATGTGAAATATGTCATTGGAAACACAACTGACATGAAAGTAATAATTAAAAATTTGGCAACTACCTGAAAGCATGATCAACAAAATGAGCCTGGTCATTATTTTTCTTTTTTTATCCAATAGTTTCTTTTTAAAATAATATTTTATTTTTTCCCAGTTACATGTCATGACAACATTCATTTTTACAAAACTTAAAGGACCAAATTTTTCTCTCTTCCTGCATCCCCTGCCCTCTTCTGGAAAAGCTAGACAATTTCATAAAGTTTATATATGCATATATATATATGTATACATATATGTATGTTTTCCATGTTAGTCACAGTTGTGAAAGGAGAAACAGATCAAAAGGAAAAAATGGAAAAGAATAAAGTAAAATAATCTCTTTGATCTGTATTCAGAATATATTAATTCTTTATCTGGATGTGGATAGAATTTTCCTTTGTGAGTTCTTTCTATTTGCCTTACATCATTGTGTTTCTGAGAAAAGTTGATTCATTCATAGAGGATCATCACACAATGTTACTGATACCATATACAATGGTTTCCTGGTTTTGATCATTTCACTTTGCATCATTTTACACAAGGCTTTACAGGTTTTTTTTTCTTTCTGAAAACTGCTGTTCATAATTTCTTATTGCACAGAATTATTCCATTATACTCTTATACCATAGCTTGTTCAGTAATTTTTGAATAGATGGGCATCCCCCAATTTCCAATATTTTTCCACCACAAAAATGGCTACTATAAATATTTTTTGCACCTATAAGCCCTTTTCCCTCTTTTCATTATTTCTTGAGATACAACTCTAGTAATGGTATTGATGAATCAAAGGTTATGTACAGCTTGGTTGCTCTTTGGGCATATTTCCAAATTGCTCTCCACAATATCTAGTTTTATCAGTTCACAAGTCCACCGATATTGCAATAGTGTCCCAATTTTCCCACATCTTCTCCAACTTTCATCATTTTTTTTTTCCATTTTTGTCATCTTAGCCAATTTGATAGGTATAAGGTGGTACCTCAGAGTTGTTTTACTTTGCATTTCTCTAAACAAAAGTGATTCAGATAACTTCTTCAAATGCCTCTAGAAATCTTTTTCTTCATCTGAAAACTGTCTATGCACATTCTTTGACCATATCAATTTGAGAACGACTTATATTATTATAAATTTGACTCAGTTCTCTATATATTTGAGAAATGAGGTCATTGTCAGAGACATATGCTGTAAAGATTGTTCCCCAGCTTTCTTCTTTCCTTCTAATCTTGGTTGCATTGTTTTAGTTTGTTAAAAAAAAAGAGCTAAATTAAAATAATCAAAAATCTGTTTTACTTTTTTAATGCTATTTATCTCTTGTTTGGTCATTAATATTTGCTTTTCCCATAGATCTGACAGGTAGACTATTCTTTAGTCTTCTAATTTCCTTTGATGCCACCATCTATGTGTTAATCATGTTCCCATTTACATCTTTTCTTTGTATACAGTGTGAGTTATTGGTCTATACCTAGTTTGTATTCTATTGTTTTCCAATGTTATTTATAGACTTCATCAAATAGTGAATTTTTGTCCCACAGGCTCATGTCTTTGCAATTATCAAAAAATAGTTTACTACGGCGGTCATTAACTACTGTGTCTTCTATACCTCACATATTCCACTGATCCACCACTCTATTTCTTAGCCCATACAGGTTAGTTTTGATGATTTCTGCTTTACTATATAGTCTGAAATCTGATATCAGTAGAGCACCTCACTTTTTATTTTTTTTAATTAATTCTCTTCATATTCTTGACCCTTTGTTCTTCCAGATGAGTTTTGTTATTATTTTCTCAAGCTCTATCAAATAACTTTTTTGGGGGGAAGTTTGATTAGTATGTCTAAGTAAGAAAATTAGTCTGGGCACAATTGTCATTTTTATTATATTGACTCAGGCTACCCATGAACAATATTGTTTTCCCCAATTGTTTAGATCTGATTTTATTTGTGTGGAAGATGTTTTGTAATTCTGTTCACATATTTCTTGGGTTTGACTTGGCAGGTAGACTTCCAAGCATTTTATTTGTTTATAGTGAATTAAATGGAATTTCTCTTTCTATTTCTCAATGTTGGACATTTTTGTCAAATAAAGAAATTCTGATTATTTGTGTGTTTATTTTATATCCTGAAACTTTACTAAAGTTTTTAATTATTTTGAATAGTTTTTTTAGTTGATTCCCTAGGGTTCTCTAAGTATAGAGTTATATTTTCTGCAAAGAGATAGTTTTGTTTCCTAGTTGCTTTTCTTCTCTTTCTGACATAGCATATATTTTAGACCTATATTGAATAATAGTGATGATGGTGTGCATCCTTTCTTCACCCAGGATTTTACTGAGAAAGCTGGTATTTTATTCCCATTACAGATATGCTTGTTCATAATTTTAGACAGGTATTGCTTATCATATTAAGGAAAATTCCTTTTATTACTATGATCTCCCTAATTTTTAATAGAATGAGTGTTGTATTTTGTGAAAAGCTTTTTCATCATTTACTGTGATAATCATATGATTTCTTTTTTATATTAGCTAGGCTTTTTATTTAATTAAATTTTTTTTTCAGTTTTCACATTCATTTTCACAAGATTTTGAGTTACAAATTTTCTCCCTTATCTCTCCCCTACCTAAAACCCCCAGATGGCAAGCATACGGAAAACCCTTTTGCCCAGTCTGCCCTCTTCTATATCCCCTCATCTCCTTCCTCAACCCCTTCCCCTTTACTTTCTTGTAGGGCAAGATGGTTTCTTTACCCCATTACCTGTATATCATATTTACTGGTTGCATGTAAAAACAATTTTAACATTTGTTTTTAAAAGTTTGAGTTCCAGTTTCTCTCCCTTCTTCCCTCCTTACCCAACCCTACGGGGAGGACAAGAAATTCATATAGGGTATACATGTATAGTTGTGCAAATAATTTCATTAGTAGTCATATTGTAAAAGATTAAGGATATTCCCCTTCATCCTAACCTGCCTCCATTTTTTCTGTTTTCTCCTTTGCATCTGTCTTTTTGCAAAAGGGTTTTCTTCTGACTACACTCTCCTCCAATCTGTCCTCCCTTCTATCATCTCTCCCTTGTACCCATCCCACCTACCTTCTTGTAGGTTAAGATACTGTTACAGGAATGTAAATTTTTAAGATCTTCCCTGCCCCTAGGCTTAAGTGTACCTGGAGCTTATAGAGGGAGGCTTGTTTTCCAGTAGATATTTTGTGATTGGGCAGTGGGGTCAAGAGGGTTGTTACATTCTCTGAGCCAGGAGAAGCTTATATAAACCTTGATGTAAGATGTTTTGTGGCTCACTTTGAGAAGTGTTGAGTGACTTGACCAGATGAGACTCTGGGCAGCAGTTGAGAGCCTCCTTGCTTTGAAAACCCAGATGTTGATGCTTCCCTGTCTGGTAACTGTGATTAGGTCTGGATGTATGTAATGGTTGGACAATTTGGAAGCCTGTTTGCTGAAATGTTTCTCTGTCTTGTAATTTCTGCTTGTAAGCTCTGTATACTCTGAAGTTTGGGGTGCTGACCTTTTCCCAATGAACTAGGTAAATGATACATGTTTGATTGATTAATGCAAGATTGTTAACCCATTTTGAGTTGTTTTTCTTTAGAAAAGCAGATCTAAGAACCTGGGTTGGCAGCCACCCTGCTGGGGTGATTGCTGCATCAGATACCCAATTGAGTGTGCATCTTATTCCCTCCTTAGAGAGTAAAGTTGACTCATTCCCTTTCAGCTCCTTGCTCTTCCCCTGCATTGTAACAATTTTCTCTTGCCTCTTTTATGTGAGAACCATACAGGTAAAGCCAAGCACAAGAAGCTTTCCAGAGGACTGCTGCTGTGAATTTCTTTTAGTTTCTGCTCATGTAGTATAGAGAATTCTCTATTTATTCAGCAGTAAACTAAAGCAAAACATTCACATTAACCAAAGTACTGCATTTATAATGATATAACATGACAGCTTGTCACTAAAGTAGCCACAAAGTTTTAAACAAAAGATATCATTCAGTAAATCCTTAACTAAATTATCCTTGAAGAGGAATCCTCTTTATGGATAGAGAGTACAAATGTCTCCCACACCTGGGTCACATTGTCTTAATCTCTAAGTCATAAAGTGTTCTTCCTTCTTGACTGGAGACTACATTCCAATCATCCTTAACTCAATCATCCTTAAGGGGTACAAAGTACAAAGTTCAGCCACCCCAAGGTCACAGTAAATCATGACCTTATAAACCAGCACTAAGTACCCAAGGAAAGGTCCTTTCATATTGACTTGTGGCTGGCTCCCAAATTCTATGATTCCTCTTCCATGCTCCCAGCTCTTTTCTAAATTCACCCAACTGTCAAATGGATTCATGAGTAGGGAACTCTCAGCTACTTTTCCAGCTCCTTGTCAAGCTCCTCATCCAGTTCCTGTTCCAAATTGAAGCTCACAGTGATGAGCCCACCTCAAGTCCTTTAAGTTTCTGTTTCTGGGAATACAAAACTTAAGAGAACCATGATGACCTTCATAGATATTGCCACCATCGTCAATTCACTTTCTGACTATGAAATGAACACAGACCCAAAAACAAGGTCTGAGAAATCAACTTCTGTAAACAGACAAAAAGAAAATCCTCTTTTGACTTTTCTGAACAAGCAGTATGGTCCCAGGGCTTCTATAACAACAACAGCATCCTCTATCAGCAGACTGATCTGACAATGTAACATTAACACAGATGGACAAAGTGCCATAACCACAGCCATGCTTCCTCCCAGTTCTGCTCAGTCCCAGTTGTGCTGCAGCTTTTTATCTGTCATTAGCTTCACCCTATTCTGCCCACCTGTTTTGTCCTTTCTATTAGGGTCTTTGGCAAGTCCCTCCCACTGTGGACTTCACAGGTTCTATTTCTTAGCAAAAACATGAAATAATCAGTACAAGACTCAGAGACACTTGAAATGAAACAAGGGGCTAAATAATTCAATAATTGAATCAAGGTGCTAAGTATTCCTTTGCTTTCCATTACACATATACATATGTATATGCACACATCTACTCACATATTATATATACACATACATGTATATATATAATATGTGTGTATGAATAGACATATATTATATAAGCATATACAAAATGTGTGTATATATCTCTGTATATATGTATATGTTCCCTTCAATTATCCTAATACTGAGAAAAGTCTCATGAGTTACAAATATCATCCTTCTATGAAGGAATGCAAACAGTTCAACTTCAAAAGTTCCTTATTATTTCCATTTTTGTTTACCATTTCCTGCTTCTCTTGATTCTTGTATTTGAAACTCAAATTTTCAGTTCAGCTTGGGTCTTTTCATCAAAAATGCTTGAAAGTTCTCTATTTCACTGAATATCTATATTTTCCCCAGAAGTATTATACTCAGTTTTGCTGTATAGGTGATTCTTGGTTTTAATCCTATCTCCTGAGGCAGAGCCAAAATGTCAGAGTAGAAACATAACTTCGACGTGGCTCCCACTTCCACCTTCTCCAATACATATAAAAAATAATCCAAACAAACTTTAATACTACAGAACCCACAAAGTGACAAAGAGAAAACAACCTCCCAACGTTTTAGCCTCAGGGCAGCCACTACCAGACCCAGCTGGAGGGACATAAGGGGAGAGGATCACCAGCAGCTGTGGCTGTTGCCAGAATTATCAGCACATAAATGGCAAAGACAAAGTGAGAGGTCAGTGGACTTTGGGAATAGGGGGTCCAGGAGTGTGGTATGGCCTCTGCCCCTCAGAGGGAGAAGCAGCTGAAGCTCAATGCCCATGTAGCCACTACCACAAAGCTTGTGGTCTGTAGATTGTAGGGGTACCAAGCAACCAGTCTGAGGGGTAATAAATATTGCTTTAACCAGCTTGGATATGGGTTGCTGTTTAGGATGGAGGTCCTGGGGTGGGTGACCAGTGTGCCAGAGCCTGTGGAAGCATCATATAGCGCACCCAACTATAGTTCCAGCAACTGATAAAACCCCAGGGATTTGGGACAAAGCTCTCTGGAAGCAGAGTTCTACTTTAGCAAAAAGCTCAAGAGTCAAGTAACTGCGTGGCAACATGAGCAAGAAAAGGAAGAAAAGCAAGCAGAGTAATCTGATTTTAAACTCTTTTGGGGGGGGTGGATAAAAGCATGGAACAAGAGGAAGACAAAGAAGTCAGAACTGCTGCACCAAAAGCTTCCAAAAAATATGAACTGGTTACTGGCCATAGAGGAGCTTAAGAAGGATTTTGAAAACCAAATTAGAGAAGTGGAGAAAAATTAAGGAAGACAAATGAGAATGATGCAAGAAAAACCTGAAAAGAGAGTCAACAACCTGACTGAACAAAATAACACCTCAAAAAATAGACTAACTTGGGGCTGCCAGGTGGCATAGTGAGTAATAGGGCCAGCCCCAGAGTCAGGAGACCTGGGATCAAATCCGGGCTCAAATACTTAGCACCTACCCAGAAATACCTGGCTGTGTATCCTTGGGCAAGTTACTTAACACCAATAGCTTACGAGTGGCCAGGTGGCACAGTGAGTAAGCACCACCCACAGAGTTGGGAGACCTGGGATTGAATCTGGGCTCAGATATTTAGCACCACACCCAGAAATAAATGACAGTGTAACCTTGAGCAAGTTACTTTACCATAATTGCTTTAAAAAAATAGACTAAGTCTAATGGCAAAAGAGGCACAAAAAGCAAATGAGAAGAAGAATGCCTTAAAAAGTCAAATTTTCTAGATGGAAAAAGAATCTCAAAAGCTGACAGAAGAGAATCATTCCTTCAGAATTAGATTGGAGCAAATGGAAAATAGTGAATTTATGAGAAATAAAGATACTATTAAACAGATCTAAACAAATGAAAAGATAGAAGGCAATGTGAAATACCACATTGGAAAAATCACTGACTTGGAAAATAGATCCAGGAGAGATAATTTAAAAATTATTGGACTACCTGAAAGCCATTATCAAAAAAAGAGCCTAGATATCATCCTTCAAGAAATTCTCAAGGAAAATTGCCCTAATATTTTAGAACCAGAGGGTAAAATAGAGGTTGAAAGAATCCACTGATCACCTCCTGAAAAAGATACCAAAAAGAAAACTCCTAGGAATATTATAGCCAGGTTCTGGAGTTCCCATATCAAGGAGAAATTGTTACAAGCAGCCAGGAAGAAACAATTTCAACATTGGGGTAACACAATCAGGAGAACTCAGGATCTGGCAGCTTCCACACTGAGGGATGGAAGTGGTTGGAATATGATATTCCAGAGGGAAAAGGAGCTGGGATTAAAACCAAGAATCCCCTACCCAGCAAAACTGAGTATCATGTTTCAGGGGAAAATATGGTAAATCAATGAAATAGAGAACTTTCAAGCATTCTTGATGAAAAAACCAGAGCTGAAAAGAAAATTTGACATTCAGATACAAGAATCAAGAGAAGCATGTGAAGGGAAACAGGGAAAAGAAATCATAAGCAAATTATCAAATTTGAACTATTTACACTCCTACATGGAAAAACAAAAAATGTAACTTATGAAACTTTTCTCTTTATGAGAATAGTTGAAGGGAATGTAAATGTGTGTATGTATATGTGTGGGTGTGTATTTATACATATATGTCTATGTAGGAGGGTGTAAGGGTATATGAATACATATGTGAGTGTGTGTATATATGTCTACAGATATACATAGACAGAAGGGAGAAGATCAATTGAATAGGGATTATAATTAAAAGGTGTCATTCAGAGTTGAGAGAGGAATATAATGAGAGGAGATGGAGTGAGACAGAATGTGGTAAATTATCTCATATAGAAGAGGCAAGGGAAAAAACAGTTACAATGGAGGGGAAGAACTGGAAGGCAAAAGGCAATCTTACTCCCATTGAATTTAGCTTAGGGAGGGAATGACACACACACTAAATAGATTATTTCACCCTACAGGAGAGTAGGGTAGAAGTGGATCAGAAAGGGGATGATGGACGGGAGGACAGGCAGGGAGGGAGGGAAGTTGTAATTACACACTTTTGAAAAGTGACAGGCTCAAAGTACAGAATAACACCAGTGGGGGATGGGATAGGATGGAGGGAAATATTGTCAGTCTTTCACAATATATCCAGGATGGAAATGTTTTGCATAGATACACTTGCACAAACTATATTGAATTGCTTATCTTCCCAGTAAGGGTGGTTGATGAGGGAGGAAGGGAAAGAATCTGGAAAAATGAAAACTTTAAAAATCCAATTTTTAACATATATGTGTGTGTGTATATATATATATATATATATATATACACACACACACACACATATATATATACTCATATGTATATATATGTATATATACATATGTGTGTGATTATTATTTCTTACCTGCAACTGGGGAATAAGATAAGCAGGTACTGGGATAAAGAGATGCATCTTGCCCCATTGTAAATTTGGAGGGGGAATGGGGGAGGATATAGGAGAGAGGAGATTGGGAGAGGGTGAATACAGTGGAATCACACTTTTGGGTTGGTAGGTGCAGGAGAGATGAGCAAAAAATTATAGCTCAAAATCTTGTGGAAATTAATGATGTAAACTAAAAAGAAACATAAAATTTCATTCAAAAAATGAGAGAATCAAGGGCATTAGAACAGCCAGTGGTAGCAGGAATTTAGTCAGCCAGAATTAATCAATGTTGTGGAGTGTGTGTTCTGGAGCTAGCTCAGTTTTCTTTCTATTCAAATATGGGTCTAGTCTAATTTTGTTTTGTGAGAAAACTTTACTAATTATGAGGAAAACCTTATTGCATTGTTTGAACCTATTTGTATAGCTGGGAAACTGAACTAACTTAATCAGATGCTTAGAGACCCTTATCTACGGACCTAGGTTATACTGACCATACATCTGTTCATATCTGAAGAATGATGCAACATGTTTAAGTACAATTGTCCATCTCAAGCAAACCATATATTTTATTTGAAAACTGGCCCTGTACTGATCAATAAGCCTTGGTTGAATATAAACACTTTTAGGGGATACTTCTTTGGCTGATTTCAGGGAATTATACTTATTCATTCTTCCCATCCCAACTTTGAAAGTCTATATGTTTTCCCAGTTAGAAAACAGATTATCTCGTGGTCAATCATATTCTTCTAACTAATTGGTCTTGATTAATTCTTTTTAATGTATTACAATCTTGTCTCCCCGTGTATTCAGGGTCCAGTTCCAAAGCTGAGGAAGGTTACTGGTCTGTATTTATTTTTCAAATGCTTTATTAACTTCTGATTAACATCATTCATTTCTGCCATATTTTGATTTACAAATTTTCTACCCATTTATCAATTTCTATATTAGATAGTTTACCCCCATTCTGTCTCTCCCCATCTCCTCTCATTATATTCCTCTGTCACATCTTAATTTCACCTTTTAAGCATTGACCCTTCCTGTTAAAATGGTCCTGTGCCCTCTATCTATGTATACCTGTAAACATATATACACATATTCACATATGTATTTGTATGCCCATATACCCTCATATATAGATATTATATGTGTGTATATATATATACATATACATATATATATATATATTTCCATTCCCTTCAACTACTAAGAAAAGTTTCATAACTTACAATTATTGTTTTACCATGTAGGAATGTTAATACTTCAACTTTGATAAGTTCCTTATGATTTCTTTTCTCTGTTTACATTCTCATACTTATCTTGCTTCTTGTATCTGAAGGTTAAATTTTCTATTCAACTCTGGATTTTTCATTAAGAATGCTTGAAAGTCCTCTATTCCACTGAGTAACCATATTTTCCCCTGAAACATGATTCTCAGTTTTACTGGGTAGGTGACTCTTGGTTTTAATCCCAGGTCCTTGGACCTCCGGAATATCATATTCCAAGCCCTTCGATCCCTCAGTGTAGAATCAGCCAGATCCTGGGTTATCCTGATTGTGTTTCTACAATATTCAAGTTGTTTATTCCTGGCTGATTGTAATATTATTTCCTTAATCTAGGAATTCCAGAACCTGGCTATAATATTCCTAGGAGTTTTCTTTTTGGGATCTTTTTTAAGGAGGTGAGCAGTGGATTCTTTTATCCTCTATTTTGCCCTCCAGTTTTAAAACATCAGGGCAGGTTTTTTTGAAAACTTCTTGGAGGATGATTTCTAGGTTCTTTAATCGTGGATTTTAGGTAGCCCAATAATTTTAAATTCTCTCTCCTGGATCTATTTTCCAGGTCAGTGGTTTTTGCCATGGGATATTTCATATTGCCTTCTATTCTTTCATTTGTTTTGATCTGTTTAACAGCATCTTCTTTTCCCATAAAGTCATTAGCTTCCATTTACTCCAATCTAATTCTGAAGCAATGATTCTCCTCATTGAGCTTTTGAGATTCTTTTTCAATCTGGCAAATTCGGCTTTTTAAGGCATTCTTCTCCTCATTGCCTTTTTGAGCCTCTTTTGTCATTTGATTTAGTCTATTTTTAAGGTATTATTTTCTTCAGATAGATTATTGAATCTCATTTCATAATTTTCTTGCATGTTTTCATTTCTTTTCCCAATTTTTCCTCCACTTCTCTTATGTGCTTCTTAAGGTCCTCTATGGCCTGTGACCACCTCATATTTTCCTTAGAAGCTTTTGGGGCAGGAGTTCTGACTTCACTGTTTTCCTCCTGTTCCATGCTTTGCTCCTTTTTTTTCCCCAAAAATAAGAGTGTAATGTTGGAATCTTCTGTCTGCTTTGTTTCCTTTGCTTGGACATGTCACTCCTCAATCATTTGACCCCTGGGCTTTTTGCCACTTCAGGATTCCGCCACCAGACAGGGGAGCTTTTGTCCCAAATGCTGGGGTTTTCTCAGCTGCCGGAGGTATTAAATGGGTGCCCTCTCTGAAGTCTCCACATGCTCTGGCAGGCTGGACACACACCCCAGGACCTCCACCCTAGACTGCAATCCAGATCCAAGAAGGTTAAAGCAAGAGTTATTACCCCTCAGATTGGTGCTTGGTCACCCTATGCTCTGCAGGCCAGGAGCTGAAGCTGCCACTTGTGACTGGCTGGCTGTGCTGGGTGTCTCAGCAACTTTTCGCCCAGGGGGCAAAAGCCACACACTCCCACTTGCTAGGTTCCAAAGTCCAGACTGCACTGACGTCTCACTCTGTCCTTCGCATCTATGTGTTGACAAATCTGGAAATGGCCACAGCTGCTGCTGATCTGGGATCCCTAGGGCCCACGGCTGGTCAGGCCTGCCCTGTGGCTAAAGCCTCAGCGTGGGGCTGGACTTAGCTCCCAGAGCACTGATCTGGTCAATTCCTGCCAGACTGCTGGGCTGTCCTCAGCAGGAGGTTAGCTTCTCTGTGTCATTTTGTGGGTTCTGCAGCTTCAAAGTTTGTTTAGAGTCCCCTTTTACATGGATTGGGGAAGGTGGAAGCCAGAGCCCAGGGGAGCATCTTGACTCCGCCTACCACACCCCACCCCCGTCTGGATTTGTTACACAATTGGCATGCATTGCTTAATAAATCAACATGATCAGAAGCCCTTCAAAAAAATTCTAGCTCTTTTGACCATCTGGAATATAATATTTCAAGCCCTTCCATCCATTAAATTAGAAGTTGCTAGATCTTTTGTTATCCTGTTTGTGTTTCCATAATACTCAAATTGATACTTCCTTACTGCTTGTAATATTTTCTTCTTGACATGGGAACTCTAGAATTTGTCTATAACATTCCTAGGAATTTTGTTTTTGGGATCTTTTCCAAGAGACAATTGGTGATTCCTTTCAATTTCTATTTCACCCTGGATTTAGGATATCAGGGCAGTTTTCCTTGATAATTACTTGAAAAATTATATCTAAGCTCTTTTTTGATCATGGCTTTCAGGTAGTCCAATGATTTTAAAATTATTTCTCCTAGATCTATTTTCCAGGTAAGTGGTTTTTCCAATGAGATATTTAACATTGCCTTTTTTCATTCTTTTGGATCTTTTTTATAATATCTTGATTTCTCATAAAGTCATTAACTTCCATTTTCTCCAGTATAATTTTGAAATAATTGTTTTCTTCAGTGATATTTTGAAATTCCTTTTCATTCTGGCCAATACAGCTTTTTAAGTCATTCTTCCCCTCATTGGCTTTTTGGACTTCTATTGTCATTTTAGTTAGTCTATTTTTAAGGTGTTATTTTCTGCATATTCTTTTCAGTCTCTTTTAGCATGTTGTTGACTCATTGTTCATGATTTTATTGCATCAATCTCATTTCTATTCCAAATTATTCCACTACTTCTCTTATTAGATTTTCAAAATCATTTTTGAGTTCCTCCATGGTCTGGTACTAGTTCGTATTTTTCTTGCAAGCTTTTGATGCAGGAGTTTTGACTTTGTTGTCTTCTTCTGTTTCTATATTTTGATCAACTTTGTCACCAAGGAATAATTCTATAGTGTGATTTTTCTTTCTCTTTTTGCTCATCTTTCCAGCCAATTATTTGACTTTTGAGCTCTTTACTGCAGTAGAACTCTGCTTCCAGAGTGGAAAGTTCTATGTCCCAAATTTCTTGGCTTTTGTACAACTGCTGTCCGAGCTTCTTGTAGTCACATGCCTCATAACTGTGTTGAGGACTCCCTTTCCACAGCCTGCACAAGCTTTCCCATGCCAGCACTCCTCACCTCAGGACTGCCACCCAAGACTGTGACCCAGATCCAACCAGGGCAAAGCAAGAGAATGCTGTGCCAGCAAAGAGATTCCTGCAATTGCTGTCTGATCACTCACTTGGTCCCCCCACTATCTGTGTGACTGGATCTGTGGAAGCAGCTGGCACAGCATCAGCTACATCTGCCACCAACTCTTTCTCCCAAGGTTCATGGTCCATAAAGTGCTCTTCTCTTACCTATGTTCAAAATTCTTTCCCCAATGACTTTTTACTTTCTGTTTGGCATTTATGCATTGATAAGTCTTGAAACTGCCACAGCTGCATGTTATTCAGCTCCCTGAGTTCTGCTCCAGCTGGTGTGTACTGTAGGTCTGAGAAGGTGTGGCCCACATGGGACTGCACTCCACTAACAGCGTGGTGCTATAGACCCTTCCTGTTGTCCTGCCAGCCTGCCTTCAGTGAGAGATTTGTTTCACTCTGACATTTTGTGGGTTCTGTAGCACTAAAATTTGTTTTGAGTAATTTTTTACAGGCATTGGAGGTGTTTGGGGAATAAGTTCAAGCAAGTTCCTGTTTTACTCCACCATCTTCTGTATTGACTCAATCATATGGTTTCTGGTGGTTTTGTTATTGATATGGTCGATTCTATTAACAATTTTCCTAATATGCAACAATACAGTGTTCCTGGTATAAACCCTACCAGGTCATAGTTTATAATTCTTGTGATATATTGCAATCATTGACTTGCTAATATTTTTTCAAAATGTTAGCTTTCATATTCTTTAGGGAAATTTGTCTAATTTTCTTGGTTTTAGCTTTAACCAATTTAGATAGCAGCACTATATTTATATCATAAAAGGAGATTGGTAGGACTCCTCCTTTTTTTGTTTACTTAACCAGAAATCAGGATTATTACCCTTACTTTTGGTATTTTTTTTTACTTTAGCTGAATCACATTGCTTTCTGCTCCTGTCCCTTACCCTTATTCTGTGTGTGTCTCAGCTTCAAGTTTGTTTCTTATAAGCAACATATTGCAGAATTCTGTTTATATATATATATATGTATATATATGTATGTATGTATATGTATATACGTATAAGTAAGTTATAATTTATTTTTGATAGTTAATCTCATCAAACATTGCCATGAGTTAAAATGAGAAGTGGTTGGGAACACTGGAAATTAATAGAAAGGATCAGATCAACCACAGTTCAGGATTTTTTCTCTACTAAGTATTGAACATGTCACTCATAGGGCTTACAGGGAAAGTTCTTAGCCTAACCCCCTAATTTGGTCCTTTTAGTTACTCAAAAGTCCTGATAATGGGTAAGGCGCATTGATAGTAATTAAAATAGCTTGATGGTGCTTAAAGAGGTGCAATTCACCAAAGTACTGTTAAAGGTTTATATTTAATCGCACCTATTTTCACTTACTTTTCCACTGGCTTCACTGCATGTTATAAACCATTCATCATCGTTATATAAACGCTCAAGACAGAAATTTAATTTTTCTCTTTCACTAATATGAATCACAGACCCTATTAACTGGTTATTATTATGCTAAGCTTTGGTTCCTGGAAGCTCACATTTCATCAGGATCCTTGCCCCAGTTGCCTTTGATGTGAGTTCCTCTGTAATACCTGACTTCATTGTTTTTCCTATTGATTGCAGCATCTGAAACAACTCTCATTTCATCTTCCTCTGCATCCATATGATCTTCTTATGTCCTGATATTTACACAATAACACATGAGTATGACATTTGATGTCACAAATATTGATGACTCATAGAATTGTGTATTGTGCCCTCTTGATCCATGCAGTTTCCTATCCCATCTGTTCCCAAATAGATGAAATGATGTGGTCAAAAGATTTTGAAACATGATACCTCTTATGACTTTTTGCAGAAGTGAATTTTAGATCTTGGCTACACTTCTAAAACCATTGCAACTACAAAGAATCAAACAAGGTCAACAAATTTGAAAGTTTTATATCATAATGGAACTGAATTATCTAGTCACCTGCTGAATAAGCATGATTTTAATAGTATATGCATTTATAAGTTAAAACCACAATCCCAATAGGGCACAGGATGCATGTTAAAATTGTGTTTATTTTATACAAACTTCATTATGGATGCCATTCCTTTCTGCAAAATTAAGATTTTCTAAGGCCATCAAGTAGAACTAGTGATAATCTGATAATCAGCAAAATAAAATGGGACATTTACAAATGCCCATGGTATTTGTTGTTTGTAGCCGAGTGACTTGAATTAGTCTCTCAGCTACACAAATATTCTTTCTCATACAATTTTCATCCTATAAGTAAATATTCGACATAAATATTTATTTAATATTTGATTTAAATATTACTTATTTAATGTCAATATATATTTAATTGTTGAATCAATGTATTCATCATCATTTCACAATCTCCTGTGGTCTATAAGACAACCATTTTTCTTCATGGAAAAAGTAGCTATTTAGCAGGTAAGTATGGTATCAGGGAGGGGACTGACAAAAAGTACCTCCTTCATAGTTCATTCATTCAGATCAAAGTTTTGGGTCTACTTCAGGTCTTTGATAATGTTAAGCCCTGCTTTGGGAGCCAACATAGAAAAAACTCATAGGCGTTCCACTTTATCTTTTAACTCTCTGGTTTCTATGTCATGTGATATTCTATGTGTTCAGGCTACTAAGTCATTTAGAAGGGGAAAAAAATCAAGTCATCATTGGTGTTATGTTATTTGCCGTATTATGTACCCTCCACCCAGTATCTCTCTGCTAACCTTTGTATCCCCTTCAATTTTGATCATTTGGAAATGCATTTTAACAAACATTTATTAAATACCTATTATATGCAAGGTACTATGCTGAATAATAGGGGAAAGGACAGAAGGAATGTCTTTATTAAATGCCTACTTCATGTCTGGTTTTACAAATATGTCATTTTAGTAGGTATGCAAATATCAAAAGATGAATAGTTCCCACCTTAAAGGAGCTTACTCTATTGATGCTTCAGGGCTCCTTTGATATTAAATGATTTTTTTTAAAGCAATTGGGTTTAAGTAACTTACTCAAGGTTACACGGCCAGTTATTTCTGGGTGTGGTGCTAAGTATCTGAGGCCAGATTTGATCCCCAGGTCATCCCAACACTGGAGCTGGTGCTCTTACTTGCTGTGCTACCTGGCCACCCTGATATGAAATGATTCTTAAGCATATGATATGTTTGGGATAATAATAGTGTTAAAAACATAGGAACAAGTTTGAATTCCATATTCTTCTTTGAAAATTTTTTTCTTAAAATTTTTCTTCTGAAAATTTAACATATATTCTTTTTTTAAATAAAGGAAATCTATGATAGAATTATTTTTAAAATGTATTCAAATAATGAAAAATAGCTAAATTATCCAAAATTTTTCATTCCACATTCTATCTATATAAACAGGGTTTCAAATAAGGTGAACAAGTTAGCAACAAAAAATATGCTACAATCAAGAAAAGAATGAAGCATATTCATCTGCTTCTCAGCAGCCTGAAGATTTTTAAAACCAATTTTATTTAAGTAAATGATTTGCAAATTAATCAGAAATGAGCTTTTATTTGTCCCTACCATGACATAATATTATGAAGATAAGATATTTCTGATAAGGAACTGTTCTATCTTAGACTCTTAATATTCTGATATCATTTTGTATATACAGGCTCATTTTCAACAATAATATTATTTTCAACAAATGATACTTCTTGAAGAAAAAAAACTATTAAGGCTTAGTTAACTATTCAAGCTGTCTTCATTATATCATACATATGTTGCACATCAAATATCTTCCATGATTTTGTTAGTTTTTTTATGGTTCTATTAGCTACTTTTCAGGCTATTTTATGTCAAACTTGATGGCCAGAATGAACTTTACTAATGAAATAAAATATTACACACTATCTTGAGGGGAAAATTACATTCTAACTCAACCATACAATAAGCCATTAGTACAAATTATTGGATCAGATTTATTGTGGCTTACAAAGTATTTGATTACTCCTTACCTTTTATACCTTCTACTTCTTTCAGGAAGCAGTAGATGACTGAAAGAAAAATCCTGTGTTGATGAAGATGTTTGAAGGTTTTTCAAGAATGTTGCAAAATTTATCCATTATTGATGATACCCTTTCTATTAAATAAGATCAATAGTTATATTTACAAGCACACAGATGATGTTTCATAAAGTTCCAGTTAATGCATAAATTAAGCATTCATTAAAAGGAAGCCACATCCAGAATAAAAGAAAGAGCAATACTTGTGCAGAAAATATAATGAAGGATCTCTTCCTCTTGTTGGTAAGAAGATGAGAAACTTGGTAAGAAGATGATGAGAAAATGAGGTTTCAGTGGAAGGAAGGCAGGCAGTTAAGAAGGCATATATCCAAAAAATGTCCATAACATAAAACCAAAACTCATCAATAAAATCCATTTAAACAACTAACTAGAGGCTGCTTGTGCCACAGTAGATTGAGTGCTGGACCTGAAGTAAGGAAGACTCAACTTCATGAGTTCAAATCGGGACTCAGATACTTCCCAGCTGTTTGACCTTGAGCAAGTCACTTAACCTTGTTTAACTCAATTTCCTTATCTATAAAATGAGCTAGAGAAAGAAAAACCAAAACACTCCAGGATCTTTGCCAAGGATAAAGTAACAGAGTTAGACATGACTGAAAATGAATGAACAACAAAACTGTCTATATTTACCAAACAAATTTTTACAGTTAATTTGCAAAAAAAAGAAAAACAAAAACAAATAACTACTTAATGAATAATTAGCTATTTCCAACATATCTATTTTTCTTTTATTTCACCTTAAAAAAATTAGATTCTATGCATAATCAGAGCCTGTTCCACCTTGGTAAAAAATTTTAAAAAGTCATTATGGTAATATTTTCTTCATGATATCTTGTTATTAAATATGTTTTATAGAAACTTAAATGTAAATAATTAATAGATATTTTATTAAGTCAGATCTGTAACATAGTTAAAGATAATCTTTTATTTCCTCTCTTCTACTTTGTTGCCTCTCTCCTGAGTGGCATCATATGGTTTCTAACATTTACAAATTTTAGCATTTCCTCCCTGCTCTTTTACTTCTACCACCCTAATCCTTTGTCAAAAATATATTACCCTGTACCACATCCTTTAATTGCCTTTTAATGTTCCCCATCATAATTACATCATCTGATAAAATAATCTGTGTTAATATGAATAATAGTAAGCATTTAATAGTGGGTTCAAGTTCTTACTATGACACATTTTGGCATTATGACTTTGAACTAGTTACTTAAGCTCTCAGTGCACTTAAGACTAGAATTCATGGAATACCACTCATCTAAAATAGGAGAAGGAATTTCCTAGCATAAGTTCATAGTAAATACAAAATCACTGGTTAGGACCTCTCTCTACCCTACCTGAAACACTCAAAAATAAAAGGAAAATTGACTGATCACCGGCTTTTGGAATAAAGGCCTTATCCTAAGGGACTGATGCTAATATTTGAATTTATAAAGAAAATTTTTCAACACTCTTCATGTCATTCCATTTAGTTATGGACTACTTTACTTCTTCACCGGGAAAGCCTAGAGTGATGTTTACTGGGATAGTTTACCGAGGCTGTCAAAAGAGTCAGTCAGCATACATTATGATCCCTGAGTCTGCCCTGGGGATGCAAAAAAAAAAGGTAAAAGAGAGTTCCCACTCTCAAGAAAGGAGCTTACAAATTAATGGGGGACAAAACATGCAAATGAATATGTGCAAACAGTACATATGGAATAAGTATGAAATAATCAGCAGAGAAGAGGCATTAATGTTAAAAGGATTTTGAAAAGTCTTGTTGTAAAAATTATGATTTTATCTTGTTCTTGAAGAAAGCAAAGGGATCTAATGGGCAGACATGAGGATAAAGAGCATCACAAGAATGGAGGCAACTAGGGAAAAAAATGGCCAGAACTAAGAAAATGACTGCCTTGTTCAGGGAACTGGAAAGAGGCCATTGTCAATGGATCAAAGAATATAAAGGAATAAGGTATCAGAAAACTGGGAGAGAGTGTAGTTTAGTGAAGAGATTTGAATGCAAAACAGATTTTCTATTTGATCTTGTAGGTGAAAGGGAACCCCTGGAGTTTATTGAGTAAATGGATGTCATGGTAGAACTTGTGCTTTAGGAAAAAAAACAATTTGCCAGCTGAATGGAATATGCACTGGGGAAATACTTGTGGGCAGACAAATCTACCAGCAAGTTACTACAATAGTCCAGGCATGAGAATATGAGGACTTTTTACCATATTGTTGGAAATATTAGATGAGAAATTGATAGGCATTTAGAACAGATTGAAGGTGGGTAATAAGGCATTAAGAAGAATCAAGTATGATGCTGAGGATCCTGAGTAACTCAAAAGCATGATAGTATCCTCAAAAGTAATAAGAAAATTAGGAAGAGAGTAAAGTTTGGGGAGAATAAAGTAAGTTTAATTTTGTATATGTTGAATTTAAGTTGTCTACTGGATAGCCAGTTTAAAAGGACTGATAGGAAGTTGGAGGTGTAAAATTACATGTGAGCCTTGAGGTGAGGGCCCGATAAATCAGATTGAGAATCATTAGCCTAAAAACAACAATCATGGGAACTAATGAGATCACCAAATAAAATAATATAGAGCGACAAGAAAACCTTGGGAGAGACGCATTGTCAGCTGCCATGATGTGAATGAAGATTTAGTAAAGTGGTCTGAAAGATAAGAGAGAATAGGGTCATGAAACCCCAAAGAGAAGAGAGAAACAATAAGAAGATAATGATTGATCTTGTAAAAGACTGCACAGAAGTCAAGGATGAGGATCAGTAAAAAGCCGTTGAATGTGAAAACTAAGAAATCATTGGCAAGTTTGAGAGGGCAGTTTCAGTTGTTTGACAAGATGAGAAGCAATAATAGAGAGTTAAGAAAGTGAGAGGTTAGGACATGGAGGCATAGAATGCAATGTCTTTTTCACAAATCAAATAAGTTATGTAAAGACAGTGGAGGTGGAAGGATTAAATTAAGGATTTTTGAGAACGCAAACACATGGGTATGTTTGTAGGCAATAGGGAAGGTGTTAGTAGGGAGAAACTGAAGATGTGAGGGAGCGTGGATGATAGAGGTAACAATCTGCTGGTAAAAACAAGATGGAATGGATCACTCGTATAAGTAGATGGGTTTATATTTCAAGAAGAAAAGTTACCTCTTATGAGACAGGGTTGATGGTGGAGATGGTGCACCTGAGTGGTATTAGATAATTAGAAGATAAGAAGGAGCTCTTGGTGAATGCACTGAATGCTTTTAGTAAAGTATGAGTCAGTATTCCAGCTAAGATGTGAGGAAGAATGAACCATAAGAAGTTTGACTAGAAATAAAAAGATTTAGAGAGTAGGAAAATAAACAAAAATTAGCTAGGTGTACAAGGGTTGTATGCACCACTTCATTGTTTAAGAGCTCTAGAATTCATTTTTTTTGCTTCATTCTTTCACCTCTTCCTCTGCCTTCTCATACCAAACCTTAATCTTTATCCATACTATGATATGATAAAATAAATATTACCCATATTTACAGTTGTCCTCCACATCACCAATCTTACAATAACCACTTTCTTCTCTTATCCCTATTTTGACCCTCTGTTGAATCATATATATTCTATGCTGCCCTCTTCTCCTGAGTTTCTAGCCTTCTTATCATACCTCTCATTGTGCTCTGCCAAGCCTCAGCCTCTGATATTTTTTCCTTTGATTATGTTGCTGAAAAAAAAGGTGCAGAAAAATATGCAACAATTCTGACTGGTTATACTAAAGAAGAAAATTCAAATTGGCTCATTTTTTTAAATCCTGAAAAACATGTTTTTCACTCTTCAATTCTTGCATCCTTATTGTTTGCATTTAATCTATACATGCTATTTTTATGTAAAGAGAAGTGATGGATATGATCTTATTCTTGGTATCTTATATTCATTGAGAGTAAGCTAGTTTTTGAAAAAGTGAAGTTAAAACTTTTCTGGCCTTGTGTTCTCTGACCTATGAGAAAAGGATCTTATACAAAGTAATTCCTAAGGAGCATTCCAAATCTCAGTCATAGAAACCCATACATTTAAGCCCTACCACTGGGGGGGGGAGGAATTTGAACTAGGCAGGTCTTTGATACAATTATTTAGATATTTCTGCCGAAAGTAGTATTTTAAAATGAATCATTAAATTAATTGCTTCAATTTTTATTTCTTCAAAGTAATGCAACTGAAACATCTAATATGTTTTTTTTTCTTTTATTTAATGTTATATTTGCCCTGTCAGCTTCCTTTTCTTTCCAGTTCTAGTGTAGATGACCCTAGTAGTTAGGTTACCTGTTGGAAATTGTTCTGTGTAGTGGAAAAGATGCTGGAATAAGAATTAAGAAAAGTAACTTCCAGTTCTAGCTATGCCTTTTACTATTTTTTATTTTAATTTTTATTTACTTATTATTATTATTTATTTTTGGAGGGGAGAAGGCTGGGAAATAGGGGTTAAAGTGACTTGCCCAAGGTCACACAGCTAGTAAGTGTTAAGTGTTAACTCAGGTCCTCCTGACTCCAAGGCTGGTGCTCTATTCACTGTGCCACCATATGCCACTTGCTATTTATGTGATCTGCAGTACTAATAAGATCCCCTATGCCATTATAGTTTGTGGGGAAAAAAAACAAAAAACAAAAAGCCACTAGATTGTAAATTTTCATTATAGCCTCAGATCTTTTAATCATGATGTGATGTTGAGAATTCATTGAGCTTCACTGGGCTTCAATTTCTAAATTTCATCAATGGAGATAATAAGACAAGAATAAAATATATATTTTTATAGAATTGTTGTCAAGTGCAACTTAAATAATATATGTCAAGTTTTTATAGCCACAAATAATCATCAACATAATCATCATTAATTTCTTCATCTTCATCACTAATATATCATTATGAAGAGTTTGACTATATCTTAGCTTCCATCCAGTTATAAAATCACATTTATCTCTTCTATAAATACCTGTATTCTAGAAACTATGATTGTATTTGGTTTAAAAGAAAGATTATAACACTGTTGTGAAAAATTTTAATAACTAATATTTGCAAACTTTTGTACTTCCAAAATACTTTTATAAAACTTTTTAAAATTTTCATTCTCATAACAAACCTGGAATTTAAAAGAAAAATAACACTAGATCCACATATGTATACTTTACAGGAAAATTTCTACAATCTCTGTACTTTAAATTAAGGAACAACAATAAAAATATTCACAAAATCTCTAAAAAGAAAATAGATTAAGGTGTCATTTTCTTAGATAAGTAAATACAGGTGTTTTTTTAAGGAAAAGGTTTTCAAATGAAATGGAAATTGTCTTCCTTATTCATAAATTATAAGAAATGATTAATTAGTTTAAAAAAATGAAAGAGAATAAGTCCTTTTAGAAAAGAGCTTTAATGAAAGCAGCTACAATCAGTATGATCCAAAGAGCAGCATTGTCTTTGTTGCTATTATTTTTTTGGCAGGTAAGTTGTTCAGACTTTATTGGGAACTATAGCATAATTGAAAAACCTTTCCACTAAAGAGGATTTCAAGACACTAATGAGGAATATGTCCTGTGCAAAAGAGGTTAAAAAATATAACACATTTGGTATATGAATTTACCAAGAAATAGATTCAGAGAACAGTCAAAGTTGCTTCTTGGAACAGACTCTACTTTCAGGATTTTCCTGTTAACTGCAGAAAAAAATTATCACCTCCCTCCTTTTCTCCCAATTCTTCCATCCCCAGCAATCTCCCCTTGTATTTTCCAGATGGAAAGCTAGTCTTTTATCCTTTTTTCTAGTAAAGAACAATAATCATTAGTAATTTCTCTTGTTCTATAGTGTCAGAATAAGAATAATAGTAAAAATCCACCTAATCATTGAATTTTGGCATATCTTAAGAATATTTTTCTTAGCCTTTTAAAAATTAAATCTTATGTTTATTTTTAGTTAACATCATTCATTTCCAAAAGATTTTGAGCTGGAAATTTTCTCCCCATCTTTCCCCTACCCACCAACCCAAACCAGTGATCCCAATGTTTACCCCCTCCCCCAACCTGCTCTCTCCTATGTCCTCCCCCATCCCTGCTCTGAATTTCCAGTAAGGCAAAATGGATCTCTTATATCCCTGTATATCTTATATCCCAGTTGCATGTAAAATAATGATAATAGTAATAACTAATAATAACAACATATTTTTAAAAACATTTGATTTTAAAACTTTGAATTCTAGATTCTTTCCCTTCCTCCATCATCACCCACCCTCACTGGGAAGAAAAGCAATTCAATATAGGTTGGACATGTGTAGTTACAGAAAACATTTCCATAGTGGATATATTGTGAAAGACTGACTATAATTACCTCTGTCCTATCCCAACCCCAACTTGTCCTACTCTCTACTTTGACCCTGTCCCTTTTCAAAAGTGTGTGCCTCCAACTTCCCATACCACCCAACCTATGCTCCCTTCCATCATACCCCCTCTCATCAACCTCCCCCCTACTCTCCTGTAGGGTGAGATACGTTATTTAGTGTGTATGTCATTCCCTCCCAAAGCAAAATTCAAAGAGAATAAGGTTGACTCATTCCTTTTGCCTTTCTGTTCTTCCCATCCATTGTAACAGTTTTCCTTTCCCTCTTCTATATGAGATAATTTACCCCATTCTGTCTCTCCCCATCTCTTCTCATTATATTCCTCTCTCACCTCTCAATTTCACCTTTTAAGTATCATCCCTTCCTTTTCAATAGGTCCTATGCCTTCTGTCTATGTATACCTGTAGACATATATACACACACTCACATACGTATTCATATGCACATATACCCTTTTATATAGACATATATAATATATATTATATACATTATATTTATTAATATATACATATATGCATGTATACATATTTTACATATATACACACATATACATATACATTTATATTCCCTTCAACTATTTTCATACTGAGAAAAGTTTCCTAAATTAAAATTATAATTTTTCTATGTAGGAATGTAAATAGTTTGATTTTGATAAGTTCCTTATGATTTCTTTTGCCCATTAACCTTCTCATGCTTCTCTTCCTTCTTGAATCTGAATGACAAATTTTCTATTTGACTATGTTTTATTCATCAAGAATGCTTGAAAGTCCTCTATTACACCGAATGACCATATTTTCCCCTGAAACAGATACTCAGTTTTGCTGGGTAGCTGATTCTTGTTTTTAATCCCAGCTCCTTTGACCTCTGGGATATCATATTCTAAGCCCTTTGATCCCTCAATGTAGAAGCTGCCAGATCCTGTGTTATCCTGACTGTGTTTCCACAATATTCAAATTGTTTCTTCTTGGCTACTTGTAATATTTTTTTCCTTGTTCTGGTGATTCCAGAACCTGGATATAACATACCTAGGACTTTTCTCTTTGGGATCTTTTTCTTTTATTTTTAATTCAATTTTTAATTTATTAATTTCCTTGTTTCCTTTTAGTTTACAGGATTCAATTCCACAATTCCTTGAAATTCTCATTTTGTCCCCCTCCTTACACTCCCCCCCCCCCCATGGCGTCTTATAATCAAGTATAGGATCTGTAAATACTTTCACATTATACAATGGTCAGGTTATAAGGATGGATTGTACCAGCTGGAATGAAAAATGGTAAAGAGGACATAAAATCAAATAAGAGAATGAAAAATATCAGGTATTTTGCTTCCACCTGGATATAAATTTAGTTCTTTCTAGTTCTTTCTCTGGATGCACGTTTTTCTCTCCATCATGCGTCTTTTGGGATTGACTTATATCCCTGCATTGTTGAGAAGAGTCCAGTCTATCAAAGATGGTCATCACACATACGTTGTGTCTGTAATTGTGTACAAATTCCTCCTGGTTCTACTCTTCTCACTCAGCATAAGTTCTTTTAAGCCTCTCCAGGTAAATATGAAGACTGCCTGCTCCCTGTTTTTTATAGCGCAATAATATTCCATAACATGCATATACCACAACTTGTTCAGCCATTCCCCAATTGATGGACACCCCCTTAATTTCCAATTCTTTGCCACAACAAAAAGAGCTGCTATAAACATTTTTGTACATATGGGTCTTTCTCCCATTTCTATGATCTCTTTGGGATATAACCCTAGGAGTGGTATTGCTGGATCAAAGGGTATGAAAGTATTTATAGCCCTTTGGGCATAGTTCCAGATTGGTCTCCAGAAAGGCTGGATCAGTTCACAGCTCCACCAACAATGCATTAGTGTTCCAGTTTGCCCACATCCTCTCCAGCATTTGTCATTTTCCTGTTTTGTCATTGTAGCGAATCTGACTGGTGAGATGTGGTACCTCAGAGTTGTTTTGATTTGCAGTTCTCTAATCAATAGTGAATTAGAGCATTTCTTCATGTGCTTATAGATAGCTTTAATTTCTTTCTCTGAAAACTGCCTGTTCGTATCCTTTGACCATTTATCAATTGGGGAATGACTTGTATTCTTATAAATTTGACTCAGTTCTCTGTATATTTTAGAGATGAGTCCTCTGTCAGAGACATAGGTTGTAAAGATTCTTTCCCAATTTCCCACCTCCCTCCTAATCTTGGTTACATTGGCTTTATTTGTACAGAAACTTTTCAATTTCATGTAGTCAAAATTATCCATTTTACATTTTATAATGTTCTCTAATTCCTGTTTCATCATAAAGTCATTCCCTCTCCACAAGTCTGATAGGTAAACTATTTCTTGTTTTAGCAGACTGCTTACAGTATCAACCTTTATACCTAGATCATGAACCCATTTAGACTTGATTTTGGTATATGGTGTTAGATAATGGTCTATGTCCAGTTTCTGCCATACTATATTCCAGTTTTCCCAGCAGTTTTTGTCAAATAGTGAGTTCTTATCCCAAAAACCAGGGTCTGGGGGTTTATCAAACAATACATTACTGTAGTCGTTGACTTCTGAATCTCGTGTGCCTAATCTATTCCATTGATCCACTCCTCTATTCCTAAGCCAGTACCAAGTAGTTTTTATGACTGCTGCTTTATAATACAGATTGAAATCTGGTAAAGCTAGTATACCTTCCCTAGCATTTTTTTTCATTAATTCCCTTGATATTCTGGACCGTTTATTCTTCCAGATGAATTTTGTTACTATTTTTTCTAACTCTATAAAGTAGTTTTTTGGTAAATTAATTGGTATGGCACTAAATATATAATTTAATTTAGGTAAAATTGTCATTTTTATTATATTAGCTTGACCCAGCCATGAGCAATTGATATTTTTCCAATTAGTTAGATCTGACTTTATTTGTGTGAAAAGTGTTTTGTAGTTATGATCATACAGGTCCTGGGTTTGTTTTGGCAGGTAGATTCCCAAATATTTTATAATGTCTACAGTAACTTTAAATGGGATTTCTCTTTCTACTTCTTGCTGTTGAGTTTCATTGGAAATATATAGGAATGCCGAGGATTTATGTGGGTTTATTTTATATCCTGCAACTTTGCCAAATTTATTTATTGTCTCAAGCAGTTTTTCACTTGATCCTCTAGGATTCTCTAAGTATATCATCATATCATCTGCAAAGCATGATAGCTTGGTCTCTTCTTTGCCTAACTTGATTCCTTTGATTTCTTTATCTTCTCTAATTGCTACTGCTAACATTTCTAGTACCAGATTGAATAAGAGGGGTGATAGTGGACACCCTTGTTTCACCCCTGATCTTATGGGAAATGCTTCCAGCTTCTCCCCATTGCATATAATACTTGTTGATGGCTTTAAATAGATGCTATCTATTATTTTAAGGAAGGCTCCATTTATTCCTATACTTTCTAATGTTTTTAATAGGAATGGATGTTGTATATTGTCAAAAGCCTTTTCTGCATCTATTGAGATGATCATGTGGTTTCTGCTAGTTTTATTGTTGATATGCTCAATTATACTGATGGTTTTCCTAATATTAAACCATCCTTGCATTCCTGGAATAAATCCTACCTGATCAAAGTGTATTATTCTTGAGATAAGTTGCTGTAGTCTTTTGGCTAGTATTTTATTTAGAATTTTTGCATCTATATTCATGAGGGAGATTGGTCTATAATTTTCTTTCTCTGTTTTATCTCTTCCTGATTTAGGTATCAGTACCATATTTGTGTCATAAAAAGAATTTGGTAGGACTCCTTCACTAATTTTCCCAAATAATTTGTAGAGTATTGGAATCAATTGTTCTTTAAATGTTTGATAGAATTCACTAGTGAATCCATCTGGCCCTGGAGATTTTTTCCTAGGGAGGTGACTGATGGCTTGTTCAATTTCTTTTTCTGAGATGGGATTATTTAAGTAATTTACTTCCTCTTCAGTTAATCTGGGCAACTTGTATGTTTCTAAATATTCATCCATTTCCCTAAGATTGTCAAATTTATGTGCATACAATTGGGAAAAATAATTCCAAATTATTGTTTTGATTTCCTCTTCATTGGAGGTAGATTCACCCTTTTCATTTTTGATACTCATAATTTGGTTTTCTTCTTTCTTGACTAAGGGTCTATCAATTTTGTTGGTTTTTTCATAAAACCAGCTCTTGGTTTTATTTATTAGTTCAATAGTTTTCTTAATTTCGATTTTATTAATCTCTCCTTTAGTCTTCAATATTTCTAGTTTAGTATTTAATTGGGGATTTTGAATTTGTTCTTTTTCTAGGTTTTTTAATTGCATGCCCAATTTGTTAAGCTCCCTTTTCTCTAATTTAATCACGTATGCACTCAGGGATATAAAACTTCCCCTAAGAACTGCCTTTAATGCATCCCACAGATTTTGGTATGTTGTCTCATTATTATCATTCTCTTGAATGAAATTACTGATTGTTTCTATAATTTTTTGTTTGACCCACTCATTCTTTAGGATCAAATTGTTTAATTTCCAGTTAGTTTTTAGTCTGTCTTTCCCTGGCCCTTTATTGCATATAATTTTTATTGCATCATGATCTGAGAATGATGTGTTTAATATTTCTGCCTTACTGCATAGAATTGTGAGGTTTTTATGCCCTAGAACATGGTCAATTTTTGAATATGTGCCATGAACTGGGGAGAAGAAAGTATATTCCTTTTTATCCCCATTCAGTTTTCTCCAGAGATCTATCATACCTATCCTCTCTAAAATCCTGTTCACCTCCTTAACTTCTTTCTTGTTTATTTTGAGGTTGGATTTATCAAGTTCAGATAGGGGGAGATTAAGGTCTCCCACTAGTATAGTTTTGCTATCTATTTCTTCCTCTAATTCCTTTACCTTCACCTCTATGAATTTGGATGCTACACCACTTGGTGCATATATGTTAAGTAGTGATATTGCTTCATTCTCGATGGTGCCTTTTAACAGGATATAGTTTCCTTCCTTATCTCTTTTAATTAGGTCAATTTTTGCATTTGCTTTATCTGAGATAAGGATTGCTACCCCTGCTTTTTTTTTACTTTAGCTGAGGCATGATATATTTTACTCCAACCTTTTACCTTTACCTTGTGTGTATCCCTCTGTTTCAAATGTGTTTCTTGTAAACAGCATATTGTAGGATTATGATTTCTAATCCATTCTGCTATCCATCTCCGTTTTATAGGAGAGTTCATTCCATTCACATTTACAGTTATGATTGTTATCTGTTTCTTTCCCCTCATACTATTCCTGCCCCTGTTAATGTTCGTATTTTCCCTCCCTTCTCCCTTCCCCCCCTTAATAGTTTTCCTTTTGACCACTGCCTCCCTCAGTTTTCCCTTTTCGTCCCCCCTCCCTTTTCCTCCCCTTTTCCCCTTACTACTTCCCTCCCTACAAATCACTCCCACCCCCTTTTTGAAACCCTTTCCCTCTCCTACTGCCTGTAGGATATTGTTATACTTAATGAGGTATGCTATTTTTTCTTCGCATCAAGAATGACAGGAACAGATCTCATGCGAAGCTCCTCTCCCTCCCCTCTTTCCCTCTAAAATGATGTGTGTTCTCCTTGTTTACCTTTCTAAGTCACTGTTGCTTCTCATAATTGGAGGTTGAATTTTCCATTGAGTTCTGGCTTTTTTTATCAAGAAGGTCTGGAACTCTGTTATATCATTGAATGACCATCTCTTTGCCTGGAAGAATATGCTCAGTCTCGCTGGGTATGTGATCCTTGGTTGTAATCCGAGCTGTTTTGCCTTCCTGAAAATTGTATTCCACTGCCTCCGATCTTTAAGTGTGGAGGCTGACAAATCCTGTGCAATCCTCACTGTGGACCCTCGATATTTGAATTGTTTCTTTCTGGCCGCTTGAAGTATTTTCTCTTTTATCTGGTAGTTCTGGAGTTTGGCCACAACATTTCAAGGATTTTTCAGTTTGGGATCTCTTACAGCAGGTGTCCGGTGGATTCTGTCGATTTCTATTTTCCCCTCAGGTTCTAGTATCTCAGGGCAGTTTTCCTTAATGAGCTCTTGGAGAATGTTGTCCAGGCTCATTTTTTCATCATAATTTTCTGGTAGGTCTATGATTCTCAGATTATCTCTGCTGGATCTGTTTTCCAGGTCAGTTATTTTTTCTTTGAGGTATTTTACCTCTTTTTCTAATTTTTCATTTTTGTTGTTTTGCTTGGCTAATTCTTGGTTCCTCATAGAGTTATTTGTTTCCATTTGTTTAATTCTGGTTTTTAGCAAATCATTTTCCTTGGTTAATTTTTGAAGCTCCTTTTCCATATCATACACTTTTCTTTTTAGAGAGATGTTTTCCTCATTATAATGTTTTTCGAATTCTGCTATTTTCGTTTTGAGAGAATTATTCATTTTGTCTTCTATCTCTCTCATTTTGCTTTCAAAGTTCATTTTGATCTCATCTAGGAGAGCCTTCTGTGCTTGGGATCCATTCCCTGTTGAAGTCTCAGCTGTGAGTGTGGTGTCCACAGTGTCTCCCTCTGAGGTTGGTTCTTCCCTCTGAGGATAGTAGGACTCTAGAGTCTTGTCTTTGATCTAGGATCCCAAGCCTTTACTGTAGAGGGTTTTGCCCTGGGGCAAGAGTTACTATATTTTCAGGGTCAGAGGGGGTGTTTGGAGCAAGTGGGGTTCACTCTACCATCCTTGTCTTTGGAGGTCCTGAAAGGGGCTTTTTTTTTTTTTTAAGATTTCTGGGCTATGAAGTGGTAGCCCCAGCAGTGTTTGCTGTCCAGTATAGGGGCCCCTGTATTTGCTTCTTACCTTGCTCTTCCAGTCCCAGCCCTTTGGTGATAGGCCTGGTAGTGGACCTTGTGGTTGGTGGGAAGACTTGCCCTCTGAGTTGATCAGACCCCTTCCCGGCCTGCGACTGCAGCGCTGCCGCCGCCGCACCTTCCACGCAGGCCACCGCGCCGTCGCCCGTTATTATTCCTTATTAGAACTTGTCCTTCGCCTGTATGTATTGATAAATCTGGAAACGGCCACAGCTGCTGCTGATCTGGAGTCCCTCTGGCTGGTGGCTGGTCAGGCCCGCCCTGGGGCTAAAGCCTCGGAGTAGGGCTGGGCTCTGCCGATTCCTGTCGGCCTGTCGGGCTGTTCTCAGCAGGAGGTTAGCTTCTCTGTGTCATTTTGTGGGTTCTGCAGCTCCAAAGTTTGTTTAGAGTCCCCTTTTTACATGGATTGGGGAGGGTGGAACCCGGAGCCGTGGGAGGGTCGTGCTTCTACTCCGCCATCTTGGCTCTGCCCCCTGGGATCTTTTTCAAGAGGTCTTTGGTGGATTCTTTGAACCTCCATTTTGCCTTCTGGTTCTAAAACATCAGGGCAATTTTCCTTGAGATTTTCTTGAAGGATGATTTCCAGGTTCATTTTTTGATCATGGCTTTCAGGTAGTCCAATACTTTTAAAATTATTTCTCCTGGATCTATTTCCCAGGCCAGTGGTTTTTCCAATGAGATATTTCACATTGCCTTCTATTTTTTTCATTTGTTTGTATCTGTTTAATATTATCTTGATTTCTCATAACATCACTAACTTCCATTTTCTCCAATCTAATTCTGAAGGAATGACTCTCTTCAGTCAGCTTTTGAGATTTTTTTTACATCTGACAAATTTGGCTTTTTAAAAGCATTCTCCTCATTGCCTTTTTGAGCCTGTTTTGCCATTTGAGTTAGTCTATTTTTTAAGGTGTTATTTTCTTGAGTCAAGTTGTTGACTCTCTTTTCATGATTTTCTTGCATCATTATCATTTCTCTTCCCAATTTTTCCTCCACTTCTTTTATTTGGTTTTCAAAATCCTTTTTAACCTCCTCTATGGCCTATAACCAGTTTGTATTTTTCTTGCAAGCTTTTGGTGCAAAAGTTCTGACTTCTTTGTCTTCCTCCTGTTCCATGCTTTAATCCTTTTTTACCCCAAAAAAAGGAAAGCAGAGTCAGATTGCTTGTTTTGCTTTGTTCCTATGCTTGCACATGTTGCCACTCAATTCTTTGACATTTGAGCTTTTTCCCACAGTAGAATTCTGTTACCACAGAACCAAATCACTGGGGTTTTCTCAGCTGCCGAAACTATTAATTGGGTGCTCTCTCAGAAGCCTCCACTGGCTCTGGCACACTGGTCACCCACCCCAGGACTTCTACCTCAGATAGTAATACAGATCTAAGCCAGTTAAAGCAAGAGTGATTACCCCTCAGAGTGGTTCGGCATTTGAGGTGGTTATGGAGGGGGTATACGGAGTTTTCCTGCTTCTAAGCCACCATCTTGGCTCCACCCCCCTTTCTGTTGCTATTTTTAAAAATTTCTTCCAAAGAGCAAATGATTTAGAAATATCTTATCTCTTAATTGTGAATATTTGAACTCACACCCAAAGAAAATCTCCAAGTCATGTTTAAATTTTGTCTCCTTTGGCCCTAGAATATAACATTACTACATTGTGGAGACAATGTGAGATGTTTATAACAATTTCTGGCTACCCTTCAGTGTCTGGAAAAGAAATTCTCAAACTGGAATGATACATAATGCCTGTCACTCCTGTGTAATTTCATGTTCCCTTTATCATAAAAATTACACTAAAGTCTGTAAAATGAAAGAAGATGCTGTGTGCAGCTACTGCTATTTTCTGTGATCATTGTTGCACAACATGAAAATCTGTAAGCTTTTTCATGTCACATGAAATTACAACTAATTTTACCACCTATACTATCATAGCATTTCCTGTCATTTAAGAAGCTGAGTTTTTGCTACAGTTATGTGGTTTTTCTTGCCACAAGATGGGTGCTATTGTGAATTATTGTAGTAAGTGCTTCAATTCCTATTTATCCTAAGTGATGGAAATTGATAAATCTAATGGGGTTTGTCCTAAAGTATTATCCTTTGTCATATTTTCCTCCTGCTTCCATTCTTGTACAGGGTCCCCAAGTGCTTAATACATCTCTTACCAATGTTTCAAGTTAACCTCAAGAGATTTACAGTCAAGGAAACATTTAAATACACAATCAGATTTTTCCCATATTTCAATCTATATGTATACACTCAGGCTGATGAGATTAGGTCCCTTTTCTTTAGAGCAAAGGGAGGAGTAGATAGACAAAACTTAGTGACTGATTTCATCTATGTATGAGTTCAGGCCTGCATCTAAAAAAAAATACACCTACCCTGGTTCTTATTCTAATCTGCTTACACTAAATTGAGTACTTTGGGAGAACAATCCAGGTCCCTTTGTCTTCCTTCATGAACCTTTTATTTCCCACATCAAACCAAAGTAGAGATTGAAGTGACAATGTTGAGAAAGCACTAATCGTGTACTGTTTCTCAAACACAGCATATACACAAACTAATACAATTTATATGTTTATTATCAACAAATCTTCCATTGGATCAATATTGTGAATCTTTGAACTCAAATAGCAAATGGAATTTGGTTTGCTTTGATGTGACTTATCTTACATCAGTTTCCAAACCTAGCAAAGCATTTTCAAAAATGTGCTTAAAAATATCACAAACAACCAAAAATACAAAGCCAAGGCAAAAAATGGTAAAATATTGCAACAAATTTGGATTATTATGAATATTACCTGCCAAAAAGAATAAGGGGAAGTCAGTGAAAATTAACTCTGAAGTCAACCTGACATTCATATGAAATTCTTCTCTTTTTACTAAGGAAATAAGAAAAAGGAAAAAGTGGGTGAGGCTCACTTTGCATATTGTTTATTTTCTGTAATTTGACTCAAATATGATGTTGGTGTACTGTAATATTTTAGAGGCTGCACACCTTAATCTGTTATCTAAGACTTCTTATCCCCTCAATTAATCAAGAAATTGATTATAGCAAGGAATCCAAAAAGAGGAAGATAATTTAATTTTAATTCAATATGACTATTAAAATCTTTCTTACATAGTGCTTCAAACACTCTATATTTTTAGAATTACAATAATATGTCACATCTATTCCTCAGATAATTATAATTAGCAAACCAAAATTCCCTTAAATTTCAAATTTTAAATCCAATGCCCCCAAATTCTATATATCTGGAATGAAAATATTTTATATCACTGATTTCAATTTATGACTGACTTTTTATTCCTTAAAACAATCTGAAAAATAATACTTTTGACACACTAAATTTATTAAATTTTAATGATATATAAATTAGATTCAATAAATGCTAGACAACTACAAAGTACTTTAAACACTGAGTATATGCCAGTCACTGTGCTAAGTTCTAAGGATACAGAGAATGGCATATGTAGTCTTTTCCAAATGGAGGAGCTCATGGTCTAATGGAGTTAGACAATAAAGTAGGAGGTAAATTTTTCCAGCAACTCACATTTCTGAGTGAGTAGTATCATCCCATCGCATAAAATCCCATGAGTTACTAGTGTCACCCTCAAAAACAACTAGAATTTACTTTGTATATACTGATATATACGCAAGTGAGCCTTATTAAATTTAAATACCTTGATGTTCAAGGCTTTATGTTCTGTTTCTGCATTTCTAGCATGTAACACATGGGTGAAGCATATAGTAGATAATTAATCAATGATTACTGGTTGATTAGCAGAAATGAACAATTTTTTTTTTCAAAAAAGTGAAGCCACTAGACATTTCTAAATCTACACTCTCTGTGATGAATAGGTGAAATTATGGCATATCAAGGACAGAGAGTTCTATTGTGTGTGTTAAGTGCATAAGTATTAATAGAGACTGAAGTAATGGAAAGAGTGGTAAGAGTAAGGAAAACTTGCATGCAGATCTCTGAAATATTTTAGTGGTATGAACTGAAGAATGCCACAATTTCTATGGGCCTCGAATAAGGATTTATCTACTTTTATAAACATGATGCAAGTTCAGAAAGGGAATTTTAATTTACGGTAGGTAAATCCTGATCAGGAAAAAAAAAACATATTTCCGTATTTTAGTAAGTTTCTTGATAGATAATTAAACACATTCTTTGTATATTAGTGTACCTTCAGTTATATTAATAGGAAAACACATTCTAGCCACAAATAAATATATATCTGGCCAAATAATAAAATACATTTTCTCAATGTTCAGTGAGTCTCCTGTCATTCAAACAAAAAGAAAACATTGAATTGCATCAGGGCCCTGTGAAGCCATATTAAGTTCCAGGCATAGAAGCCTCCTTTTTTCCCCACTATTTTATGTTTTGGTTGCATTTACACTCTAGAATGTTTATACTGTTGTTGTTTTCTCCTCCTACTGTCAACTACAGTTTTTCTAGCATGATGCAAACTAATTTAGCAGAACACATTTCTAATGTCTCCCTTTTGCAAAATACATATAAAAATGACAGTTGTATATAATCTATGAAGTAAAATTGGGTGTGTATATTTGTTTTTGGTTGTTTCAGTCATGTTTAACTCTTAAAATTTTCTTGGCAAATATACTGGAAGGGCCTTCCATTTCCTTCTCTAGCTCATTTTACAGATGAGAAAACTGAGGCAAATAGGGTTGAATGACTTGCCCATGAATACAGTTAGTGTCTCAGATCAGATTTGAACTAAGGAAAAGGAGTCTTCCTGACTCCAAGTCCATCACTGTGCCATCTACTTGCTCCAGGTGTGGTGTGTGTATGTGTGTGTGTGTGTGTGTGCTATTGCTTACCTATAATATCTTTTTGATAATTAGAAATCAATAAGCATATAACCTTTATTGATTTCAGATAGTTGATGTGGGTACCATGAGGCCATCTCTTTTTCTTCACAATTACAGATTCAATTTTGTTAGCATAACACAAAATCACACAAAAACAGAAAGTGAAGTATTGTGATATTCACCATAAACCAGTTTCTGAGGTTTGGGCATTACTTCACCACCACCAATAATAATCATCATAATAGTCTATGTTTGTACAGTGCTTTAAATTTGCAAAACACTTTCTTTTACCCTTCACCTGATCCTCACAAAAGCTGGTAGAGGCAGGTGTTATTATGTCCATTTTTACAGATAAGGCAACTGAAAAAAGTTAAGTGACTTTTCCAGGGTCATATACTTAGTAGGTATATAAGATAGGATTATGAACTCAATTTTTCTTTATTATTAAGTTCAGGTGTTTGTCCACTGTACCACTTAGCTGCCTTGAATGAGTGTGAATCACTATGGATTAAGAAGGATGTCTTTTCCATACCTTTTTGGAAGTTTCAGAAAGCATACGGATATTTAGGAGCCCTCCTCCTTCCATTTAAGTAATGTGGTATGTCTGGTTCTACAACTCAAATCTATTCTTCTTCTAAGTGCTTAAGTCCTTTTGTTGCATATTTCTATCCACATCTATTTGTATCCAACTTCATATAAATTAACACTGTTCTGCTGTATAACATGGCAGGTATGCTGAATGACTGAGGGAATAGGCCTTATAAGGCAACAAATCAGTTTTAAGGGTCTCAAAGTGTCCATTCTTGTTCATACTGAGAAAAGATGGGTCTTTGACCAACTTGATAATTAGTAGATCTTATCAGCAACACAAGAGTCTGTTGGGATTCAAGATGAAATAGTCCCCAAATTGAAACTAGGAATCTGAAAACCTATCAGACAAAACAACATATTATCACAGCTCCTCTTTGACTCTGACCAGTAACAATTTTTAGTGATGCAACCCCATATGTTACTAAGGCCAATTTTCAAAACTTTATCAGGTCATTCCTGAACATTCACTCTAATTATAAGCTTTCTGGAAAAATACTTTTATCATCCTAGTTCAAGGACTGCAATCTATTACTTTTGCATCTTTTCTAGTCTTATGACACAATAACTACTTAATTTCCATGTTTAATATTCCCTCACTAAAGCACATAACCCAAAAATATAACTTTGGGAACATATCCCAGAAACCAGATTTGCCAAGTTCTCCACTTGATACAGGAAAAATAATTTTATCACAAGTAAATTGAAATTTTTCCCTCTTATATTGACTCAGAGAATAATTGTATCACAGATTCTATAAACAGTAAAGTATACTCACTGATCACAACGAAAGTGATTTCTGAATAGCAGTACTTTATATAGTAACTCTGCAAGTGGTCAAACAGTTTCTAATTGACAACTTCTGTGATGTGGAATTAATTTCTTCCTAAGACAACCCATTCCACATGTGAAGAGTTCTAGTTAATAAGAAGTTGTTCTTTACATTAAGCCTAAATCTTCCTCCAATTTCAACTAGTCCAAGTATTCTTATATGTGATAATCCTATAATTACTCAAAGATCGTTATTATGAAAATTCTCTTTTTTAACCTCCATAATAAACATTACAGTTCTTTCCAATACTATTATCAGAGGACATCAAACATCCTAACAATTTTTTAACCTTCTTTTGATGTATTCAATTTTATTTACTTTCCTGAATTCATCTTAGTAAATAAAATCTCTATTTATATTATTTCTACCCTCATCAAAATGCAGGATACTCACTTCTAACAATATGAACACTGCAAGTTTCAATACAGTAAAAAAAAAAAAGTAGCATTTTTTGCTTGTCATGTCAAACAGTTGATAATTTTGAGCTTAAAAAACATTCAAAGACTCAAATTTCATCATTTTCAGTTGTGTTTTTTGCACTGTATATGCATGTGTATCTGATGTTTTTAAAGCCAAGCTTTATTCTTTCTGTCTTCAACCAATCATTTGTTCTCTATGGAGCATGAGTGTCTTCTGAGTATTTGAATATTGTTCCCATCTTCAAACTACCTAAAATTTGATACACATATCCCTTATGACTTCATTCAAGTCACAGTTTTTAAAAGTGCAAAGAAAGAGTGAAATATTGAATAGCACAGAGCCAAAGAGAGACTCCTGGTTACTTTGACTTGCTAGCTGTCTCCAATTTGACATCACTAACCCTTGGATACAATCATTCAACCTGTTCTAAATCCACTCAGCTTTGCTATATTGTAACCAATAAATCACTTGTTCACAGATATAACATAGGATAATTTGTCAAAAATTTTTTTGAAATTCAGTGTACTAGGCCCAAGCAGTCCTGAAGATTTATTTAGGGACTACATTAAAAAGAAAATGAGATAAACCTAGTTTGACCTATTCTTTCTGAAATGGGTTTCGGCTTATTCTGCCAACTAATCATGCAAGAATATCAAATGAAATATCAAGGTAATGGTGGGGGGGATCAAAGTAATTAATTATCGGTAAAATATATAATTAATATATCAACAATTAGCAATTATTTATTGATAGACTATAATATGCCAGACACTGTTCCAGACATTGTGGAATACTAGCAAAAGGGTGAAACAGTTTCTGTTTTCAAAGTACTTATATTGTAACATGAGAGACAAAACACATATATATAGGTATATGCAAAATAAATACAAAAGACTTTTATTAAAAGGCATGGGGATTGGCACAGTGAGTAAGAGCACCGGCTCCAGTGTTGAGAAGACCTGGAGATTGAATCCCGGGCTCAGACACTTAGCACCCACCCAGAAACACCTGGCCATGTAACCTTGAGCAAGTTACTTAACCCCAATTGCTTTGAAAATAATAATAATAAAAAAATAAAAGGCATGGGGATGCATTAGAAGCCAGAGCAATCAGAAAAGGTTTCATATGGATTAATGATTGAGTAGAAGTGAAGAGAGATTGAATGCCAAAGCACAAGACATAAGGAATGAAAATGCACCTAAATGGGATATGCAATATCATGAATGAAACAATAGGAAGGCCAGGTTATATTTTAATTTAATTTATTTTTTTTTAAATAAACATAAAGCTTTCCATGTTTCCCATTCACCCTCCCTTATACCTTCTCTCTCCCCCAAAGGAAAAGAAAAAATCTTATAGAAATTTATATTGTAAAGCAAAATAAATACCTACATTAGTCATGTTCAAAAAAAAAATCTGCCTTACTCAGTATGCTGAGACTATTACTTTTCTATTAGGAGGTGGATTGTTTGTTTCATTCATCCTCTGTGATTAGTGAGTTGTGATTGTTTATTATTTTATCAGAGATATTAAGTAAAAAGGTCAGTTTCATTGGAACATAGAATACATTAAAATGAGTAATGTGTAATAAGGCTAGAAAGATGGGTTAGAGTCAGGTTGTGAAAGACTTTAAATGGGAAGGATGGTGGATTTTTATAAGGAGGGAGGTCAAGGTAGGACAAGGAGGCCAATCAGGAGGTTATTGAACAAGTTCAGGTGAGAGGTGATAAGGTGCCAATCTGTATCTGTAAATGTATGAATAAAGAAAAGGGGATAAATTTAAGAAAGTTTAAGCAATTTAATTATTTTTCAGTACTTCACACAAAGGTTGACAATATCCAACAGATTTATGCACTCCTTTCTGAGCAAATTTTCAGAAATTCATTCCTCTAGGAGATGAATAGATTGGGATTCGGTTTCCTGTATAGTCAGAATATGTCATCCTTGAGTTAATCATTTAAAAGCCTTTTATTATGAACCTACTCCATCACACCTATTAGGCTAGGTATTAAGAATAAATTTTAAGAAATAAGTAACAAAGTAAATTAAAACAAATAAACAAGCAAATAAATTGTGCCTTGCCTCTTTCTCTATCCCTACTGTTCCAGATATGGTACAGCATCCCTCTTATAACTACTTGCTCCACACTGCATCTCTATATGCAGAGTTTTGGAAGCTCATTAATCTGCCACCACTGTCATACACTCAGGCCCTGGAGTTGCCATCAACTGAAATTCCTTCTTCTGTTTCTCTCTTCCTGCTTTCTGTTAGTGTCATCTAACAAAGCCCTACCCTACTGTTTCTTACCTGAGGAAGCATCATGACTCTTTGAGTGTGAGATCATGCCTCAGGGCTCATTAACATTTTTGATCATTTTTAGTTACTTTCACAGCTCCCTTTAGCTGGTGCACAAAAGGGCTTTTCCAAAAAATGTAAGATTTGCAAAATTTCCTTTTTCAATGGAAAGTCTCCTGCCTTTACTGCTTGCTGAATGAGGGTGACTGAATTCCACTGACTTCTTCCAACACTTTGAATGTAGACAGTGATTCAACCACTAGGTCACTGGTATTTACCCCTAGTTCTTTGGATCTTTCAAGTGAAAACTTGAACTGCTTCTACTTACCTTCCTGAGTTTCATCAAGTAAATTGTGTTGACGTTCTGCTAAGACTCAGGAAGACACTAGAAACAGAAGAAAGGTGGAGGGGAAAACAAATGCAGGTTTTTTTTTATGACTTGGAAAAGCCCATGGCCCTCTGAAATGGGGCTTAAACAAAAAGTCATTGTAGTGGCAAGCACCCCAGCGTGCCCAGGGTAGCTGCCAATACAGTTTCTTGGATCTGCTTTGATAAAGGAAAGCAACTCAGAATGGGTTAACAAGCTTACTTTAATCAGTCAAACATGTATCATTTACCTAGTTCAGGGGAAAGAGTTGAGCACCCCAAACTTCAGAATATACAGACAGAATCATCAAGACAGAAACAGATCAAGTAGACAGATTTCAAACTATCCAACCATTACATCCATACCCAATCAACATCTGGGTTTCAACATCTGGGCTTTTCAAAGCCAGGGGAGCTCTGGACAATGGATTCCCAGAATCCAGATCAAATCACAGAACACTTCTCAAAGTGAGCCCCAAAACAAAGCTACACATCAGGGCTTATATAGCCTTCTCCTGGCTCAGAGAATGTAACAACCTTATTGACTCACTGGCAAATCAAGAAGTATCTACTGAAAAACAAGCCTCCCTCCCCAGGCTCCCGGTGCACTTTAGCCTAGGGGCAGGGAAGCTCTTAAAAATTTACATTCCCATTACAGTCATTTAGCTCTATATTTTCCAGGAAGATAACCTATGCTTCAGCCACTCCCATTTTTTTCCTAGTTGAAATATGCCTTACATTTCTACTAGGCATTTCTCAGGAAAGACAAAACAAAACAAAATTTCAGTCATAATCTAGTACATTTTTCCGTGTCTCTCTGTGGTAAAGCTATTTTTTTCTGTTTTTCTTTTTTTTTTTCCTGAGAACTCCCTTACATTTATATTGCCTTTGGGAGAGACTGCTCATTTTACATAGAAGTCAAGTAAAGCACTGGGGATTGTAGTGATGAGGCCAGGTGGCTTACTGAGTGAGGTACTGCAGAGGGGCAAATATTATTTGCATAGTTTCTTCCTTCAATCACTTATTCCCCATTCCTCTTTTTTCAGAAATAGGCCCCCTTAAGGAGGCAGGATTTGTCAAAGGAAGAGTGAAGGAGTGAAAAAAAAGGGGAAGAAGAAGGAAGACACTCTGTAATCATAACCTTGCCCACAGAGGTGCCTCAACTGGCAACTTTTTGCAATTCCCCAGGTACATTTTCTTTCTACTCTTGTAGTCTATGCAAAGCAAGACTTATCTCTACTATACAGCTTTTGAACCATCTGTACAAATTTTCTTTAACATTTTTTAGTTCCTATTAAGAACACTTGCTGAAGGTTCTACTAGCTGCAACTAAAATGGATGTCTTGTACTGGTCAATGGGACACAGTCCCTACTTGTATTCATGATGGAATATGCTATCCATATCCAGAAAATAGAACTATGGGGTCTGAATGCAGATTAACAAATACAATTTGCTCTCTCTCCCTCTCTTTTGTATTTCTTCTTTCTTGTGGTTCCTCCCATTGATTCTAATTATTCTCTAAAACATTACTAAGGTTAAAATATGTTTAATGTGAATGTATATGTACAGCCTATATCAGATTGAATGCTGTCTTGGGGAAAGTTGAGGGAATGGAGCGAGAGAAATTTATAACTCAAAAATCTTATGGAAGTGAATATTTAAAACAAAAATAAATAAATATATATTTTTAAAAAGAACAGCAATTAAACTGATCAAGGAAATGTGTTAAATTTAGTTAAACCTAAAAAAAAACACTGCTCTCTCTGCTATGCTCCCCATTGTTATGAGAGCACCTCAAGAGCAGGGACAGTCTTAGATCTTTGTATCTCTAGTACTTAGCACAGTATCTGGCACATAGTAGTTAATTTATATATCTCTGTGTGTGTGTGTGTGTGTGTGTATATGTATGTATTTCATTATTTGACTGACTTTTGTATTATCAGAAATTAGGGACACCTCACTTTGTTCTCTAATAAGTAATTTTTTTTTATACAGTCCTAGGATGTCCTCTAACTATACTCAATTCAGTAAGTGTTTATTAAATGCCTAGTAGTTTAAAAGGCAGTATACTTGGCCCTGGAGATACAAAGTCAAAAGTAAAATAGTTCTAGCCTTCAAGGAATTTGCATTCTCCTTGAGAATCAGGGAGAAGCAAGGAATATGAATACAATTTGTGCACAGAATATTAAATGTAATGTACTTAGAGGAGATAACCAAATAGAACTTTTGCTAACATAGCAACATTTAAGGTTTGATACATTTTCAGTTATGTTTTTAATCTTTTTATTTTAGATTCTGCTTAAATGTATAGTTTATCATCTATTTCTATCTTCTCTGTTAACATTTAATTAAGCATTCAATCTATACTATGCTGCATCAGAATTACATTTATCTGTTTATCTGTTTATCTGTTTATAATTTCTGCCTTTCATACTCCTATTCAGGTTTTCTTGGATACAAATTATCTATCTTAAAACTGAGGTTGCCTCTACTACAAGTTAATACTTTATTGATTTAACAGAAGTGTTTGTTTATTTACCAAATCTCATTTTTTTGCTTCTTTTCCAACCATTACCCTCCCAACAAATATCTAGGCTTAAAACCTCTAAAATTACCTCTTTCCTTTTAGAATCTGAAGATTTCAATTCTAGGTAATATGTACTTCATCTGAGTTTCTTAATTTTGCGAAGTATATTTGGGGTATTTATAGGGGCCCAAAGCACCAAAAGGTATCAAGTAGGAAATAGGTAGGTGGCACAATGCATAGAGTGTTGGGTCTGGAGTCAGAAAGATCTCAATTCAAACCCAGTCTCAAAAAATTACATGCTATATGGCCCTGGCCAGTCATTTAACCTCTGTTTTCTATTGTTGCCTTGGTTGTAAAATGGACATCACAACAGGATTTACTTTCCTGAGTTAATGTAAGGATCAATTGAGATATTTATAAAAAGTGTTTAACACAGTGCCTGATGCATATTAGGTGGATGTGTATGCTTATTCTTTTTGCTTCCCCTGTTGATTTCATGTCATGGTTCAGACACTTACTAGAAATATAAAACTGGATCACAACCTCATCAATGCAATGTGGGGGTTGGATTCAGTGGCCTCTACATTCCTTTCCACTTATCTAATCCAGGTACCTATAAAACAGAAATACACAACCAACATACTGGCCTGAATGGAAGACTAGAATGAGAATTTACATTATCATTGGTAATAATCCAGGTACTCACAGGGAATCGAATTTCATTGCTCAGGAAATAAAGTGTAATTAAGCAAGCAAGAAAATAAATGTGGCTCTTAAATGTCCTTGAATGGAGTTGCAAATGCCATAGCAGACTGAATCTGATCTTGGAAATCAGCTACACCAAAAATTAAAAAGGTCTCGTATGGCATCTCTGTGACAGGAGAAGTTTTATGTATGCCAATTTCATGCCTCATTTCTGGATGGGCAAAGAGGTAGTAGAGATAAGTATATAGGAATGAAAACAGACTTTTAAAAAGGGTGTTCTGTTTTAGTCATATGTAAATAAATATAGTCTATATAGTAAACCAAAAAATGACCTTATTTGAGTTAAATAATTCACTATAGCTAGAAAATAATTATCATTTGTAGACATAGGTCTAGTATATAAAGTAGATTAGCATGAAATTAAGTGTAGTGAAATTCATCACAGGATCTTCTTAGAAGCTTGTAAATCCCATTCTAGAATAAAAGTACTCATTGCTATTAACATAATTCAAAAATTTTAATTGGTTTTATCATTAAAATATTAAAATCATGTATATATATATATGTGTGTGTATATATTCATATATAGGTATGTACATATACATGAACATAAATTTACTAGGAAGAGAATGGCATATACATGATATAAATGTCAATTTTTGCATTTTTAAAAAATTTGAATATTTTCTTGGTCCTTATCATTAAATATAAAAACAAATTATGAATCTATCAATTATGATTAGGCCAATTTTGTTCTATTTTTCAGACGAATTCCAAAATCTTTCATATGAACTTAACATTAGAGAAAAAATATTTAACACAAAAGATATCAACAGCTGATATGATTATGACTACAAATAGTATAACATTATGACTAGCAGACATTTTAGTAAGATTTGGCAATATTATTATGAGTTGCATTACTTTGTATCTTTAACATATATAAAAGAAATGGTATACTTCTGACAAATAATTATTTAGTGTCATGTAATATAAGTCATTTTAAGTAAAGGTATTATTTTACTTAGAACTTTACAAATATTAATACAAAGAATGAATATTGTTCAAAAGTTTTAAAATTTTCATATGACATGCATGAGAATGAGACTTATGACTTAAATTTAAAAATACTACTGTCTGTTTAAAATCAATCTTATATGTAGCCATCTGTTCAATACAATAAAGTTACTATGGGAATCTAATGAAAACAAATCATTTTAAATGTCATCTTTTAAAATTTTTATTCAGATTGTTATAAAGATATTTTTCTTAATTACATGGTATATAAATCTGGACTTTCTCAGAACATGTGAGTGAGAACATTAAAAATTACTATGCTTACTCGTTTTTTGGGATGCTCCTGGTAAAGGAAACCTTAAAATATGCAGCTGGTGACAGACTTAAAGATGCTGAGTCATTATCCAAGAAGATTAAAAGGATGCTCAGAACCCACGGGAACAGCAAATAATAGAGCTTCTGGAACCTGATTAATTCTAGTTTCTACCCTTTACTTATTGTTTCTGATTCATCCTGTCCTAATACAAACCTTCTACAAATAGCCTTTCCCAATCCCCTTAGTAGCAGTGACTTTCTTGGGTTGATTATCTCCAAATCATGCTTGTTCATAGTTTTGTGTGTGTGTGTGTGTGTGTGTGTGTGTGTGTGTGTGTGTCCCACTACACTACAAGCATCTTGAGAACAGGCACTGTCTTTGGCTTTTCTTAGTATTCTCAGGGCTTGGTGCAATTCCTGGAACATAACAAATAATAAGTTACTTGTTGAAAGGCTAAATGGAGAAAGGAAAATGCCACCCTAATCTTTAGATGGAAAAAGCAAAACCCCTTAGTCACACTTTATTTGGTCTGTTAGCAAAAGCCTAGAGCATCTCATTAAAGAGATCATTGGAGATTATGTAGAAAAGGAAGCAGTGATTACAGAGAACTTACTGGATTTTATCAGCAACAAAAATTACTAGCTGCACAACAAATTACCTTACCCCATCGTATACCATGGAAGAAACTCATTAAGAAAAGTTTTCCCACCCTACCCTAGAAGTGCATATTTACATTGCTTACCACAATAATTAGACAATTTTCCAAAGTTCCTGAGTTGGCAATCTGGTTGTGGTTAGACCATACCAAAGGAGGGCCTCTAATGACATTACGAACTTGTGAATCACTCGAGGACCTATATCCACATTGAATATAAAGATATTAATCCTCCTAGGCCTTTAATTTTAGCAGATGAGAAACCTTGCAAACATTATGCTTAATGATGACACCTCGCCATCAGGCCATCAAAACATGTGAAAGGGTAGATCTGACTCAGAGCATTTCCTGGACTCTGCAATAAGGATTCTATTATAACTTTTTGTTTTTATACTGAACTTCCCTTTCTGACTTATGATAGAAGTTGAGCAGCCACTCATAGTCCTCTTCTCATAACCTATTTTGATAAAAGCTTTAACCTGGTACATTTCTAATAAGTACCAGTTGTTATTTGTCCTTCATTTTTTGAAGAGGACCCATGACATTATGGGGCAAATATCTTGGATAGAGTATAAATTTGATTTAAATGAGACAAAATCTTATGAGGTCATCAGCTTCACTTTCTCACCCAGACTCATCAAAGCTTCATGACAAGATAACACTTGAAGTGACTAGTGAGGACTCAGGATGCAGTGGAGGAGCTTGGCATCCTCCATATCTGACCAAGTTCTAACTACTTACTTCACAATGCCTGCTACAGTTGTCTTCATGGAAATTGGAAGAAATTGTTCCTGTCTGCCCATTATGCTGGGATAAGTCTTGGCATGCTTGGGATAGGGATAGACAACCCCTGAACTCATGAATGGGTTTAAGGCCTGTTATTTACTTGTAAACAGATTTAGTCCATCTGCTGAGATGGTTTCCTAGGGTGCGGATGCTGAGCATGCTATAGCTTCTTGGAGCCACAGGTGAGAGTTAGGTGGTAGGTGCAAACTAAAAGTGGAGGAGGAGCATTTAAAAGGTCTCAGCAAACCCTCATACCAGAGGAGCTAATCCTTCATGAATACCCAATATATCCCAATCAGGATAAACTCTAATGCTTTCTTTAGGGATCTGGCAGGACCTGCACCTGGGGGTTGTGGTTATCATATTGGTACAAGATAGTGCAGATGCCTAATTGCCTTAGTCCACTACTCAGAACTACTGAATTCAAGTTACACATGATTCTCAAATTTCTTGATAGCAAGGATTAGTATATGCTTCAATGCCAAACCTCCATCATTTGTAAGTGCTTGAAATGACCTTCATTATAATCTAGACAAGTTTATAACATTGTACAATGTCCCCATATTAGAAAACAGAGGCTCAAAGTATTTGTCATTGATCTGAATTCCCATAGTGACAGAAGTGGGATTAGAATTTATATCATATGACTGACAATCCATTACTCAGCCCAATTTACAACTTCCAAATAGTGGAGCTACTATTTTTCATCACTTCTATTATAATCCTTAGCTTGCAATAGCTTAAATGTTCAGAGTTGTTAGTACTTGCTTTGTTTTCAAAATTACCTTATATTTACTTCCCTATCATACCTTCTATTCAACAACCAAATTAGACTAAAGGCAACTTTCCATTTTATTTTTTTTTTGTCTTTCCCAAACCAAACACAATTTCTTGAATATAGTTGGTACTTAATGTTTGCCCAGTTTAAAAAATGACAAGAGTGTATTGTGTGTGCATAAACACATGTCTAGATATAGAGGCACACATACACTTAAATAAACATACATATATACACACATATGTATATACACACTTATTTATTATACATATATTTATATATAGTGTGTATATTTATATAACTGTATGTCTGTATGTGTATATATAGATTTGTTTATATGGATGTTTAAATGTATATTTATATATGTACTATTTATGTACACACACGTTCATAGAAACTTGATTCCCACCTACAATAAAGATAACTTAATATCTAAATGACTGGACAATGTTATTAAGTAAACCTCACATCATGAATTGCTCTCTATCCAGAAAAAAAATTGTGGAACAATATTTTTAAAATATTTATTGATCATTAATGGCCCTACAGGATATAAAAAACAAAACAAAACAAAAAACCTATGGCCCTTGTTTGCTTGTTCACATATCCTACCTTCACCAGATTAATGTAAATTCAGTAAAAAAAAAGATCCAAATTTGATTTCCCCTCAAAATTTCAAAGTAATTAACAGTTCAGCATTATATATAAGGTATTTATATTTCCTCTTAAATTCCTTCTTCCTATACCCATTTTCCTGAATAATAATATAGTTCATCATGTGAATATCCAAATATGTTCTGGGGAGCTCTAGAGAATGCTAATGGTCAGGGAGTAATTAATAGAATGGTCATTAATGTCTGTGAAATAGAGCTGAGCTTTAAGATTTTTAAAAAATTTGTATAGACCACAATTTTTGTATTTTATTTTTTAATATTTATTTTTTAAAGTATGAAACAGCACTGTTTCCTAACATTATCACTTATTAGAGGCTTCTCAGGTACAACAAAGTACTTAGTATAATTTTTTTTATTTGGAAAACGAAATATGACAAATAGGAGCATTTATTACCATTTTCCCCAAATTGAATTCCTTTTAAAATATTTTAGATATAAAAGCAATATGTACAGCAAATCCCTTGGGATATATAAACCTATTTAAAGCCCAAGAAATGTATTCTTTTTCAGAAGGTTAAATTTTGAAATATATAGCAAAAGATTAGATATTTATCAGACATTCACAAAAATTCATTTAAGACAGATTACAGTTTGTGTTTTGTGTATGATGTGATGTAAATGTAATATAAACAAATAATCCTGTGAAATTCTTTTCAAACCACAAAGAAGTTATATGTATACATATAAAAATGTAGACATCTACAAATATATGATGTATACACAAAAGTATGTGGGAATAATCCTTTTTTAGGAACAAAGTATAAAAAGGATGAACCATATTCTCTCTCTCTCTCTGTCTCTCTGTCTCTGTCTCTCTCTGTCTCTGTCTCTCTCTGTGTAAGGGTTATGGGATTTAAAGATCTCCCATGCCCCATGGACGTGCTGACATAGCAGAGCAAGAAAAAAAAAAAAAGCCGAGCTAACGGTCCTGTGGTTGGCAGTTGGTGGCAGTTGCCTTTTTTTTTTTTTTTGAGTTGGGACTCCTGCTGAGCACTGCCAGAGGCCGGAGCTGCTGGGA
>NW_027186349.1:14250549-14341048 GCF_028583685.1 Petaurus breviceps papuanus
GCTGGGTGGTTGCTGTGAGTGGGGAGAGGAGGACCTTTGCCTGAGGTAGCCTGTTCTGTTTTAAAGGCTTGAAAATGTGGGTGCTTTCTACTTTATCTACCTGTGCCAATGTCATAACTACTCTGATGGCTTTCACTTTCTGGTTTTGGGACTCAGTCTTTTGGTATCTTAATAAATTTTCTAGTTTATTTCCCCAAATGGCAAACCTGATGTATTTTGTGATGGATAATTATATCAGCATATTTGTAATCTCTATAGGCATTGTGAATATGGCATTGCTGATACAGATAATCAGCACTACAGACAGAAATAACTGGCCGTGTAACCTTGAGCAAGTTACTTAACCCTGATTGCTTAAAAATAAATAAATAAGTTGCTTTGATATTCTACAAAGGATTCATTTTGGCCTACACATGTTCCCTACTGACAAGGAGATCAATCATTAATTGATTACAGTGATTTCTAGGCTTCCTTTTCCTGATTTTTTTATGGCAAATTGGAATAATTAATAATCCGTACAAAATGGTCACAGTCCATTGATTAATACAGCAGCTCTTAACAAAACTGTTTTTGTTGTTGTTGTTGTGATTATTTTTATTGTAAGTGTTATTGTGGTTGCTTTTGTTAGCTATGGAACTCTTTGGTCATTTGGTAAAACCAATGAATGCTTCAGAATACTGTTGTTGTTTTTTTTTAATAATTAAACAAGTATGATAAATTTCAATTAGGGCTTATTGAAAATAAAGATATAAAATTTACTTTTCAAGTTCACAGAGATCTTGAAATATATTCAAAAATACCTTGGTGATGGAGGGGAGTGAAATCGTGAATCCCAGTTTAATAACCCAAGATTCATTTCATTTCCTGTTTTCCATTATCAATGGCTTCCTTGAATAGGTCATCTGAGAGATATTTTAATTGCTTTCTATGTATTACCATTTCCTCCGTAATTAGTTATTGATTTGACTAACTTATCTATGAAGCTAGTGGGCTCACCACATAAAGATACCTGATTTTAGAATGAGCTCCATATTAGAAGATAGTCAGTTCATTTTTTTAAATCAGATATTTTAATTGGTAATTGGTTCTTTCCATGTGAAGAATCTCCCAGCTTTTTTACTCTCTAAAGAAAGCAAATATTTTCATAGACACAAAACATATTTAAACAATATGACTTTGATATATTTCATTCATTGAACAGTTAGCCTATTTCCCAAATATTTTTCATTTTTGTCCCCAAACGTATTTTGTGTTGAAGACTCAGAATATTCAATGTCTGTTTAATTTTTTTTGTTTTGTTTTGTGTTCTTCATAGAAGACATTTTTATAAACATCCTTTGTAATAGATTTTGGCCCATAAGTCAAGTCATGAAAAATCAAGTTGAATTCACAAACATTTACTCAGTGTCTACAATGAATTGGGATTATCTTTATTGTGTATTTTTTTGTAAATGCTCATAGAGAGCACTGCAATACTATATGTTCAAGTGTTCTTTGTAATAAAATATACTGATTTATTTGTATATGTAATAAAATGTGCCCATTTTTTTCTAGGCTCTGTATGTATTTCTTGAAAATTGTGTCACAGACTTTGGGGAGAATACTTTTATTTTCCCAATTTTACAAAATTTAACATCATTTTAAATATCTTCCTGACTGTCAAATTGGTATCAATAGAAAATTGTTAAGTGAAAGATATACATCATATCTATAGCCTTAAAAACATTCCCCAATCCCTAAAAAAATATTCCTAGAATCCTGAGGGTAGATGTCCTAGCCAAACTTTTGAGATCCTGCCTATCTGGCAGTGGGAGTAGGATTTAGGAAGATAGCTCCAAATCCTGTGTGACATCAATGACAATTATTTCGATTGGGAATTATCCTATGTCTCTTATAAGATTGTAAGCTTAAAGTCAAAGGTAATACCTTGTAATGAAAATATTCTCTATATTCACCAACTCAGTGCCTTAAACAATATTGTTTGTTGTTGAAATCACTTAGTAATTTCACGAAGCTCATAGGACTTAAACTTGATAGTGACTTTCACACAAACAGTAAGTAGTAGAGGAAATGCATGGTGTGTTCAAGGAGGACTCTGGTGTGAGAGTTTTCTGAGCCCCTTTCAACTGGTATCTAATTCTCACTTGTGGCTCCAAGAAACTATATCATGCAGAGACCAGAATCCAGAAAGCCATCTTGGTAGATGTGCTAAACCAGGGTGAGAGTAGCCATGATATCTCAACCTTTCCAGTGAGTTAGGGGGATACCTACCCCAAGCATGTGAAGATTTCCCCTGGCAAAATGGATGAATGAAAGAAATTTATTCCAATAGCCATGCAGGTGACTGAAGCAGGCACTATGGAGTACTGAGATTTAGTCAGCCATCAAAGATGCCAAGATCATCCACTTCATACCACGTCATTACCAGGCATCCTAGTTATGTCTTGACACTGGACTTAAATGACTGGAAAAGTGAGTGAGGTTGATAACTTTCTGCAGTTCTGCCTCATTTAAATCCAATTGACTCTCAAGATATCACCACATGGTATCATTGATCCTTTTTGAAATGAAGGGTGTACAAAGAGCAGCAGGGGAAAAATTTGAACCTAAGTTCCATTAACCCAATTTCCTTGTTTTTATCTTCTTTACCAAGTAATGGGAATGTAAATTTAAAGATCTTCCCTGCCCCTAGGCTAAAGTGAACCTGGAGCCTGGGGTGGGAGGCTTGTTTTTCAGTAGATGCTTCTTGATTGGCCAGTGAGTCAATAAGGTTGTTACATTCTCTGAGCCAGGAGAAGGCTATATAAGCCCTGATGTGTAGCTTTGTTTTGGGGGCTCACTCTGAGAAGTGTTCTGTGATTTGATGTGGATTCTGGGAAGCTGTTGTCCAGAGCCATCCTGGCTTTGAAAAACCCAGATGTTGAAACCCAAATGTTGACTGGGTATGGATATAATGGTTGGACAGTTTGAAATCTCTCTACTAGATCTGTTTCTGTCTTGATAATTCTGCCTGTGCACTTTGAAGTTCAAGGTGCTGACCTTTTCCCCTGAACAAGGTAAACGATATATGTCTGACTGATTAAAGTAAGCTTGTTAACCCATTTTGAGTTGCTTTCCTTTATCAAAGCAGATCCAAGAACCTGTATGGGCAGCAAACCCTGAGGACGTGCTTAGGGTGCTTGCCGCTACATACCACAGAGTAAAACATCTGATTTACTTTTAAGTATAGTACATTTTTGCGGAATTAGAACAGTGACCAGATGAAATCATGAAAAAAGTGGGCAGAGCCAAAATGGAGGTGTAGAAATGGGACTTCTGCATGGCTCCTGCTTCCACCTACTCCAATTCATGTAAAAAAATTACTCTAAACAAACTTTGGAGCTATAGAACCCATGAAATGACAGAGAGAAGCTAACTTTCAGCTGAAGACAGCCCAGCATGGTAATAGGAAGGGGCCAGCTAAGCACTGTGGGAGCCAAGAGCAGCCACATGTGAGTCCATGATTTTATCCTCAGGGAGGCCTGACCAGCTTCTGGCTGGAGGGACTTCAGAACACAAGTAACTGTGGTGGTTTCCAGAATTATCAACCCAAAGAGACTGCGGACAAGGTGAGAGGTCAGTGCAGTGTGGGCTTTGGGAGCCAGGAGTCCAGTAGTGTGGTCCAGTCTCAGCTCCCTGGAGGGAAAAACAGCTGAGGCATGTCAGCCATGCAGCTGCTGCCATGTGGCTACTTCAGAGATCCTGGCCTACAGATTGTAGGGGACCAAGGGACCAGTCTGAGGGGTAATCTCTCTTGCTTTAACCTGCTTGGATCTAGATCACTGTCTAGGGTGGAGAACCTGGAGTGCATGACCAGTGTGCCAGAGCCTGTGAAGTCTCAAGAGAGGGCCCGCAGCTAATATCTCCAGCAGCTGAAAAACTCCAGTGATTTGGGAAAAAGGTCCCCTCTCTGGTAGCTGAGGTCTACTCTAGCATAAAGCTCAAAAGTCAAGTAATCGAGTGGCAACATGGGCAAGGAAATAAAGCACAGAAATCTAACTTTACACTTCTTTATGGGGACAAAAAGGAACAAAGCATGAACAGGAGGAAGACAACAAAGTCAGAACTCCCATACCAAAAGCTCCCAAGAAAAATATGAGCTTGTTACAGGACACAGAGGAGCTTGAGAAGGATTTTGAAAATCAGATAAGAGAAGTGGATGATAAATTGGGAAGAGAAGTGAGAATGATGCAAGAAAATTGTGAAAGGACAGACAACAAACTGAATAAAGGAAATACCACCTTAAAAAATAGAATAACTCAAATGGCAAAAGAGGCTAAAAAGCCAATGAGGAGAAGAATGACTTAAAAAGTCAAATTTTCCATATGGAAAAAAAATCTCAAAAGTTCACTGAAGAGAATCATTCTTTCAGAATTAGATTGCAGCAAATGGAAGCTAATGACTTTATGAAAAATCAAGATACTATTAAACAGATCCAAACAAATGAAAAAAAATAGAAGGCAATATGAATTACCTCATTGGAAAAACCACTGATCTGGAAAATAGATCCAGGAGAGATAATTTAAAAATTATTGGACTACTGAAAGTCATGATCAGAAAAAGAAGCAAGAAATCATCCTTCAAGAAATTCTCAAGGAAAATGTCCTCAATGTTTTAGAACCAGAGGGAAAAATAGAGGTTGAAAGAATCTACCAATCATCCCCTGGAAAAGATCCCAAAAAGAAAACTCCTAGGAATATTAAAGCCAGGTTCTGGAGTTCCCAGATCAAGGAGATAATATTACAAGGAGCCAGGAAGAAATAATTTGAATATTGTGGAAACATAATCAGGATAACACAGGATCTGGTAGCTTCTATACTGAGGGATTGAAGGGCTTGGAAAATGATATTCCAGAGGTCAAAGGAGATGCAATTAAAACCAAGAATCACCTACCCAGGGGTGGCTAGGTGGCGCAGTGAATAGAGCACCAGCCCTGGAGTCTGGAGGATCTGGGTTCAATTCTGGCCTCAGACACTTAACACAAAAACTTGGGCAAGTCACTTAACCCCAATTTCCCTACCTTCCCCTCCTCTAAAAAAAGCAAAAACAAAAGCTGCTTTTGGGGTGGCCATGTGGTACAGTGAATAAGAGCACCAACCCCAGAGTCGGGATGACCTAGGATCAAATCCGGGCTCTGATACTTAGCACCACACCCAGAAATAACTGGCCGTGTAACCTTGAGCAAGTTACTTAACCCCAATTGCTTAAAAAAAAAAGAATCTCCTACCCAGCAAAACTGAATACCATGCAGGGAGAGACAAAAAGAGAAGTGCCATTTAAAGTGACTATAGACATTATAAAATATTTGGGAATCTACCTGCCAAAACAAACCCAGGAACTGTATGAATACAATGACAAAACCCTTTTCACACAAATAAAATCAGATGTAACTAATTGGAAAAATATCAATTGCTCATTGCTGGGTCAAGCTAATGTAATAGAAATGGCAATTTTACGTAAACTAAATTACATATTTAGTGTCATACCAATCAATTTACCAAAAAAAAAAAAAAACTTTATATAATTAGAAAAAAATAGTAACAAAATTCATTTGGAAGAACAAAAGGTGCAAAATATCAAGGGATTTAATGAAAAGAAATGTTAGGGTTGGTGGCCTAGAAATACCAGATTTTAATCTGTATTATAAAGCAGCATAAAAACTACTTGTTACTGGCTGAGGAATAGAGCAGTGGATCAATGGAATAGATTGGGTACATGAGACTCAGCAGTCAATGACTAAAATAAACTACTCTGATAAACCCAAAGTCCCCAGGTTTTGGGATAAGAACTCACTATTTGACAAAAAGTGCAGGGAAAACTGGAATGCAGTATGCCAGAAACTGCGCATAGACCATTATCTAACACTGTATACCAAAATCATATCTAAATGGGTGCATGAACTTGGTATAAAGGCTGATACTGGAAGCAATCTGGGAAAGCAAGGAATAGTTTACCTGTCAGATTTTTGGAGAATATAAGACTTTATCACAAAACAAGAATTAAAGAACACTATAAAATGCAAAATGGATAACTCTGATTACATGAAACTGAAAAGCTTCTGTACAAACAAAGCCAATGTAACCAAGATTAAGAGGGAAGTGGGAAATTGGGAAAGAATTTTTACAGCCAATGTCTCAGATAAAGACCTCATTTCTAAAATATACAGAGAATTGAGTCAAATCTATAAGAATACAAGTCATTCTCCAATTGATAAATGGTCAAAGGATATGAACAGGCAATTGTCAGAGGAAGAAATTAAAGATATGTATAAGCATTTGGAAAAATGCTCTAAATCACTATCGATTAGAGGAATGCAAATCAAAACAACTCTGAGGTACCACATATCACTGGTTAGATTGGCTAAGATGACAAAGCAGTAATATGATAAATGCTGGAGAGGCTGTGGAAAAATTGGAACACTAATACATTGCTGGTGGAGTGGAGAACTTATCCAACCAGTCTGGAGAACAATCTGGAACTATGCACCAATAGGGATAAATAATTTCATATCCTTTGACCCAACAATACCACTTCTAGGGTTGTATCACAAAGAGATCATAGAAGCGGGAGGAAGACCCATATGTACAAAAATATTTATAGCAGCTGTTTTTGTGGTGGCAAAGAATTGGAAATTAAGGGGGTGCCCATCAGTTGGGTAATGGCTGAACAAGTGTGTGTACATGAATCTAATGGAGTGCTATTGCACCTTAAGAAATGAAGAGCTGACGGACTTTGTATCTACCTCGAGATGCTTATATGAACTGATGTTGAATGAGAAGAGCAGAAATGGTTAAAAAACAATTGTACACGATTACAGGTACAAGGTATGTGTGATGACCAACTATGATAGACCAGACACTTCTCAGAAGTGCAGGGCTGTAAGTAAACTCCAAAAGACTCATGATGGAGAGAGATTTCTACATTCAGAAAAAGAACTAAAAAGAACAGTGTTTGAATGCAGATTGAAGCAAATTACCTGCTCTCTTTTTCTTGTTTGGTTTTGTTTCCTCTTTCCCATTGTTCATTCCATCTTTGTCACCTGACCAATGTCTATTGTGAAAGTATCTGCAAATCCTAAACCTGATTGTATGCTGCCATGGAGGGTGGGGGGGAGTGGAGGGAGGGGTGTAATGTAATACCAAGCAAAGGCAACTTCCCAGGTTCAAAATACCAGCATAGGTGCTCTCTATTTTATTCAGTGACAAACCAAGAACAGAGAAGATCAAAACATGACATCATTCAAAATACAGCATTTACTAAGTGTGATTAAATAATCTCCAAGTACTACCCCACCCCAGGATCTTCCAATCATTCAATCAATTACAAAGTCTCTGTTCCAAATACTTCTCCACCCCTAGGCTATACCTTAATTAAGTCCACCACAAAGCCCCTCTTCTCAAATGGAGATTAGTTTCCAAACATAAGTAAAATACATTCATTTGTCAATCACAGAGCACAATAAGGTCAAAAGTTCCCCACCCCTGGATCACAATTGAATCTACTCCAGAGTTACATCAAGTTTAAACACAGCACTTAATACCCAAATGGAGCTCTTTTCTTCATCTTGACACGAGGCAAGTTCTCAGCAATCTTAGTTCCTGGGGAGACAAGGCTTAGCAAGGCCATAAGATACATTGCCAGTCCCTTCATGAATTTATCCTCTGTCTGTAGAACAGCCCTAGAACCCCTGAACACATTAGCAAAGCCCTCTCCCAGGATTTCTGTAAACATACAACAAGAAAATCCTTCTTCAGGGCTTCTGAACCAACAGAAAGGCTCCCAGACCCCTGCAACAACAGTACTGTCCCTCACCAGTGGACAGTATTCATTCTGTCTGCAGGACAGTCTCCAGACCCCTGCAACAACAGTACTGTCCCTCACCAGTAGACAGTATTCACTCTCTGTCTGCAGGACAGTCTCAGGCCTTCTTAACCAAATGCCAGGTTCCAGGACTTCTTCAACAGGACAGTCTTTCACTAGTGGACAAATCTGGCAAAATAACATCAAAACAGACAGACAAAGTACCAGCAAAACAGCCATGTCTCCTCAGTCCTTGGCAGCTCAGGGGGCAGGTCTCAAAAGTCCAGGGCAATTCAAAGCGGCCACCAGCAATCTCTTAGTCTCTCTCTCTCCACGAGGTGCTGCTTCCAAAAAGAACTTCCGCCTCTCTCTTGTCTCTCCAAATCTACATCACCAGCTCCTCCCACTTCAGGACTTTCTTTTCACATCAACAAGCCCATCCCACAGGTGGGATTAACAAACTCTGGGTTTAATACAATCAATTTGAAAACCAAGCCAATACAGGGGAATCTTTAATTGCCATTACTATCACAAGGGGAAGAAAATTTGAAACTCAAAAGAACTGGGGAACTGAATCTTGTAAACTCAAAATAAACAAACAAATTAATAAAGACCAAAAAAATTGAGTAATATGTTTTAGGGGGAAATATGGTCATTCAATAAAATAGAGGACTTTCCAGCATTCTTGATGAAAAAAAAAGAGTCGAATAGAAAATTTGACATTCAGATACAAGAAGGAAGTGAAGCATGAGAAGGTAAACAGGGAAAAGAAATCATAAGGAACTTATCAAAGTTGAAATATTTACATTCCTACATGTAAAAAAAATGATAATTGTAACTTACAAAACTTTTCTCAGTATGAGAGTATTTGGAGGGAATAGAAATGTGTGTGTTTATATATGTGTGTATGTATGTATATATGTATGTGTACCTATATAACTTCATATATATATATGTCTATATAGGAGCATATGATGACATATGTGTTTGTGTATATATGTGTACAGGTATACAGAGATAGAGGGCATAGGACCAATTAAATAGTAAGGGATGATATTTAAAAGGTGAAATTAAGAGGTGAGAGAGGAATATAATGAGAGGATATGGGGAGAGACAGAATGGTCTGATTATAGATATAGAAGAGGCAAGGGAAAACTGTTACAATGGAGGGGAAGAATAGGAAGCAAAAGGGAATGAGTCAACCTTACTGTCATTGAATTTGGTTTAGGGAGGGAATGACATACATACTAATTTTGCTACCTTGACCTACACAACAGTAGTGGGGAAGGGATGAGGGGGGATGATAGAGGGGAAGGCACGTTGAGGGGGGTGAGCATACATATTAATTTTGCTACCTTGCCCTACAGGACAGTAGGAGGGAAGGGGATGAGAGGGGGGATGACAGAGGGGAGGGCACATTGAGGGAGGTGAGGGTAGTTAGAAGCACACCCTTTTGAAAAAGGACAGGGTCAAAGTGGAGAATAGAACAAGTAGGGGGTGGGATAGAATGGAGGTAAATGTAGTCAGTCTTTCACAATATATCCACTATGGAAATGTTTTGCATAGCTACACATGTACAACCTATATTGAATTGTTTATTTTCCCAGTAAGAGTAGGTGATGAAGGAGGAAAGAAATGAATCTGGAATTTAAAGTTTTAAAATCAAAGGTTTAAAAGATATATAATTATTATTGTTATTATTATTGTTATTATTATTATTATTATTTTACATGCAACTGGGAAGTAAGCTATACAGACACTGGGGCATAGAGATCCACCATGCCCTACTGGAAAGTTGGAGAGGGGACGGGGGAAGATAGAGGAGAGAGCAGATTGGGGGAAGGGATATTCAGTTGGATCACTGTTTTGGGGTGTGTAAGGGTTATTGGATTTAAAGATCTTCCATGTCCCATTGGACTTGCTGACATAGCAGGAAGGGGCGGAGCAAGAGAAAGTGGAGGCCAAGCTAGAGTTCCTGCAGTGGCTAGCAGTGGCAGCGATGGAGGCAGCAGCAGCAGAGGCAGAGGCAGTGGCGGTGGCAGCACGAAGCCCTTTTTGAGTCAGCCAGAATTTCTGCTAAGGACTCCTGCTGGGGACTGCCAGGGGCCGGAGCTGCTGGGAGCGTGCTTCCTGGACGCTGGGTGGTTGCTGTGAGTGGGGAGAGGAGGACCTTTGCCTGAGGTAGCCTGTTCTGTTTTAAAGGCTTGAGAATGTGGGTGTTTTCTACTTTATCTACCTGTGCCAAGTTCATAACTAATCTGATGACTTTCACTTTCTGGTTTTGGGACTCAGTCTTTTGGTATTCTAATAAATTTTCTAGCTTATTCTCCTATATAGCAAGCCTGATGTATTTTGTGATGGATAATTATATCAGCATATCTGTAATTTCCATAGGCATTGTGAATATGGCATTGCTGATACAGGGTGGTTGGTAGGGGGGAAATGGGGAGAAAATTTGTAACTTCAAATCTTGTGGAAATGAATGATGTAAACTAAAAATAAATATAAAATTTAATTAAAAAATAAATAAAATATTAAAAAAAAACAAAAGAAAATGTTGAATTGGAAGTGAGAGGATCTGGATCCTGATTCTTTCACTTACTACCCCTGTAAACATGGTCAAATCATTTCATTTCTGAGATTCAGCTTCCTCATTTATAAAACGAGGGAGTTGTACTAGGTAACCTCTTAGCTCTCTTCCACATCCAAATATATGAGTGAATGCAGCTTTTCCTAGACATTTTATTCTTCTCCCCTTTACCTTAACCTCTGCAAGAAAAAAAAAAACAAAGAAAATTGAAGGTCAAGTAATGGGTGTAAGTGCAGATTCAGAACAAGTGAGTATAATTGAAGTTTATATTTAGGAAGACAACTCTGATATGGCCAATCATCACAGATATCCAGCTATGTATAAAACATTTTCATTACTAAGTAGGAAAATGAGCTAATATATTTTTCAAAGATTTTTTTCAAAGACTTTTTAGCAAAAACATTTTGAAATGAAAAATATTTTCATTTGTCTATAAATTTCAATCAAGTGTATTACTAGAATTTTGTTCTAAATTGTATCATGTTTACATCTGCCACCATCAATTAAATTTATCCTTCAAATTTCTCAAGTTCAGTCATGAATAGAGTGTTGAACCTGGAGTGAAGATGAGCTGAGCTCAAATTCAGCCGCAGAAACTTACTAGCCATAAGAGATACAGTGGATTTCATATTAGCCAAACTGGGCATTTTCAAAAGGCTACATTGTTTTACATACATTTTCAGACTCTTTTTTTTAATGCCAGTCCTATCACATTTCATCCCCCTTACACATGTTTGTGAAGTGGACAACCAGGCAGAAACAGGACAGCAATGCCAATTACAATTTGATAGGAGTGTTTATTTAGCCGGCGTCTGCCTCCCTAATAAGGAGGATAGCCCCGAGATTTATGCAAGGTACATTTTTATAGAATAATATGTTGTTAACAATGAAATATGCATTTCTAGTGAAGCCTTGATTACCTAGCAAAAACAAGAACAGACTTGTATCTGGGATACAAGAACAGGCTTTTATCTGGGGTATGTTTTCTAGTATAGGTGAAAAGTTCCCTCACTATTATGGTCTATCAAGTGGTTTCCAGAGACCCTGGTAGGTAGGGGCCCCTTCTGGCAGGTTTAGGGGCCTTTGGTGTATAATTTCTGATGGGCACTTCAGTCCCCCCTTTTTCTTAATCCTGGTTGAAACTCGGACTCAACTGAGTTCAGGGGAACATAAGTAGTGCAGAGGGCAAACAAATTGACAGCCTGGATTCTTTTTCTAACATAGGTGGACAGACAATTTATGAGACACAGGGCCAGTAACAACCCCAGTAGTAACAGACCAAGTGGTCCTGTAAGGGAGCTTACAAGGGACGTGAACCAGGGGGACTAATTAAAAAGGGATTGGTACCAAGACATGGACTGTTGGTGGTGAGCCTCTCTGTGGGCCAAACTTTGGTGCACAGTAGCCAAATATTCCCGGAGTACCCTGGAATGGTTGGCGTAGAAGCAACAAGTTTTCCCAAGGGCCATATAAAGGTAAAGATCCCCTTATTTGAGAAATAGGAGGTCCAAACCCCTGTGATTCTAGAAGACTACTTCGGCCAGAGAATCTAGGGCGGTCTCCAGATAGGAGATCTGGTTCTCCAAGTCTCAGATATCCGTGTCGATCTGGGAGGTTAGGGCCTTAAAATGATTGTTCCCTTGTACTAAGGCTGTGGTGCCCACCGCTGCCGATCCTGCTATACCAAGGCCAACTAGGATAGGGACTAAAATGGGGGCAGATCTTTTATAACCTGCTTGCAACCTAAAATGCTCTCGAGCCCCTTTTTATTAGTAAATATATACCTGTGGGAGGACATGAACTAAAATACAGAATTCAGGGGAGTTTCCAGCAAAGAGGCGTTCCTGTATAAAAGCAGTCAGGCCCAGGGTACAGGCAAACCAAGTGTTTTTAGAGGCTAGAAAAATATTTGGAGGGGATTCCTGGTCTATGGTAACCTCGACCACCCAGATGCAGAGGTCCCTGTAAGGTGACTGCTGGAGGGCCAAGCCACTACATTCAACACACCAGGATGGTCCCTGCACATCCCCTAATGTGAGATTGGGCGAGCCAAGGTTGCAGCAGTCAGGAAGGTCGACACTGATAAGTGTGGGTGTCTAAATCTGGATTTCATGATCAGTTGAACCCCACATAGAATTTAAAGAGAGCCCTGCAAAATAAGGAGGGTCAGGGTTCAAGCAAAACCAGCAGTCAGAAGTTAAGCTTGGGTCAGAGGAGTTCAGGATGAAGAAGACTGCATCAAGAATATGAAGGTGTGTGTAGCAGCAAGCACCCCAAGCATGTCCTCAGGGTTTGCTGCCCATACAGGTTCTTGGATCTGCTTTGATAAAGGAAAGCAACTCAAAATGGGTTAACAAGCTTACTTTAATCAGTCAGACATATATCATTTACCTTGTTCAGGGGAAAAAGGTCAGCACCCCAAACTTCAAAATATACAGACAGAATTATCAAGACATTAACAGATCAAGCAGACAGCTTTCCAAACTGTCCAACCATTACATCTATACCCAGTCAACATCTGGGTTTTTCAAAGCTGGGGCGGGGGTAGAGGTGGGGGGGCTCTAGACAATGGCTTTTCAGAATACAGATCAAATCACAGAACACTTCTCAAAGTGAGCCCCCAAAACAAAGCCTCACATCAGGGCTTATATAGCCTTCCCCTGGCTCATAGAATGTAACAACCTTATTGACCCACTGGCCAATCAAAAAGTATGTACTGAAAAACAAGCCTCCCACCCCAGGCTTCAGGTGCACTTTAGCCTAGGGGCAGGGAAGATCTTTAAAATTTACATTCTCATTACATTCGTCCCCAAGATCTTTCATGCCCATAGCATAGACAATTTACTTTTGAATTAGCACTAAACATCTCTTAGGTCACATTTTCAAAGTACAGAACTAAAGTTACCAAAGTGGCCACTGGGCCTTAAACAAACACAAAGTACATTGCATTATAACCTCAATTCAAAACAAGAGTTCAAATAAAGTTCTCTGGGGGAAGGGGGAGGGGTATCCTTCCCCTCACACAGCTCCAGCCCCTGCCTCCAAGCACAGAGAGGGGGCTGGGCAACAAAACCAACAAGGTGGGGGCCCTGGGGATCCAAGGCACTTCATCCCACCCACCATAGTCACAAGTCCATCCTCCCCCAGGGTCCCAAACTGTGGGATGCAGCAAGGAAACACATTCAGTGCCCCTGCTTTGCTGCTCAGTTCTTATCTTTTCCTGTGGCTGAATTCTGAACTCCTGGGTTCCTTCTCCTCCCGCAGGCGGCAGCCGCTCCTGGCTTCTGCCCAGGTCCCGATGCAGGCAGCTCACCATTCCAGCTCTCAGCTCAGCGAAGTCTGCATGCAGGCCATTCTTCTCTCCTGGTCCATGGCTCCACAGAGTCACAGCTACCACAACTGGGAAACAAATGATTATCCCAGCCCCCATACTTTCCTTTTACTTTGCAGATCCTGTTCTTGATGCCATTTTGCAGCAGCAAGCACCCCAAGCACGTCCTCAGGGTTTGCTGCCCATACAGGTTCTTGGATCTGCTTTGATAAAGGAAAGCAACTCAAAATGGGTTAACAAGCTTACTTTAATCAGTCAGACATGCACTTTAGCCTAGGGGCAGGGAAGATCTTTAAAATTTACATTCTTATTACAGTGTGAGAGGGGAGTCTTAACCTGGGGTCTACCAAAGTGTTGCCAGAGTCTACAGGAGTTATGGTAATGGTTGAAACCAGAGGCCCATCTGGGGTTTGATCGCCACCAGGAGGTGGGTTGAGGATTGGGTCGGGACCAATGGGAGCAAGATCCCTTGGCACCCGAGTGTGTTGAACAGTGAACAAAACCCCAGGGTCCCTTCCTGTGACATAGAACCTGATTCCCCAAGTTCTCCCAGTTTTCCAATCCTTTTTGGTCCAATCCAAAATCCTAATGACAACTGGGTTACATGACTTAAAGGTACTACAACAACCTTGGTACCCCTTCAGCCTGTGAAATGAAATGTAGTGGTCCCAGCTGCCACTGGAGACCAAGTCAGCAATGTTTACAAAATCCCAATTGGCACAGTGGTATTCCCCTGTCCTCCACAATCAGGGGACCCATCCTCAGGGCAGACATATGACTGGGTGAAATAAAGGCTGCTCTCACCTCCTGCATCTCCCAGTTACCCCAGAATACATGCCTGTGTAGGGAAACATCATAAACCTAGGGCCAAGCAGGGCACAGAAATCAAAGAAGAGGGTGGGCTGCCCATAAATTTCATTTGCAATCAGAATTCCATCAACTTTCTTAATAAGAGCCCAAGAATGCAAGGTGGGAGCATTGGGGTTAGAGTCAACTAAAGGCAGAATCACTAGAAGCAGGAGCATCATGACAGTCTCTTAATCTTCAGTCATAAGTCACAGGCTGGCTCTGTTACCCACAATTTTGGTGGGTTGGGAAGAGCTGTCACCTTGATTTGTGAGTGGTGGATCCAGGCCTTTCTTCTGGCCATGTTAACAGCAGATGGGTTAGACAATATTACCTGGTGTGGGCATGTCCAACAGGAGTCAAGTGAGGAGCTGCGGTAGAGCTTGCAGGTGAGCACCCAATCTCCGATGTTCATCAGATGTACAGGATTCCGGGGTGGTGATTGAGAAGAGGCCTGGTACACCACTCGGACTGCATCTTGGATGTCTTGAAGAGACTGGAGGGACTTGAAAAGGTAATCATTAGAAATGTCATACATAACAGTATCTGCGCCTGAGGTAAAATAGGAAGGGGGGCACTGAACAGAATCTCAAAAGGGGATAGAAAGAGTAAGGTGGGGGTGGGGGTACACCTTGCACACAGCAGGGTAAAAGAAAGGAGGCTCACCCACACCCAAGTTTCACCAGTTTTAGTTTGGAGCTTAGAAATATGCTCCTTCAAGGTCCTATTCATCCTTTCTACCTGCCAGGAGCTTTGGGGCTGGTAAGTGCAATGAAGGTGCCACTGGTATCCCAGAGCCTTAGAGAAGGACTGAGTTATTTGAGGGACAAAAAGTGGGCCATTATCTGAGCCAATAGAGTGAGGCAGGCCAAAACTGGGGATGATGTCTGTTAACAGTTTCTTTGCCACCACTAGTGCCGTTTCTGTTTTACTGGGATAGCCTCAACCCAGCCTGAAAAGGTGTCTAGAAACACCAGCAGAAACCTGTATCCCCCGAATAGGCTTTCCATATCAGTGAAGTCAACTTCCCAATGTTCTACAGGTGCTAGTCCCCAAGGATGAAAGGCTGGGACAGTTGGGGTTTTTCCCGTGTTGATTTTGGCACAAGGAAGGCACCTGGGGAGAAAAAGAATCTTGCCAGTAGTTCATAGAGTCGAGTACCTCCTAGGTGTGTTAGTGAGTGCATTTTAGAAATGAAAGGATAGACAAGTGAGCAGGGCAAAATAATAAGGCTGTCCGTGGTTTTTCTCCATCCTGACTTTTCTTCCTCTCCAGGGGGTCTGTGGCGTGATAGCATGGCGTGGGGGCAAGCAGTGTTTCTCCTTGAATGGCTGTCCCTAGGACCAGGAGATCTGGTGTGTGTGCTCCATAGCCTCTTTCCTTGTGGCCTGGCCCGATCAGCTGCTGCATTGCCCAGAGACAATGCATCCCCCCCTTTTGATGTGCATGCATATGAATCATGGCAACCTCTTTAGGGAGCCAGATTGCATCCAGCAGTTGCTGGATATGTTCTCTGTTTCTTACCTCTTTTCCTCCTGATGTCAGCAAACCTGTTTGCTGATAGATATAGCCATGAACATGGACAGTAGCAAAGGCCTAGCGGCTGTCAGTATAAATATTGACTCTCTTTCCCTCTGCTAGCTGCAAGGCTGCTGTGAGGGCAATCAACTCAGCCTGATGTGCTGACATACCAGGTGGCAAGGTCTCAGTCCAGAGAGTTGGGCAGGGGGGGATACCATTGCCATACTGGCCTTACGCTGTCCATCAACAACAAAAGTGGTGCCATCAGTAAAAAGCACAAGATCTGGGTTCGGTAGGGCCACATCAAGTAGACCAGGGTGGGAGGTGTGCAAGGTCGAGACTCATGTATAGGAGTAATGGAGGACCCATCAGGCAAGAGAGTAGCCGAGTTGACAGTGGTTGGGGGAGAAAAGGAGATTCGTGAAGCATTTAAGGAGTTCCTGGTAGTGAGTCAACCGGGCATTCAAAATCCATGTTGTGGGGGGTGAATGGCAGAGCTGTTCCAGGTTATGTTCGGCTGAGATAGAGAGAGGCTGGCCAAAAGTAAGTTTAAAGACTTCTTTGACAAGAAGCACAACCACTGACACTGTCCGCCGACAGAGAGGCTAGCCGGTTGCAATGACATCAAACTGCTTGGACAGATAGGCAATGGGATGATCCCATGGTCCTAGTCTCTGGGTGAGGACAAATTTTGCCACTCCCTGCTTCTCAGCCACAAAAATGTTTAAAAGGCTTTGCTAGATCTGGGAGGGCTAATGCAGGCGGGGAAGTCAAAGCCTGCTTCAGGGCATGAAATGCCACCTTCTGTGCCAGGCCCAAAACAGGGAATCCTCATTAACTGAGACTGCGGCATAAAGGGGTTTAGCCAGCTTGGAGAACCCCAGAATCCAGAGCCGACAATACCTGGCCACCCCCAAAATTTCCCTCAGTTGTCGCCTAGAGGTAGGAACAGGAGTGGAGAGTAGTCCTGAAACTTACTCTCAGGATAGAAACCTGAGACCCTCACAGACAGTGAATCCCAGATATATAACAGATTGCAAATATAACTGCACTTTCTTACCTTACACCCAGTACCCCGACCTTTCCAGAAGCCGCAGAAGATCAAGAGTTCCTTCCTCACATCGTTGTCACAAGGGGGAGGCAAGCAGAAGGTCATCGACATACTGTAGCAGGGCAAGGTTGGGGGCACTTGGGTGAAAGGCTTGCAGGTGGCGGGAAAGTGAAGGCTTTGGATCTACAAAAGAGATGGTGGCTTGGAGCTTATGCAGGAGATCCTGTCCCAGAAGAGGGTATGGACGGTCAGGTATGACCAAAAATGAGTGGGGTCATGGTGCCACATCCCAAGTCTACAGTGTGGGCAGTTGTATAGGGCGCTGTCTTTGCCCCCACTGTGGCCCCTTGCACTAAGAGTTTTGATTTTGAAAAGGGTCCCAGAGGATTTTGTAAAACAGAAGCAGAAGCACCCTTGTCAACCAGGAAGGACACAGGCTGACCCCCAATTTTTAATAAAACACTTGGCTCCCGGGGGTCAAGCCAGATAGAAATTTGGGAGCCCAGGCCCCCTATTCAGTTTGCAAGGGGAGGACTGGATTCAGATTATGGGATGGACAGGCATTTTTCCAGTGGCCCTTCTGTTTGCAGTAGGCACACTGATCCTGTTCCAGTGGTTGCCGATAAAATAGTCAACGACTGCCCTCATCCTTTCCATGGGGGATGTAGTTCAGCAGACGGTGGGGCCCCTTGTCCTGGGAAAGGAAAGTGCCATTTCAGCCAAAACTGCCACCACTGCCCTTGCCATGCGTTTGTTCTGAGTATCTTGGGGTTCATCCTGATTATTCTAAACTTTCTGGGCAATTTCAAGCAGCTCTGTGAGGCTTTTTCCTTCAAAGCCATCTAGTTTTTGTAGTTTCTTTCCAATATCTGGTACAGATTGGCCAACAAAATTAACCATCACAGCTCTCCTATTATTAGGGTAGTGGGGGTGAATGGGGCAGTATGTGAGGTAGGCTTCCATAAGTCATTCTAAGAAAGCTGCTGGTGTCCCCTCTCTTCCTTGTCTAACGTCACTAACCTTAGACAAATTGGTAGGCTTTCTGGCTGCCCCCCTCAGGCCATCCAATAACAACTGGCAGTACTGATCCAGAGCACCCTAACCTCTGTTGGTGTTGGGCTCCCAATTAGGGCATGTGTCAGGAAGGACATGCCCCAATCAGGCCGGGTCTGTGGTTGGACGTCCATCTGGGCCCATGACCCCCTTTTTGGCTTCTGCCCATATCCTGCTCCACTCATCACTGGTGAAGAGCACCTGGAGCAGCTGCTGGCAGTCATCCCAGGTAGGCTGATGGATAAAAAAGATAATCTCTAACAAACTGATAAGGTCCTGGGGCTTTTCTGAAAAGGACGGATTTTGCTGTTTCCAATTGTACAAATCACTGGTAGAAAATGGGACGTACACCATGAAAGAACAGGACTGATCAGATCCCAGGGATGGAGCAATCTGTAGAAGGGGGAGGGGTCCTGAATGGGTTGGTTGAGTCAGGGGATGGGGCACTGGCAGGAGACTGAGTCCCATAGAATACACCACCCTGGGTATAAGGAGGACCAAATGGAGGAGAGGCTGTTGAGGCTCCTGGGGATTCTGAAGAGGATGGACACAGGGGCAGATAGTCATGAATAGCACTGAGAGGGTCTTCAGGATCAGGAGGCAGGACTGGGTAGAGTTGGTCTTGAGGCTTTTGGTCTTGGACAATAGATCCCTGGGCTGAAACTTGGGACTGAGCGGTCTCTGGAGGAGGCTTTGAATCCAAAACCTGAATGGAGACTGGAGTTCACTTTGGTAATAAGTCTATCCACACAGTAATATAGGAGATCTTGTCTGGGTGCTGGGGAAGTCATATATTACCTTTTAGACTAGTCCAGCGACAACTGGATTGAAAGTGCCCTCTGGGGGCCAGCCAACATCAAACGGAGGCCACTGAAAAATAAGGACAATTTCTCTTTATTCACGCAGAACCCATAATCTTCAAGAACTCCTTGAAGTTCCTCAGAAAATAGGACAGGGGACTCTCCTTACCCTGGAGTGCAGATGACTATTGACCCATATAAAGGAGACAAAAATTAACATTACAGTGAAAATTAAGGTTACAGTGACACCTAGTGACAGAAACACAGACAGAGAAAAAAAAATGAGACAAAAGTTGAGGCACAAATGGAAACTGATAGGGCACTCCGAAGAAAAGCGAGACAAAAAGTTAAAACAGAAACAGTAACTGACAGGACACTCCAGTGGTGTCCCAACATGGAGGTCAGTAAGGGTGTTAAAGCCACATCCAGCTTAGCCACTTACTATTCAGAAATACTCACCAGAAACAAATCACAGAACACTCATGGACCAAATTGAAAGAATTGGGAAGGACTCAGGTTCCCAGTCTGCTCAGAAAAACAATATGAGCCTGGGGCTGAGCACATCATCTCAGTGGCCACCCCATAGGTTGGACTGCTTTCCCAGCCCTCCAGGAAACCTCAACCAGCTGTCAATACAGAGCCAAAGGCTATCTTGGTGGAACCTCCAAAATGAAGTGGGCAACCAAGCAGAAACAGAACAGCAATGTCAATTAACAATGAAATATGTGTTTCTAGTGAAGCCTTGATTACCTAGAAAAAACAAGAACAGACTTGTATCTGGGGTACAAGAACAGACTTGTATCTGGGGTATGTTTTCTAGCAACACAGGTGAAAAGTTCCCTCACTATTATGGCCTATCAGGTGGTTTCCAGGGACCCCTGTAGGGGCTCCTTCTGGCAGGTTTAGGGAGGTTTGGTGTATAAATGTTGGGCATTTCATTTGTATGTATAGGTATGTGCATATTGGTATATGTGTGTGACACACACACACACACACGTATGTGTCTATCTATCTACATTCACACAGTTTCAAGGAAAAGCCTCAGTCAACTGATAAGAAATCATGCTCTGGCATGCCCTTAATTTTAAATGAAGAATTGAATTGAGACCAGTGGGAAAGAATGAGTAGGTGATGTACTGTTTACATGTGACTGTCAATTTCAGTCATGTCTTTGATAATTCATATGATAACACTCAACAGAATGTGGTATGCATTACTAAGAAATAAAGAAGACAAGTAAATGACGTAGCTTCATATAAGAAACATACCAAACAAACTTGAAATTTATAAAAAAAAACTATAGAAAACAGAAACAGATAAGGAAAATATTTGTAATATAAAGATCATTGGCTCTCAATCAGAAAAAAAGACTTAAGACAATATGGATTTTTCTTCTGGAACTTGGTTATTAAAAGCTGGAACAAGAAAACAAATAGTCTTAATAAGAAATTAATATAATGACTAAATGTTGATAAATATAAAAGTACCATGCTCATTTATAATAATGTCATGTTTTACATATTTTATATTTACAAAGGTCTTTCATTTCATAAAAATATTTTCAAGGCTATGAATGCTTATTGCAGTTTATAATCACATGAGTGGGTATATATGTGAATATACATTATTATACATTCATTTTTTGTGTGTATACACACATACACATCCCTATTTCTTTTTTATTGATGAATTAACAATCTTAAAATTCAGTGTGTTTTTGTTACATTTTTTTAAACATTGAGTTGTGCCTTTCTCCTATGTAAAATGGAAATGTTATTTGATAGGGTTATTTTATGGAAAAAATGAATTTTTAAAAACAAAAACAACACAAAAATGACTTGCTATTTTGCTAATACATAGATAACGTACTCTATAGTCCTCCCAAGATGTCTCGTTGCACAGTGAAGGTAAGTCAGTGATCATGATGGTTATGTTAAATCTAGAATAAGCTTCAGTTGATTAAATAATATTGTCCTATTTCAAAATGTGGCTAGAGTGTCACTGTTGTGAAGAGTGGTTTGGAATTCAAAATTATAAGAGTTAAAGTTTCTGAGATCAAAGATGTTACACAATTTTAATTCCTAAATTCACAAATTTCATCTGAAGAACATGCTTCTACAGCCATCATTTATTCTTGGCTTTTGCTTGATAAAATACAGCTAAAAAAGACAGTTGGTGGTAAAGTATATAGAGCACTGGGTCTGTATTTCAGAAAGACCTGAATTCATATGTGAACTTAGACACAATCCTGAGCAAGTCACTTAATGTCTGCCTGCTTCATTTCCCTCAGATGTAAAACAGGAATAATAGTATCTATTTCAAAGAGTCTTTGTAAGACTCAGTTGAGGTAGTATTTGTGAAATACTTAGAGCATGACACATAGTAGTTGTTTAAAAAGTACTTTCATGTACTTATAGTTTTTTTTCCTTCACTAAACTCCCAAAAGTTAGTATAAGTTACTGTCCAAGGTCTAAACACTTCTTATTTTAACCTCAACTTGATCATAATCACAAAATGGATAGATACTAAAGTACACGTACTGTAGGTATTGTAATAAGTATTAGGATTGTTGAGCTCTGCTCACTGAAATTCTGAAAGTAGTAACAAAGAGAAGACTAATAAAGAATAAAGAAAAAAAGAGGAATTTTACCATTAAGAAATTACTTTCCTCCTGTATTTTAAATTAAAATTTTTCCTTCTAATAGTCTAGATTCTCTAGGCTGTCAATTATAGAGACATTTTACTCACTATACATTTTAATAATTTTATTATTATGAAAGACTATAGTTGGTTAAAACCGAGAATTAGTGCAAATAAAAGTAAATCAAATCCAGCAAAATATCTTTAGGGGCTTCTCATTAAATGAGAGACACAGTTGTACCTTAACTATATGTCATAGAATTGTCAAAGAAACCATAAAATTTATTTTGGGATAAACACATATGAATGAGATGAAAGAAGTACTTAATAAATATAGATAAGAAACTAGCAAAACCAAACAATTTGTGTAGCAGACTCAGAACGCTTTATGCTTATGAGGGACCATCAGGGTATAGCAGCAAGCACCACAGCATCTCCAGGGTGGCTGGCAACACAGGTTCTTAGATCTGCTTTGCTAAAGGAAAGCAAGTCAAAATGGGTTAACAAGCTTACTTTAATCAATGAAACATATATAGTTTACCTAGTTCAGGGGAAAAAGATCAGCACCCCAAACTTCAGAGAATACAGACAGAAGTTACAACACAGAGAAACAGATCAAGAAGACAGGCCTCCAAACTCTCTGACCATTACATCCATCCATACCTAATCAGTTACCAGAGAGGGAAACATCAAAATCTGGGTTTTTCAAAGCCGGGGTGGGGAGGGGACTCTCAAAGGCTGCCAGAGTCTCATCTGGTCAAATCACACAACACTTTTCAAAGTGAGTCCCAAAACAAAGTCTCACATCAGGGATTATATAACGTTTCCTGGGTCAAAGAATGTCACAACCCTCTTGAACCACTGCCCAATCACAAAGCACCAAGGTGTGGGCATTCCTGAAAAACAAGCCTCCCACCACAGGCTGAAGGTGCACTTCAGCTAGGGACAGGGAAGATCTTTAAAATTTGCATTCCTATAAGACAGGGAAATAAATTAGATCTGCCTAGTTTTCTAACTTCAAAATTTCTTTCATTATGTCCTGTAACATATGTATGATAAGATGAAATACATAAACAGAACATTGAAACATTTGTTATCACTCACTTAACTCTGAAAAATAAGTTTGTAACTAGCTAAAAATATCTATTTCAGGGAAAAGCTCATATTTTAAGGAGTCCCTATACACATCAACGCAAATGAAGTCTAGTAGTCATTTTACTGAATGATAATTAAGTGCTCTTAATACATACATAAAATGTATCCAATCTTCACAATATTATTTAGATCAAATATTGTCAATAGAATTCAATCTAAGGAAATGAGCATTGTCAGCTTCATTTCATATTAAAATAAGTTCATAAAAGGTAAGATATATTTTAACATTAATTTCTTATGAACTCAAGGATTAGGCATTCTTTTTAATGAGTTTGATTTAAATATCGAAAGCAATGCTTTAGAAAGAGAATTAATTTAATATATGTATTTAAAAATATAATGTTCAATGAATATTACTACACTGATTATTTAGTAAAGTGACTTAATTACATTAATAATACCTGGGGTCCAGTGAAGGATTAAGGAGCTCTCATTAAAAATAATAATAACATTTATTCTCTATAGAAAGCTGTCACTGAAGTATATTTAATACAGCATTGTATTTTTAATTATTTATTTACTTTTATTTTGCCACATTCACTTCCACTACCCTTTGAATTTCAAATTTTCTCCCCCTTCCTCTCTTCCCTCCCCCCCCCCCCCCCCCGCCCCCATGGTGGTATAAATTCAGATATAGGATCTACAAACCTTCACATTAAACAATGGTCTACTTGTAAAGTATGATTATAACCAATGGACTGAACAATGAGAAAGAGGAAACAAAACAAAACAAAAAGAGAAACAGGAAGTAGTTTGTTTCAATCTGAATTCAGACTGTAATTCTTTCTCTGGATGTGGATATCTCTCCCCATCATGGGTTTCTTTGAGTTGCATTACTGAAAGGAACTCAGTCTACCAAAGTTAATCATGACACATAAATTGTACCTGTAATTGTGTACAAATTTCTCCTTCTTCTCTTCTCACTCAACATCAGTTTATATAAGTCTTACCAGGATATTATAAAGTGTGTGTGCTCTTTATCTCTTTTTGTTTGGATTTTTTTTTTTTTTTTTGCTTTATGGAGGGTGGAAGGCAGGGCAACTGTGGTTAACTGATTTGCTAGTTTTATGTTGTGTCTGAGATTGGATTTGAACTCAGTTACTCCTGACTCCAGGGCCAATGCTCTATTCACTGTGCCTAGCCAACCCCTGCTCCTTATTTATTATAACACAATAGTATTCCAATTTATTCATGTACCACAACTCGTTTAGCAAGTCACCAATTGATGGGCCATACCTTGATTTCCAATTCTTTGCCACCACAAAAAGAGCTGCTATAAATATTTTTGTATATACAGGTCCTTTTCCCACTTTTATGATCATTTGGGATACAACCCTAGTAGTGGTATTGCTGCATCAAAGGGTATGCTCTTATTTATAGCCCATTGGGCATAGTTCTAGATTGCTTTCCATAATGGTTGGATCAATCCACAACTCTACTAGCAGTGCTTTAGTGTTCAAGCTTTTCCACAGCATCTCCAGTATTTATCATTTTACCTACTTTGTCATCTTAACCAATCTGACTGGTGAGATGTGGTACCTCAGAGTTGTTTTGATTTGCATTTCTCTAATTATGAGTGATTTAGACCATGTTTTCATAAGCTATTTTTTCCAAATGCTTTATTAATTTCTTATTTACATTACCAATTTCCACAAGATTTAGAGTTACAAATTTTCTCCCTGTTTTTCCCCTATCCACCACCCCAAAATTGCAATCCCACAGTATATCCCCTCCGCCAATCTACTTTCTCCCATATCTTCTCCCATACCCACTTCTACTTTTCCAGTAGGGAATGGTGGATCTCTGTCCCAGTGCCTGTATATTTTATTCCCCAATTACATGTAAAATAGTAATAATAATAGTATATATGTATAATTTTAAACATTTGATTTTAAAACTTTGAAATCAAGATTCATTGCCTCCCTCCCTTGTCACCTGCCCTTACTGGAAAGATAAGCAGTTCAGTATAGGTTGTACATGTGTAGCTAATTCAAAACATTAACATAGTAGATATATTCTAAAAGACTGACTATATTTCTCTTCCTCCTATCCCACCTCCCACTTGCTCTATTCTCTACTGTGATCCCATCCCTTTTCAAAAGTGAGAGCTTCCAACTTCCCTCCCTCCCAGCCTGCCTTCCCTTCCATCATCCTCCCTCTCATCCCCTTCCCCCCTACTCTTCTGTAGGGTGAGATACCCTTTTTAGTTTATATTTCATTTGCTCCATGAGCCAAATTGAATGAGAATAAGGTTGACCCATTCCCTTTTGCCTTCTTATTCTTCCCTTCCATTGTAACCATTATCCCTTGCCTCTTCTATATGACATAGTTTACCCCACTCTGACTCTCTCCATCTCCTCTCATTATATTCCTCTCACCTCTTAATTTCACGTTTTAAGTTTCATCCCTTTATATTAAATTGGTCCTCTGCCCTCTATATAGGTTTACCTGTAAACATATATACATACATTCACATATGTATTCACATGCCCATATACCCTCCAATAGAGGCATATATAAATATATATTTCTATTCCCTTCAACTATTTTCATACTTAGAAAAGTTTAATCAGTTATAATTATCATTTTTCCATATAGGAATGTTAATAGTTCAACTTTAATTAGGGGCCTCTGGTTTCTTTTCCCTGTTCACCTTCTCAAGCTTCTCTTCTGTCTTGTATCTGAATATCAAATTTTCTATTCAACTCTGGTTTTTTCATCAAGAATGCTTGAAAGTCCTCTATAACACTGAACGACCATATTTTCCCCGAAACATGATACTCAGTTTTGCTAGGTAGGTTACTCTTGGTTTTAATCCCAGCTCAGTTGAGGGCTCATATTCCAAGCCCTCCAATCCCTCAGTGTAGAAGCTGCCAGATCCTGGGTTATCCTGATTGAATTTCTACAATATTCAGTTGTTTCTTCATGGCTGCTTGTAATATTGTCTCCTTGATCTGGGAATTCTGGAACCTGGATTTAATATTCCTAGGAGTTTTCTTTTTTGGGATCATTTTCAGGAGGTGATCAGTGCATTCTTTCAACCTCTATTTTGCCTTCTATTTCTAAAACATCAGGGCAATTTTCCTTGAGAATTGGTTGGAGGATGATTTCTAGGTTCTTTCTTTGACCATGGCTTTCAGGTAGTCCAATAATTTTTTTTTTAATTAATTCTCCTTAATCTATTTTCTAGGCCAGTGGGTTTTCCCATGAGATAGTTCACATTGCCTTCTATTCTTTCATTTGTTTGGATCTGTTTAACATCATCTTGATTTCTCATAAAGTCACTAGCTTCCCTTTGCTCTGTTATAAATCTGAGGGAATGATTCTCCTCATTGAGCTTTTGAGATTCTTTTTCTGTCTGGCAAATTCAGCTTTTTAAGGCATTCCTCTCCTCATTGATTTTTTGAGCCTCTTTTACCATTTGAGTTAATCTGTTTTTTAAGATGTGATTTTCCTCAGTAAAGCTGTATACTCTCATTTTGTAATTTTCTTGCATTGTTCTCATTTCTCTTCCCAATTTTTCCTCCATTTCTTTTATCTGCTTCTTAAGGTCCTCTATGGCTTGTAACCAGCTCGTATTTTCCTTTGAAGCATTTGGTGCAGTTCTGACTTTACTGTCTTCCTCCTGTTCCATGCTTTGATCTTTTTTCCCCCAAAATAGCACTCTAATGTTGGATTCTTCTCTTTTTTTTGTTTCCTTTGCCTGCTCATGTCGCCCCTCAGTCACTTGACCATTAGGCTTTTTGCCACGGTAAGACTCTGCCAACAGACAGCAGAGCTTCCATCCCAAACGCTGGGGTTTTCTCAGCTGCTGGAGGTATTAGATGGGTGCCCTCTCTGAGGCCTCCACATGCTCTGGCAAGGTGGAAACACACCCCAGGACCTCCACCCTAGACTGCAATCCAGATCCAAAAAGGTTAAAGCAAGAGCGATTACCCGTCAGACTGGTGCTTGGTCCCCATATACTCTGCAGGCTAGGAGCTGAAGGTGCAATGTGGCACCTGCTACCCCAAGGAGTCTTAGTGGCTTCTCAGGTATATATATATATATATATATATATATATATATATATATATATAGTAATAGTAGTAGCAGTATTTTACATGCAACTGGGAAATAAGATATACAGGCACTAGGGTATAGAGATCCATCTTGCCCTACTGGAAAAGTATTACTATTACTATATATATACATTTAGTTTTATTTTAAAAATTTGAATTACATATTCTTTCTCTTCCTCCCCCATCACCCACCCTTACAGAAAAATAGGCAATTCAATAGAGGTCCATACTCATATATTGTGAAAAACTGACTACATTTCCCTCTATCCTATCCCTCCACAAACTTCTACTATTCTCTAGTTTGACCCTGTCCCTTTTCAAAAGTAGATGCTTCCACATTCCCGCCCCCAACCTGCCCTCCTCTCCATTGTACCCCCCTCTCATCCCATTCTCCCTTACTCTCCTGTAGGGTAGGATACCCTATTTAGTGTTTATGTCATTCCCTCCCTAAGCCAAATGCAATGAGTGTAATGTTGACCCATTCCCTTTTGCCTTCCTGTTCTTCCCCTCCATTTTAACAGTTTTCCTTTACCTTTTTTATATAAGATAATTTACACTATTCTATCTCTCCCTATATCATCTCATTATATTACTCTCTCAGCTCTCCATTTCCCTTTTTAAGTATCATCCCTCCCTACTCAATCAGTCCTGTGCCTTTTGTCTACGTATACCTGTACACATATATTCACATATTCACATATGTATTCATATACCCGTATACCTTCCCATATAGGCATATTTATATATGTGTGTGTATGTTCCCCTCAACTATTCTCATACTGAGAAAAATTTAATGAATTGCAATTATTGCTTTTCCATGCAGATATGTAAATAGGTTAGCTTTGATGAATGCCTTATGATTTCTTTTCCCTGTTTACATTCTCATGCTTCTCTTGCTTCTTGTATCTTAATATCATTTTTTTTCTATTTAGCTCTGTCTTTTTTTTTCATCAAGAATGCTTGAAAGTACTCTATTCCTTTGAAAGACCATATTTTCCCCTGAAACATGATACTCAGTTTTGCTGGGTAGGTGATTCTTGGTTTTAATCGCAGCTCCTTTGCCCTCTGGAATATCATATTCCAAGCCCTTCAATCCCTAAGTGTAGAAGCTGCCAGATTCTGTGTTGTCCTGATTGTGTTTCCACAATATTCAAATTATTTTTTCTTAGCTACTTGTAATATATTCTGCTTATCTGGGAAATCAAAACATGGGTATAATATTCCTAGCTATTTTCTTTTGGGGATCTTTTTCAAAAGGTGATCAGTGGATTCTTTCAACTTCTATTTTGCCCTCTGGTTCTAAAATATCAGGGGAATTTTCCTTGAAAATTTCTTGAAGAACAATTTCTAAGTTATTTTTTGATCATGGCTTTCAGGTAGTCCAATAATTTTTAAATTATCTCTCCTGGATTTTTTTTCAGGTCAGTGGTTTTTCCAATGATTTGTATTTCACATTGCCTTCTATTTTTTTTTTTTTTTTGTTTGAATCTGATTAAGGATATCTTGATTTCTCATAAAGTCACTAGTTTCCATTTGCTCCAATATAATTCTGAAGGAATATTCTCTTCAGTGAGCTTTTGATATTCATTTTCCATCTGGCAAATTCTGCTTTTAAAGGCATTCTTCTCCTCTTTTGCTTTTTGGACCACTTTCCATTTGGGTTAGTCTATTTTATAAGGTTTTATTTCCTTTAGTCATGTTGTTGACTCTCTTTTCATGATTTTCTTGCATCATTCTCATTTCTCTTCCCAATTTTTCCTCCATTTATCTTATTTGGTTTTCAAAATCCTTCTTAAACTCCTCTATGACCTGTAAGCAGTTCATATTTTTCTTGGAAGCTTTTGGTGCAGGAGTTCTACATTTGTTATCTTCCTCCTGTTCCATGCTTTGATCCTTTTTGTACCCAAAAAAGGAGTCTAAAGTTGGATTGCTGTGCTTGCTTTTCTTCCTTTGCTTGCTCATTTTGCCACTAAATTACTTGACTTTTGAGCTTTTTGCCACCATGGAACTCTGCTTCCAGAGAGGAGAGCTTTGTCCCAAATCACTGGGGTTTTCACAGCTGTTGGAGATATTATTTGGGTGCCCTTTCAAAAGGCTCCACTGCCTCTGGCTCATTGGTCATGTACTCCAGGACCTCCACCCTAGATGGCAATTGAGATCCAAGCAGGTTAAACAAGAGTGATTATCCCTTGGAGTGGCTGTTCCTTCCCCCTTCAGGCTGCATGCCAGGATCTCTGAAACAATCAATTAGTGGACACCTTGCTGCAGCCACTTCCCTCTCCAGGGGCAGAGCCTGAACCACACTCCTGGACCCCCTGTTCCCACAAAATCCACACTGAAATCTTACATTTTCTTTGGTGTTTATGGGTTGATAATTCCAGAAACTTCCACAGCTACTCATGATCTAATGTCCCAACATCCCTTTAGCCACTGGTAGTCTATCCACCCTGACTCTAGAATCATGGACTCAGGCAGGGCTGGGCTTTCCTCTCATCACACTGTAATGGACCCTTCCTGCCAGCCTGCAGGGCAGTCTTAAGAGGGAGGTTTTTTTCTCTCTGTTATTTCATACTTTGTTACTCTTTAGCCATGAAATTTGTTTAGATTCATTTTTATAGGTATTTAAGGTGGTTATGTGGAAGTACAGGGAGTTTTCCTGCTATTACACTACCATCTTGGATCCGCCCCCCTAGATCTTTATTTATTTGTGTGAAAAGTGGTTTGTAATTCTATTCATATAGGTCCTGGGTTTGTTTTGGCAGGTAGATTCCCAAATGTTTTTTGGTGTCTACAGTAACTTTAAATGGAATTTCTCTTTCTATCTCTTGCTGTTGGATTTTGTTAGAAAAATACAGTAATGCCGAGGATTTACATGGGCCTATTTTATATCCTGCAAATTTACCAAATTTATTTATGATCTCAAGAAGTTTTTTTTTAATCTAATTCTCTAGGATTCTCTAAATGTATCATCATATCATCTGCAAAGAGTGAGAGCTTAGCCTCTTCTTTGCCGGATTCGATTACTTCAATTTCTTTTTCATATTGCTACTACTACCTTTTCTAGTACCAGACTGAATAAGAGGGGCGATAGTGGAATCCTTGTTTCACCCCTGATCTTATTGGAAATGCTTCTAGCTTATCCCAATTACATACAATATTTGCAAATGGTTTTAGATAGATGCTACATATTATTTTAAGGAACACTCCATTTATTCCTATACGTTCTAGTGTTTTTAATAGGAATAGGTGTTGTATTTTGTCAAAAGCCTTTTCTGCATCTTTTGAGATATTCATGTGGTTTCTGCTAGTTTTGTTATCCATCAAATCAACAACAAAACTAGCAGAAAAAAAGTTGGTTCATAATATTGAACCATCCTTGCATTCCTTGAGTAATTCCTACCTGATTTAAAGTGTATTATTCTCCTAATAAATAGATAAACAAATACATAAACAAAAAATGAATGAATAAATAAATACACAAATAAATAAAGTTGCTGTAGTCTTTTTGCTAATATTTTATTTAGAATTTTTCACCTATATTCATGAGGGAAATTTGTCTATAATTTCCTTTCTCTGTTTTTTGGCTCTTCCCAATTTAGGTATCAGTACCATATTTGTGTCATAAAAGGAATTTGTTAGGACTCCTCCAATTTTCTCAAATAGTTGTACAATTATTGGAATCAATTATTCTTTAAATGTTTGGTAGAATTCACTTCTAAATCCATCTGCCACTGGAAATATTTTCCTAGGGAGTTCATTGATGGCTTGTTCAATTTCTTTTTCTGAAATGGGGTTATTTAAGTAGTTTACTTTCTCTTCAGTTAATCTGGGCAATTTATGATTTTGTTAGTATTCATCCATTTCAATAAGATTGTCAAATTTATGTGCATACATTTGGGCAAAATAATTCCTAATTATTGCTTCAATTTCCTCTTCATTAGAGGTAGGTTCACACTTTTCATTTTTAATACTCGTAATTTGGTTTTTTTCTTTCTTTATTTTCATCATATTGACTAAAGGTCTATCAGTTTTATTGTTTTTTTTCATAATACCAGCTCTTAGTTATTTATTAAATCAAAAGTTTTCTTAAATTCAATTTTATCAATCTCTCTCCTTTGGTTTTCATTATTTCTAATTATGTGTTTCATTGGGGATTTTGAATTTGTTATTTTTCTAGGTTTTTCAATTACATGCCCAATTTATTGACCTACATTTGTATCTATTTTATTTATGCATGAATTTATGGATATAAAACTTCCCCTAAGAATTGCTTTTACTGCATCTCACAATTTTTGGTAATTTGTCTCATTATTGTTATTCTCTTGAATGAAGTCACTTTTTGTTTCTATAATTTCTTGTTTGACCCTTTCATACTTTATGATTAAGTTATTGAGTTTCCAGTTAGCTTTTAGTCTATCCTTCAATCTACCTTTATTACATATAATTTTTATTGCATCATGATTTGACAAGGATGCATTTAATATTTCTGCCTTTCTGCACTAAATTTTGAGGGTTTTGTGCCCTAGTACATGGTCAATTTTTGAGTATGTGCCATGTACCTCTGAGAGAAGGTATATTCCTTTTTATCCCCATTCAATTTCCTCCACAGGTATACCATATCTATCTTTTCTAAGATTATATTTAGCTCCTTAACTTCTTTCTTGTTTATTTTGAGGTTAGAATTATTAAACTCAGAGAGGGGGAGATTGAAGTCTACTACTAGTATAGTTTTGCTATCTGGATGCTCTGCCACTTGCTACATAAATGTTTACTAATGATATTGCTTCAGTTTTGATGGTGCCTTTTAGCAGGATATAGTTTCTTTCTTTATCTCTTTTAATTCGATCTAATTTTGCTTTTGCTGTATCTCAGATAAGAGTTGCTACCCCTGCTCTATTTTTTTACTTTAAATGAGGCATAATATATCTTACTACAGACTTTTACCTTTACCCTGTTTGTATCCCCCTGTTTCAAATGTGTTTCTTGCAGATGGCATATTGTAGGTTTATATTTTTTTGTTTAATTCATTCTACTATACACCTCTGTTTTATGGAAGAGTTCATTCCATTCATATTCACAATTATGATTACTATCTTTATCTTTTCCTCCACCCTCTTCCCTCCTCTGTTTATGCTTTTATTTGTCCTCTTCTCCCTTCCCTCCTTAAGAGTTTTCCTTTTGACCACTGCCTCTCTCAGTATTCCCTCCTTTTTAGCCCCCCTCCTTTTTCCTACCCTTGCCCCTTACTTCTTCTTCCACCCCTACTTACTCCTCCACCTTTTTCTTAGCCCTTCCCCCTCCTAGTGCCTGTAGGACATGATAGATATTTATAGTTAATATAGTATGTTATTTCTTCCTTGAACCAAGATTGAAAATAATATATCTCATGCAATCTTCCTCTCCCTACTCTCTTTCCCTCTATTATGATAGATTCTGTGTTTCTTCTCAATAGACTCCTATACTTAACTTATTATGTTATTCACTACTTACACCGGAACCAATGAGGGAGAAGCTCACATAATGTTCATTTCCATCCCTTCTTTCCCTTACTATAATGTTTTATGCCTCTTTGTGTGGCAGAATTTACCATTTTCTACTTCATTCTTTCCTCTTCTTCTATTGCAGTGCCTATGTGCCCCTTAACAAGGTTTTTTATTAATCATCATTTTGTGTAATTTATAATCATAACTATATATGGATATACATATATATTTATATCCCTTTTAAATGTTGTGATAAGCATAGAATTCTCATTAATGGGTTTCAGCTTCCCATAGAGGCATGTAAACAGTTTGCTCTTCTTAAATAACCAGTTATGTGTGTGTGTTTTGACGTATTTACCTTTCTATGTCTCTCTTGAGTCCTGTAACTGGAGATGGAGTTTTCCACTGTGCTCTGGCTTTTTCATCAGGAAGGTATGGAAGTCGCTTATATTATTGAAACACCATCTCCTTGCCTGAAACATTATGCTTAGTTTCACTGCATGGTTGATCCTTGGTTGTAACCTGAGCTTTTTGACTTGAAAAATATCATATTCCAGTACCTTCAATCTTTCAGTGTAGAAGCTGCAAGATCCTGTACCATCCTCACTGTAGTTCCACTATATTTGAATTATTTCTTTCTGGCAGCTTGTAGTATTTTCTCCTTTACTTGATAGTTTTGTAATTTGGCTACAACACTTTGCAGACATTTCAAATTAGGATCTAATTCAGGAGGTGCTCATTGGATTCTTTTGATATTTCTTTTACCCCATGGTTCTAGGATTTGGGGGCAGTTTTCCTTGATGTTTCCTTGATATTTCCTTGGAAGAATATTGTCCACACTCATTTTTTTTTATCTTGATTTTCTTGTAGACCAAAAATTTTCAGATTATTGCTCTTGGATCTGTTTTTGAGGTCAGTTATTTTTTCCATTGATTTAATTTACCTCTTTTTATAATTTTTCATTCTTGATGCTTTGTTTGATTGATTTTTGGTGCCCCATAGAGTCATTAACTTCAATTTGGTTGATGCTAATTTTTAGTGAATTATTTGCCTCAGTTAGTTTTTAAAGCTCCTTTTTCATATGTTCAGATTTCTTTTTCATTTCACACATTTTTCTTTCCAATGAGCTGCTTTCTTCATTGAAATGTTTTTCTATTTTTACAATTTTCATTTGAAAAGAATTAGTCTTTTTGTCTTCTACCTCTCTAATTTGGTTCCCAAAATCCTTCTCAATCTCTTTTAATAATGCTTTCTGGGCTCTAGACCAGGTCATTTTCCCTGTTGAGGCTTCAGCTGTGAGTGTGGAGTCAGTGCTGCCACCTTCTGAATTTGTTCCCTCCATCTTCCAATAATAGGAATCTAGAGTCTTTGTCTTTGTAGCCTGTTTTTTATTCATTTTGAGGAAGGGCCTTAGTCATACCCTTCCTCTAGGACTGCCAAGCCTTTACTATTTAAAATTTTGCTCTCAGGCAATAATTTCTGTGTTTTCAGGGTCGGAGAGGGGGGATTGGAAAAGGTGGGGTTCACTCTGCCATCCTGATCCCTGGATGTTCAGATAGGTGCTTTTAAAATTTCCAGGCTATGAGTTGATATTCCCAGGAGTAGCGCTGCCACTGCCACAGCCATTTGTCTCTTACCTAGCTATAACTGATCCCAGCCTTGCAATGACAGGCCTGGGAATGGCCCTTGCAGTTGGTCGATCAACTTGCCTCCATGTCATTACAGGCTTCATTTGAGCCTCCACACACTATGTCATCTGAACCTCCATGTGACACCCTCACATTGTCTGGCTTCCAAACACCACCCTGCATCCAGGAGTTATATTTTAGGTTTGCTTGAGTTTAAGATGTCCACTAGACATTGAGTTTGAGATATCTGAAAGACAGTTGGAGATGTGAGATTGAAGGTCAGTAAAGTGATTGGGGGATGAAGGTAGATTTGAGAATCATCAACATAGAAATGGTCATTAAATCCATAGGAACTGATGAGATAACTGAAAGTACAAAGGGAAAAAAGGATGCTGAGGACACATCACTGAGGGATACCTGTGGTTAGAAAGATTAATCTGGAGGAGAATCCAGCAAAGGTGACAGAAAAGGAGTGAACAAATAGGTAGGAGGAAAATCAGGAATGACTGATGTCCCAAAAACCTACACAGTGGAGAGTATCAAGGAAGAGACAGTGATCAATAGTGTCAAAGGCTGCAGAGCAGTCAGAGAGAAAAGAACGAAGAAAAGACCATTTGTTTGGACAAGAAAAATACTTAATGTATCAAGAGCAAAATATAAGTACTCCTTATCTAAGAAAATATCTTTCTTTTTCTTTTGGAGTTTTAATATGATTTTTGTCATCTACTGCTTTACCCTGCTCCCTTTACTTCTAGTAACACTTCAATATATCAAGAAAAGTTAACATATGCATCACTTGCTCTCTTTTCTTGTTTTACTTTATCTTATTATCTGATCTAATTGCTCATTTGTATGTATTGAATTATTCATTTATTTGAAGAAAGTTTATTATGAGAAACTTTAGTCATTTGTGGTAGTAATAAATATAAAGAGATTCTTGTATTGGAGACAAAGGAAAAGAAAAAGAGGAAAGATATATAAGGTAAATGATAATACAACTTTCTTCCAGTTTCCTATAAGAGAATATCATCATGCACAGTTATGCATGGGTGTTCTGTTTGTAAAAACTGTCATTCTGCCTAACACATTTCAGACTCTCCAGCCAATGTATAGAATTAGTCATAGCCTGATGCAGATTATTCTTCTGATTTTTCTCACTGACTAACATTCTCTTGGCTAATAAGATTCACCTCCAAGTTATCAAAAACATGATTAATATGTAATTAAGAATTAATTCCTTTAATTTCAGGGGGGTGGGGTTGGATAATTTAAGAGGCAGAATATATTTTCTGGGGAATAATGGGTAGGTGAGCAGTTGTTGATCTCAGACATAAGTGAGTAACATTGAATTGGAGAAATTAATATTCAGAAACATTTGGTTCAATGTTTGTTATTTCTAATTTAAATCACAAAGAAGTAGTTGTATATATATATATATATATATATATATATATAACTTTTTAAATTATGCAATTTAGTTTGAATAGTTAGGTATTTTGCATTTCTAGAGAATGAATGACTTTTACAATGCTGAGGCAGTCTTCTTGGATCACACCTCAGCAACCCATTTTTCTTATAATTAATAAATGATGATTGTCATTTAAATTCTTTTCTTGAAAGGAATAAAGATTGATAAAATTAAGCCATCAGTGCCCTATTTCTAGCTTCTGTGAAAGATTCTGGAAAGGCAGCCAAGGGCTAAATACAGATGCATTAAAAATCTAAATGAAAATAAAAATTTTCCTTTTCATATACATGTAATGCCAAGCAAAGGAAACTTCCAAGGTTTGGAATACCATTATAGTAACTCTACATTTTATTCAGTGACAAATTAAGGCAAAACATTCACAGAAAAGAGAAAATCAAAATACAGCATTCAACAAGCATAATTCAGTAATTTCCAAGTACTACTGCCCCCCTGAGCAGTGAATTCGTTTAGTCAATCACAAAGTCTTTCTTTTCAAATGGAGATTAGTTTCAAATCATAAACAAAGTACATTCATTTGGTAAGTCAGAGAGCACAAAAAGTCAAAAGGTTCCCACCCCTGGATCACAACTGAATTACAATTATCATCAGTTAACACCAAGTACCTTCTCAAAAGGGGCAGTGGAGAGCACAAAGGTCATCTACCCCCGAGTTGCAACAAGTTGCAACATTATCATCATTTGGGTAATTTAATACCCAAAGAGAGGTCTTTTCTTAATCTTGACATGAGATCAACAATCTCTGTTCCTGGGGAGACGAAGCTTAACATAGACACAAGGTACATTGCCAGTGTTCTCATCAATTCACTCTCTGTCTGCAGAACAGTCGCAGGACCCCTGAAAACATCAAAAAGACCTTCTTCCAGAATTTCTGTAAATGTAGGACAAGAAAATCCTTCTTCAGGGCTTCTGAACCAACAGCAAGGTGCCAGAACCTCTGCAACAACAGCACTCTCCTTCACCAGCAGATGAATCTGGCAAAAAACAAAACAAAACAAAACATCAAAACAGATGAAATTCCAGCATCACAGCCATGCCTACTCAGTTTTTGGCAGGTGTGTGGCAGCTCTCAAAAGTCTTGGGAGGCTCCAACTGGCCATCAGCATTCTTCTCTCTCTTTGCTTCAACAATGCTGCTCCCAAAAGTTCTGCTCCTCTCTGCTTGGGCCTGTCACTAAATCCACAGCACTAGCTCCTCCCAGTTCAGCCCTCTCTCTTCATGCCAACAAGTCCATACCACAAAGTGGGATTCACAAGCTCTAGGTTTCAAAAGGCAACCCAACCGTAAAACCAAGACAATATAGGGGGATCTTTAAATTACATTACTATTACAATACATTTTCATATGATCATAATTAAAGAACTGGAAGTAACCTTTTATGCAGTGTAGTTCAACCCCTTAATTTTACAAATAAGGAAAGTAAGGTGTAAGAAGATAAATTATATTTAACTAAGGTCACATATATAGTTTCAAAGGCAGAAGTTGAACTCAGATCTTATAACATTGGAGTCAGAGGTCTTTCAAGTGTACCATGCTGCAGTTCTTCAAGGATTAGTGGTTATAATAGCCAGCACTATTTTTACCAATGGATTCTCTATTTTATGACTTATTCTTCAGTATTTAGTATAGCTGAGAGTTTAAGAACTTTCTTAATGATTGGCTGGTAAGGGAAAGGGCATGCCATTCCCCAGCCTCTGATAGCAATCACATATCAATAACCATTGCTGGGATACTCACTCATTTTCAGGTGTGTCTGACTCTTCATAAGCCCATTTTGGATTTTCTTGGCAAAGACACTGGAGTGATTTAGCATTTCCTTCTCCAGCTCATTTTACTGATGAGGAACTGAGGCAAACTGTGTTAAGTAACTTACCTAGGGTAACACAGGTAGTAAGTGTCAGGCCAGATTTAAATTCAATTCATACTGAATCTAGGTCTAGCACACAATCCACTGTACCACCTAGCTGCCCAACAGATAGCACTTAGCATAATGTATTACACAAAGAATTTAAAAATGGCATTTCATCTATCCATCCATCCTTTTATTCATTCATTCAATTTTGAGGCTCTGTCAAATTAAGTAGAATATCCCTTGTTAAAAAAAAAAAAAAAACATCTAAAATATATCATCTGGGCTTCAGGGTCTTCTGAGAATCTTTCAGAGCTTGAAGTTCACTTGAAATCCCATGAAGAATCACTGAGTCATAGAAACTCATAATTAGAAGAAATGCCAAGGCTCACTAAATGAATCTATACCTGACAAAATTCTCTCTACAAAATGCATGGTATACAGCTTTTTGAGGCAACCATTGCATTTTTAAATGAACTAGTGTCTAGAATCTTTACTCTTACATTTCACTTATAACACTATGAAATTTTCAATAACTTCCTTGTTATTCCGTCTGCAGTAGAGGAGAAAATTGCATTATGGCCCTGATAAAGAGTCCTACTTTTAAGGAAAGCTTTTGGATAAATATTCTCAAGCTTAGGAGCTCATCTTCTGTTAAGGAAAATGTCTACAGTGAAGTAATCCCCAATATTTCAATGACTTTATACTGCTTTTAATTCCTCTTCTACAGTAGAGACTTTTAAGAATATGAAGAATTTATCATTTCCTTCCTGAATCTTCAAATTTATTTTCAAAGCATGACCACTTTTTTTCCACCAAAAATTATATAATTTGACACTTCAGTCTTTCACCCTCCTGGTTACATTTCACTGATCTTCAGATTGGTAAAACTTCTGAAAATATGATTCCTGGGACAGAATACAACATTACACACATAAACCAACAAATGTAAAATTCTGTGAAATTGTCACATCACTAGTACTGATTCATATGTCTCTCTTAAAGCAGTCAAGGTTAACAGAGCTGTTTTTTTTTTTTGCTTTGCTACATTTCATTAGTGGATTATATTGAGTTTGCAGTTCTCACACCTTGTCAGTCCTCAATTTTATCCAGATATACTGTAGAATAATCATGTATGCATCATCTCCCACTTATACCTGGAGCAATTTTTTTGAATTATTCATTTATTTTTTTATTTTTCAACATTCATTTCCACAAAATTTTTAGTTACAAATTTTCTCCCCATCTCTCCCCTACCCCCACCTGAGTATAGCAAGCATACTGAACAACACTTCCCCCAATCTGTCCTCTCTTATATCCTCAACAACACCCCCCCCAACTTTATTGTACGGCAAGATAGATTTTAATAGCCCAGTATCTCTATATCTCATTTCCCAGTTTCATGTAAAAAATAATTTTTTAAACATTCATTTTTAAATTTTTGATTTCCAGATTCTTCCCCTTCTTCCCTCCTCACCCACCTGCACAGGGAAGACAAGCAATTCAATATAGGTACTACATGTATAGTTACACAAAACATTTCCATAGTAGCTATATTGTGAGAGACTAACTATATTCCTCTCCATTCTATCATGCCCCCCACTTATTCTATTTTCTACTTTGACCCTGTCCCTTTTCAAAAAATTTGTGCTTCTAACTACCCTCTCTCACAATCTGCCCTCCCTTTTATGATATCTCCTCTTATCCCCTTCCCCCCTACTTTCCTGTAGGGTAACACAGGCAACTGAGTGTGTATATTGTTCCCTCCTTAAGCCAAATCCAGTGAAAGTAAAGGTGACTCATTCCCTTTCACCTTCCTGTTCTTCACCTACATTGTAATAGTGTTCTCTTGTTTATCTTATGTAAAATAATTTACCCTGTTCTATCTCTCCCTCTCTCCTCCTGATACATTCCTCTATTACCTCTTAATTTTATTTATTAAATATCATCCCTTCATATTCAACTTACCCTGTGACCTCTGTCCATGTATACATGTACACACATACACACAGATAAATATGGAAGTATACATACATATGGAAGTGTACATACATATGTATATATATACACTCATATACATATGTGTATATATACATATCTATGTGTATACACACACACACACACACACACACACACACACACATATATATATTCCCTTCAACTATCCTCACAGTGAGAAAAGTCTCATGAGTTACAAATATTATCTTTCCATGTAGGAGTGTAAATTCTTCAACTTAATAAGTTCCTTATTATTTCTCTTTCTTGTTTTTATGCTTCTCTTGCTTCTTGTTTTTGCAAGTCAAATTTTCTATTCAGTTCTGGTTTTATCTTCAATAATCCTTTAAAGTCCTCTATTTCATTGAATATCTATATTTTCCCCTGAAGTATTATACTCAGTTTTGCATGGGTAAGTCATTCTTGGTTTTAATCCTAACTCCTTTAACCTCTGAAATATCATATTCCAAGCCCTTCAATCACTTAATGTAGAAACTACTAGATCTTTTGTTATCCTGATTGTGTTTCCACAATAATCAAATTGTTTTTTTTTCCCTGATGCTTGTAATATTTTCTCCTTCACCTGGGATCTCTCAGACTTGGCTATGATATTCCTAGGACTTTTCTTTTTGGGATCTTTTCAAGAGGCTATTGATTCTTTCAATCTCTGTTTTGCCATGCGGTTCTAGAATATCAGGGCAGTTTTTCTTGATAATTTCTTGAAAGGTAATGTCTAGACTCTTTTTTATCTTGTCTCACAGGTAGTCCAATAATTTTTCAATTATCGTTACTGGGGGCAGCCAGGTAGCACAGCGAGTAAGAGCACTGGCTCCAGCGTCAGGATGACCTGGAGATCGAATCCTGGGATCAGACACTTAGCACCCCCTCAGAAACACCTGGCCGTGTAACCTTGAGCAAGTTACTTAACCCCAATTGCTTAGTGGCGGCCAGGTGGCTCGGCGAGTAAGAGCACCTGCTCCAGTGTTGGGATGAACTGGAGATCGAATCCCGGGCTCAGACACTCAGCACCACACCCAGAAATAACTGGCTGTGTAACCTTGAGCAAGTTACTTAACCTTGATTGCTTAAAAGAATTTATCTTTACTGGAACTATTTTATAGGTCTGTGCTGTTTCCAATGATATATTTCACATCGCCTCATCTTTTTTCATTTGTTTGGATTTGTTTACGAGTATGATAGTTTCTCATGAAGTCATTTGCTTCCATTTGCTCCAATGTAATTTTAAAAGAATTATTTTCTTCAATGAGTTTTTGAAATTCATTTCTCATCTGGCCAATATTGCTTTTTACGGCATTCTTCTTCTCATTGTTTTTTGGAGCTCTTTTGCCATTTGAGTTAGACTCTTCTATCTCCCAGGATCAACAGACATTTTTATTTCTCTTTGTTGTTTATGGATTCATAAGTGTGGAAACTGCCACAGTTGATAGTGATTCACTCCCCTAAAATGTGTTCTGACAATTATGTTGCAGTGGACTGGTTTGGTGTGGTCCATGCAGGACTGTGCTCCATTCCCAATTCAGTGTGATAGACTCTTTCTATTGACCTGCCAGCCTGCCTTCAGTGGGAGATTTTTTTCTTTCTGTCACTTTGTGGGTTCTGTAGCACTAAAATTTGTTTAGAGTCATTTTTTTTTCAGGTATAGGAGGTTTCTGCAGCAGGAGCTTAAACAAGTTCCTGCTTTTACTCCACCATCTTTGCTGCACCCTGAGAATAATTTTCTTAATAGCACAATGAAGGCTCAGATTAGAAAATTGCTGGACTAACACATTTTCAGAACAATGTTTCAAACTATAAAAAAAGAACATAATCAACATGATAAAAAGCTTAATTGTCATATAATATAATATGTTTGACTGAACTAGGGAATGATAAGGTGGAGAATTCTTGAGAAGTTTGGTCAGCAGGGTCTAAAGCTTTGAGTCCATGCCACTTGAAAATGATTTGAATGAACTTAAGATTGTTATCTTAGATAAGAGACGAATGGGGAAATAATATCTGTAGTCAAATATTTGAAAGACTGGTTTATGGAAGAGCCAATTGGCATTTTTTTTCCTGTTTGGTAGAAAAGCAAAGAGCCATGAATATAGATTAGAAGATGCAGAAAGTTAAATTTAGATTTTATGCCAGGGAAAACTTTTCAAAATTAGAGATCTCAAAAAGTGAATAGGCTAGATCATGAGGTTATGACTATGCCATTTGGGGGTTCATGAAAGAGAGGAAGGAGGACCAGATATCTCCTCTGACTCCACAAGTCAGCAATATAGTGCAAGTATGAATTCCCTCCAAAACATTCAGTTTCATTTTTAATAGATTCCTTTAGCTTTATAATTTTCCCACTACCTTAAATCAAACTTCTTTCACCACTGTTTAGCAGAGGTCCTTATGCCAAGTTTCTGGAATGAAATTATGTGCAGTCTAATATCATTCAAATGCTGTGATTACTTCATTATATATTTTTTTTCTTAAATATAAGCTGAGCTAATGTGTTTGCAATTCTGCACTAAAAGGTTGAAAAAGAAAAATTTCTGAATCTCAGAACAGTGAGGTTAAATATGTTAGAAGATAAATATTTTCCAATCTTTAATTTGATATTAAAACAAGGTACTGTATTTTTTTAAATAATAAAAGTGTGTGTACTTTAATTTATGCTATTTTTTTTTTACCAAAACAGCTTGAGATACATTTGCACTCTGATTGCTTTATTAAGAATTTAATGGGAGGATAGAATCTTTTATCAAAAAAAAAATCAGATCAGTCCATCTCAATTAATATAAGAGAAGAAATGCTTTTCAAAGGGAACTTGGTGGTACAGCAAATACAGTACCTGGGCTGAAGTCAGGAAGAATCATCATGATTTCATATCTGTTATCAGACACTTACTAGCTATGTGACCTCGGATAAATTACTTAACCCTGTTTGCATTAGTTCTTCACCTAAAAATGAGGAGAAGGTATTGGCAAGCACTTTAGTCTCTTTGACAAAAAAAAAATTCCATAATCAGGTCACAAAGAGTTGGAAACATCTGAGATGACTGAACCGCAACAAACTGAATGCTGAAACAAGAAATATCAACTCATAGACTTTAGACTAAGTGAAAAAGGTCATCAAAAATCATTTTAAAAATTTAGGATTCTGGGAAGATGGTAGAATAAGGCAATAAATTACCTGATTCTCTTAAATTCCACCACAAACAATATGAAATAACACCCAACAGTGAATTTTGAGACACAAAAATAAATAAAAGTCAGGGTAAAGCAGTTGTCTTTGACAATTTAGGAGAACATTAGGAAAGACATGACCTCCTAGAGAAGGATGTTGCTTTGCCCTGATTGAAGTGCAGATACCTTCAAGCAAGTTCCATTGTATCAACAGACAATAAAATTTTGGGGTAGCTCTATGGGACTGAAGCCTCACCTTCAGGAACTTTCACCTCATGGACAGTTTGGGGAAAATTACAGGACACTCTGCTGGTGCTGGATGTCAGACCCAGGTTCCCTGACCAGATATGGTACCAGGTTGGGCCTGTGGGTAAAGAGCAGCAAGCACACATTGGTGAGTTAAGTTAGAAAGGAAAGAGCCCTGATGACTGAGAGCTTTCACAGGAGATTGGAGTCCCTAATTTTGAATCCAGGGTCAAGGGATGAGCTGAAACTTGTAGCCCTGGGAGGGACCTCAGGGAGCAAGAGTATTTGTGATGAAAGCATTCCTAGATACCCTGGTCATAGTTCAGGGGCAGAGAGGATAATCTGAGGTCAAGTCCCTGTATATAGCTGCAACAAAAATAGCACAAAAAGCCTGAAAACAAAGATATTATCATCTATACCTTGAATTGAGAACCTAACTTTAACACAAGGCTGGCAAGAAATAACCTGCTAAGAAGAATGAGTAAGCAAAAGAGAAAGAGTCCAATCTTAGAGAGCTACATGGTGAAAGAGAAGATTTGTGTTCAATTTCAGAAGAAGATATTGAAGTTAAAACAGCTATTTCTATCTGAAATAAAAAAGCAAAATTGTCATAAGCTCAAAATAATTTTTGGAAGAGTTTAAAAGAACTTTATAAATCAAATAAGGGAGGTATAGGAAAAATTAAGGAAAAAAATAAGAGTAATGAAGAAAATTATGAAAAATATAACTAAATGGAGAAAGAGATCCAAAACTTTATGGAATAAAATACCCCTTAAAAATTAGTATTAGAAAGTGGAAGCTAATGGTATCATAAGACACTAGGAAATAATTGGACAAAAATTAAAAAAAAAACAAAAAATAGATGAGAATGTGAAATATCTCATTAGAAAAAACAACAAACTTGGAAAATGGACTGAGGAAAGATAAGAATTGTCACACTATGTAAAAGTTATCATTTAAAAGAGAGCCTAGACACATATTTCAATTAATTATTAAGGAAAATTGCTCTGAAATTTTAGAACAAGAGAGTAAAATGAAATTTAAAAAATATTGATCACCATCTAAAAGAGAACTCAAGATGAAAATTCACAGAAGCATCATAGTTAAACTCCTAAGTAAAGGAGAAAATACTGTAACTAATTAGGGACAAAAATTAAATACTGTGGAGCTAAAGTTAGGATAAGACAAGATTTAGCAACTTCTATGTTAAAAAGTCAAAAATATATGAAATATTATGTTCTGAAGAACAAAGAAGCTGGGTTTGCAACTAAAAATAACTTACCCAGCATAAAGCTGAATGTAATGTAATCCTCAATGGGGGGTGAAGGGGAAAGGATATTTAATGAACTAAAGGACTTTCAGATATTTATGAAAGATCAAAACTAAATGGAAAATTTAACCTACAGGATTCAGGAGAAACATAAAAAGTAAACATCAAAGAAGAATTATAAAGGTTTTAATAAGATCATAATGTTTATTTCTAATATGGGAAAATATTATCTGTAATGTCATTATTGGATAGTTTGAAAGACCAAAAGAAGGAACAACATAGATATCTAGAAGGGTATAGCAGTCAACTTACATAGAAATAGGAAGGTGAGGGATGTAATGACAAACAAAATAGTACTTTGCTGCTTGATTTGGTTATTCAAGTGCCTTTGCTGTTAGCCTTGATTGTATATAAATTGTGTTGCCCTTGAAAGGCCTAAGGGAATTTGAAGGTCTTTCCTGTCCTTTATAGGTCTAAGGGAATTTGAAAATCTTCCCTGCCCTTAACAGACCCAACATAATTGCAAGGAGTGGAACAGGAAGGGGGAAACAGGAAAGAGCAGAGCAGATAAAAGCTTGAGCAGAGCAGGTAGCAGGCAGAAATGGAGAGAGAATGCTTACAATTTCAGTTCTGTTGATCTGTATTACTTTCTGAGAGAGAGAATGTTTGTGATGTCAGCACTCTGGAATACTCTTTTTCTGTCAAACAGAAGTACCCTTCCTGTTGTTATTAGACAGAAATCCTGAAATAGAACTTTACTGTTTTTACAGAAGTCCTGAAAAGAACTTCACTGCTTATTTGTTTGATTTCTAAGAGAAATCTTATGTGTTGATTTATGTTACTTTGTCAGACAAAAATTGAATTGAGATGATTGTACTGGCAATGTGTGTAAATATTGCAGTAGTTCTGTTAAGATTTGCCTTCCTAGTGACAGAAATTGCAAAGGGTTTGTAGTGGATCAGTCCCTGTAAGTTGAGCTATAGAACCAGAGGAAGAGTTTCCTACATGCAAATCCAGGCTAGAGTTGGTAGAATCCAAGAAGGAGCTGGGACCAGTCAGCACATGGAGGAGGAGCCATGGGGTTTGGAAGCCAGTCTTGAGGTAAGATGAAAGAGGACTTTACTTGGATACAGTGTATTGATTGAGAAGAGTGTGGCTTGCTGAATGATATGTTTTGTTTAAGACTACATGGCTGCCTTAGAAATAAGTTATGTTACGCTATTGTGAATGTTAGCCATCAGTTTCTTGAATGCTATGCTTTTGTTTTTTGCTGAATAAATACAGAGTTCACTATACTATGCAATTAGATCCTGAAAGTTATTCACAGAAGCAGTCTTCAAGGAAGCTGCTCATGATTGGCTTTACAAGGGGGTAGGATAAAGGAAGGACTTTTAGAACTGTGTGCAGATCAAGAAATAGGAAAGTAAGGGGAAAGGATAAGGGAAGAATTCTTAGAAGGGATTAGAATTAGGGAAGCAGTGGTTAAAAGTCAATTAGATCATTGAGGATGGAAAGAAAAAGAAAGAGAGAGAATAAACAGTGGTGAAAAAAAAATGGAGTTAATTATAACTGAATATGAATGGGATGAACTGAACCAAAAAAATGGATAACAGAACAGATTAAAAACAAAATCCTAAAATATGCTATATGTTATAAAATGCATTTAAAAATGAGAGATACAAATAGATTAAACACAAAGGAGAAGAGTAGCATTGGCTAATAAACAAAAGCACCATTATCAGTTATGATATCATACAAAGTTAAAATTAAAAGAGATTTATTAAAAGAGATAAACAGGATAGCTAGATTATGGGAAAAGGCACTATAAATAATGAAGTAATGTCAATGCTAAATCTATATTCACCAAATCTCAATACTAAACTTATATTCACCAAAACTATATTTGGATGCTATAACATCCAAAATTCCTGAAGATGAGGCTTCAGTCCCACAGGGTTACCCCAAAATATTCTTGTTTGTTGATACAATAGAATTTGCTTGAAGGTAAATGTACTTCAATCAGGCCAAACAAGCATTCCACCCTGGGAGGTCAAGTTTTTCCTGATGTCCTCCCATGTTTTTTTGAAAGACAACTGCTTTACCCTGACTATTGATTATTTTGCTCCTCTAAATTCACTGTAAGGTGTTATTTTATAATGTTTGTGGCATAATTTAAGAGGACGAGGCAATTTCTTGCCATTCCACCATCTTCCAAGAATCCTATAGTCATTAAATGATTTTGGATGACTTTTTTTAAACTTATTCTAAAGTCTAGGAAAAGATAAATGAAGTAAAAGTGTAAGCAGATAGCAAGAATATAGTAGTGGGGGACTTCAACTTTCTCCTGTCAAAATGATAAGCTTAACCAAAAATTAAATGAAAAGAAGTCAAAGAGCTGAAGGGAATATTAGATAAGTTAGTTATGAAAGCAATATTGAGAGAACTTAATGGAAACAAAATTATACACCTTTTTTTTACGGTACAAAATACAAACATTGGACATATGTTAAAACATAAAAACTTCTATGGTTGGATTCTTTCTCTTTTGCTTGGGCCCTTTTTTATTTGAAATAGCTTAGTTTTATAATATATTTATATGAAGTAAGGATAAAATAATGTGTTTAATTACTTTTTTTATTATTTTTGGAAGGCAATTGGGGTTAAGTGACTTGCCCAAAGTCACACGGGTAGTAAGTGTGTTAAGTGTCTGAGGCCAAATTTGAACTCAGGTCCTCCTGACTTCAGGGTTGGTTCTCTATTCACTGCACCACATAGCCATCCCTTAATTATAATTTTTAAATATATAAAATCACATAATCTGACATTTGTAATCTCTGGATGTTCATGTAACTCAATTTTGCAGGTTCCCACTTCATTAATGAATGTGAAGTTCTTAAGACAGTTAAGGTAGACATAATACTCTTCCCTCACTTCATCTGTTGTGGTATATGTTCCCAAGCATGGACTTTTAAATATGTAAAGAGGAAAAATCATGCCATGTACACATCTATTTTCTGTAGAACAATGGACTTCACTGCCCCAGAAGCTTTTATGCATTGACCCTTCTAAAAGAATGCTATCAAGTCAGAAATTATATAGCTCAACTGCTTCACATACAGATTTTGAAGGAAAGGGAGAAACTAGTGATAGTGAACTATGAAGAAAGTAAAACTCTTGATCATTTTAGATAATATAAAATGAACTATCGCTTCATGCTTACTATTTCCAAGGTTTTCAGAGGAAAGTACCAGGCATTATGTAGTTCCTATACTCTTTCTGTTTAGCCCACAAATTACCCCCATTTCTTCAGATACTTAAAAATTAAAAATCTTTCAAGTACTAGCAGGAAATGATCTACTAACTGAATTTCTGATCTTTTGTGTCCCTGTTTGTTGAGAACAAAAGCCTCATTTGATTTCTAATTAATACTATTATTGATGTTATTAAAAATATTAATGCAAATATTAATTTGCCACTTTTATTAAGTGCTTTTATAATGTAATGTAAATGAAGTGTTACTTGAATGTAGCATGAATAAAAGTACAGAATAGGAATTTTTAGTGGATGGGACCAGGTAAACAGGATAAGGTGCTTGTTCTATGCAAAGAGATATATCCTTAGAGGCATGCATACATATTTAAAACTATGCATTCAGTGGAGTTCTAAGGGCTGATTATCATCAATTGTTCTGATTTTTTTGGGTGGGGGGATAACCTGTGCTAATTATTATCTGAAGCATCATTTGGATCTAGTCACTTAATATATTAACTTGCAAATAACATGTGAATATGAAAGTCAAGTTGATTTATCTCCATAAAGCCATTCCTTTAATGACCCCAATTCAAATCTGGCATTGAAATAATTTATAGTAGGCAGCATTTTTAGCACATAACTAAAATGCACTTTACACATGCTGTCTCTATATTTTACAGAGGAGGAACTTCAGTATCAAAGTCATTAAGTAATTTGTACAAGAAAAAATGAATATTGAAAAAAATCAGTATTCAAATCTAGATCCTCTTACTTAAATACAATAGAATTTTGAGTGAAATATTTTTTTATTACCTTACCAGAGTCAGGAACTAGAAACCATGAAACAAATCAGGAAATTACTGTGTATATTCTCATGCCTGTTTTGTAAAAGTATGCTCACATATGCATGTGGATATGTACATATATTTATGGAAACACATTCATATGTATGCACACAGATGTATGTCAGATGTGGTGAACACTTGTGTTTACATGTGCAAATATGTATGACTAAGTATATATATATATATATATATATATATACATACATACATACATACACAGGAGATTCTCTTTTCATGAAAAACATAAAAGAGATTCTGAAAATTTACTCTTCTGGAAGATATGAATCAAAAACTGGGCATGGAAAAAGCATACTTAATACTAAAAAGAGAATCTAATATATTGAAAAATTAGAAAATCATGTGACTTTGGCAATGTTACAGAAATAATAGCAGAATCAGAGAAATGGATGGGACTCCAGTGCCCTTCCAGTCCATTCTTATAATTAATGGAATTCCCAATATAACAGAAGTGACAATGAGCTTTTTAAAGAAGTATTGTCACATAGAGAATTTCAGAGCTTTACTATGACACTTATTAGATACAGGAGAATGGGCAAAACACCTTACCTTTCTACACCTGAGCATTCAATGATGATAGCAATACTTGAATACCTTTCAGGGTCATTGTGAGACTTAAATGAGAAAATATGTGTCAAGTGCTTTTCTAACTTTCAAGAGCCATAGCAATTGCCATGCCTGTTTGTCTTGCATGCAATGTCTTTCCCCATCTTTGTTAAAGATAACCAATGTGATTTCTGGTATATAGCACATCAAGTAAAATTTCCAACTTAGAGAATGTATTTGAAACTAGAAAGAGATTATCATCTGAAATCTTTTTTTTTTAACAGATGAAGACATTGAATGAACAGCAGACAGTAGGAGTAATTTGCCTATGTAACACAACCAACTAGTTGCAAAGTGGTGACTGAAGCCTAACCCTCCTCTTCTGATTCAGGCAACTCTGCTTCCCAAAATATTGCATTATCTCTCCGTGGATGTCAATTAACTTGAATACATATTTCCTTCTCAGTTTCCTGAGTAGTTTTATACTTGCAATCATGAGTCAAAATTCCTATTAAATAGCCAGACATAATTGTCACCACTAGGCTCCTGAAGTGCTATGCATTAGCCAGAATTGAAATCATTCTCATTGAAATTCAACTCTACTTCCCTAAGCATCTGCTTTATGGTGAGCTAAAGTGGCCTAACAAGACAAAGTGAAGTGGAAATGGGATGACAAAGACACACTTTAAATTAATGTGGTATTTCCATGGACACAGGGTGCCAGAAAGTGCTTGGAAAGGGAATGCTTCATTTTTTTTAAAGCACATTGCGGAGTTACAAGAGGAGGAGCCATTAATAGTTACTGGTCTTATGAAAAGCAACTTCCTACCTTAATAAAAATTTAAGCAACTATTTAAGCAACTCAGAAAGTACTGTAAGAACTATTTGCCATCTAGTCAGAGAGCTTGACCTCCAGCAGTAATAACGCCATGTGCAGCAGAGCAACTTCAATTATGAAAAATGAAATGCAACTAAGAAATGCTATTCAATACCTTCAAATTGTAGTTTTTTTATTTATGTTTCATCATGGCAATGTTTTATCAAATACTACTTTGTAGTTTAGAGGTCTTTTTCTTTCTGGTTTACACAGAAATCTTTCATTTATGAGAATAGATTGATGGACTGTATTATCTTTGGTTGGGTCCAGTACAGTTACTATTCCATGAGACATAGATATTTGAGACATTTAGGGAGAAAATAATGGAGGGAAAGAGTGGAACAGTGAAAGAGAAAGGGACAGAGAGACAGAGAGAGATGGAGATAGGGTGATAGAGACATTGAGACAAAGAGATTGAAAGATAATCATAGAAAGACAGGAGAGCCTATGATATAAATAGAAAGGTTAATATCAAATGCATAGTAATATCAAATAGGTAGTAAATACTTAATATCAAATAGATAGTAAATGGCAATTCCAAGTTAGGTCCTTAGGGTTTAGTTCCTGTGCTTTCTATTACCCTGTGTTAATGTCTGCTGTGTTTTTTACTAAATTAATTATCATTATTAAGTACTTGATATTTAGCAGACCATTCAGCATCTGAGCCCACATTTCATATTTTAAGAGTCTTAAAGTCTTGTCTTCATCCTTCCAAATTTAAATTTCTTTGAAATATATTTTTTTTCTTTTCCCAGACTGAACCTGTGATTTCAACAATGTAAGGATTTCAGGAAGGAATTTTCTTTAATGAAATTCTTTGCAATACAGGGTCTCTGGGAGTTTTTTTTTTTATTTCTTTGCTTTATTTTCAATTTGGGGATAAAAGAAGCATTTCCATAACACAGTATAATAAAAATTAGCAATTGCACACGAAACAGCAAATCTATTATGTACAACTTTCTCTTCCTTTTAAATATATAATAAAAGTATCATGATATTTTTTATTTTCCGTTTTTCTTCCCTCCCCCAGCTTAAAAATTATTACCACTAGACACACAATGATGTGCACACACACACACACACAATGATTCTATGAAGACTTCTCCTTATCAGTTCTTTCTCTGGATGCAGTTGATATCTTCTTATGTCCTTTGTAGTTTATTTGGGTATTTTAATAGTCAAATTGACTTACTTGCTCAAAGTTGTTTATTAAACAATATTTCTGTTGCTGTATAAAATGTTGTCTTTATTCTACTCACTTCATTCTTCATTATTTTTTCTGTCTTTGATTTTTTTCCCCTAAGATCATTGACTTGATCATTTTTTTTATATTAGAGTAGTATCCCATCCCAACCTTGTACCAGAACTTGTTCAGCCATTTCCAAATTAATGGGCATCCCTGAAGTTTCCAGTTTTTTTGTCACCACAAAGAGAGCTGCTATAAATATTTTAGAACACAGAGTTTCCTTTTCTTTTCCCTAAATTATCTTTTGAAATAGATTTAGTAGTAGTATTGCTGGATCAAAAGGCATAGATATTTTATAACTGTTTAGGCATAATTCCAGATTGCTTTTCAAAATGGTTGTATCAATTCATGCTTCCACCAATAACAAGTTAGGGAATTTCTTCAGAATATTGAGAGGTTAAGTGACTGCCCAGCATCACTCACATAGTTAGTCCTTCATTTTATAATGTAAATATTGAAAGTGAGACCTAAACAACTATATTTACTGGAAGATGCTGGTTTAGCAAACAAGTGGATGTTTTACTGAAAGAAATGAATGATATTTATCTTTATTTTCTTATGAATGATTAAAGAAGAGTAAATAATACCAAATGAAAGTAGCAATAAAACAAAATAAAAATTTACAAATTATATTTTGACAGATTATTAAAGTAACTAACAAAGATGATTTTGTCATTCATTTAAAAGTAATAAGAAATATTTCAGGTCACCTGATCAGCAAGATGGAGGATTCAAGAGCTTCTCTCATCCCCAAAAACTTTCAAATTTCTCCCAAACAGAAATTATGTGCCAAAGATAAAACAACTTCAGCTGTTTCCATGAACTAATTAAATCAGAGTCCAAAAATGCTTTAAAATGACCTAAAACATACTCTGAGCTCACTAAATATCTCCTCCATCATCATCCACCATGCCACTGACAATAAGGTTTCAGTAGCCAAACCTAAGACCTGACACACAAACTTGCAAGAACACAAAAGTTGCAAGTGCCAAACCTGTCTTCCCTCCTCCTTTTGAATGCAAAGGCAATCTGGAAGCTAGGCCACAGTACCTTTCCACACTAAAAAGCAACACCTAGCACTATGGCAGGTAGTGTTCTGTGCTACAAAAAATCTCTCTACCAAACTATAGGAGCAGAAGAAAATGACTGAACATATATCAGGCTCTTAAATATGGCTCAACCCTTCATCTTGATAACCTTGCATGTACTCTAGATCCTCAAAGACCCAAACTACAGAAATCAATACCAGAAAGCATGAGTACTCTCTCCAGCTCAAGCCCAAAGAGCAGAGGGATTAAGGGAACAGAACTGCTATCAGGTCAGGATTCTGTGTTAAGGAAAGAGAGAAGGGCTATGAAGCATACCACTAAGACTGAGCGAAGGAAACCATCATCTAAATGGGGTCACAATGGGTTCCTCTAAAAAGTCACTTCAGGCAAAGATTTGGATTTTTGAACCATGAATTACTCAACATAGTTCAAGCTAAGGTGCTTTAAAAGCTAACCCTCAGAGAAACTAACCTTAGAGATAAAGAATAGTGAGAAATAGGTAAAAATAAGGGGAGGGAAAAGAGATTGAAATTATTAATGATCTCAGGAAGAGAAGAATCAAGACCTTTTAACATAATCAGATAATTAAAAAGGGAAAATAAAAGATTGATAGCGAAAGGAAATATGGCCTCTAGATCTACTAAATGAATATAAACATCTATGAACAGATACCAAAAAAAACGAAGAAGAAAATGATCAAACACTTGATAAGATAGAGGAAAAGATGGAACTACATTATGTTGTTCCATGTAATTTAAAAGAGAAATGAGAAACATGAGAGCAAAATATATGGCCTGCACAGAAAAAATGATGTGAAGAATAGGAAAAACAAAAATGAAAACAAAACAAAACAAAAAAAACAAAACCCAAACTGGAATGTGCAATGGAAAGTTTTATGAAAGAAACAAAAGAGAGGACAATGCATTTGGAATGCAAGTATACAGAAGTTAAAACTAACCTAGAAGAAAATGAGCAAAACCAAAAATTAAACCCTATAACATTACAAGAAAATATGATTATCTAAGCAAAATATACAGATCTCAATGACAGGATGCCTATAAACTACCTATGTATCATTGGTCTCCCAAATGAACATTACAGCACCAGAAATCAAAATAACATAATGAAGAAACAAGATACCACCTGTTTAGAAATTCTAAACATTGAAAATGAAACATTAACTGAAATAATTAGTACATCAACTCAAGAACCAAAAAACACAAAAACAGGGGTGGAAAAGAGAGCAAATTCTAGGAAACATAATGATTAAATTTAACAAGTCAGATCTGAAACAAATTCTGAAAGTGATCAGGAAAAAGACTTTCAAATGCAAAAGAAAGTAAATTCAAATGACACAAAACTGAACTAACCAAAAATATAGGAGGGAATATGATTATTAAGAAAATTATGACAGTTAATGCTTAGGATGCAACTCAATTTTACCTATTTTGAAAATCTGAGTTTAATCAGAAATGAAAAAATGGACATTCAGCAATAAAGAGGTATTTGAAACATCCTTTGAAAAGAAAACAAAACTGAAAGATTATTTTCTTCTTGAAAATCACAAACAACACATATGGAGAAGGGAATTAATGCAGAAATCAAGGATTTAAACAGCAACAGCAGAGTGAAAGTAGGGAGACAGATAAATACATAGTTAAAGAGAGAGAGATCTAAATTCATATAAATACACCCATACATATATATGTAAATACACACATACATATGTACAAATTTATACATATGTGTGATTTATATACTCATACACACATATGTGTGTTTATATACATATATTTGTGTATATATATAGATGCCATGCATAATATATAATATACTTAATATATTACTATATATGTACATACACATACATACAAACACAAACATAGAGTTAGTGGTAAAGATGTGTGGGTAATACTGAAAAGAGAGGTAGGGGTCATTATGGATAAAATCTAGATACTCCCTGTTAACAGGTGAATCAGTGATTTCTTATGGAATTACATTATAAAATGGGAGGGTGAATGAAAGTTGGGAGGGCAGCAAGAGTCAAAAAGGGGATGTATTATGTGTCCAGGCCAAATTGAAGGTTAGCAATGAAAAGGATGTCACTCCTATGATATCTCACATAATCATATACATAGTTCTCATATACACTAAAATATTTGTGGCATAACTTATTATAAAAGCAAAGTTTAAATTAAATTAAAATCAAGTTAGATATGTATTGATTTGGGAATGGTTATACAAATTGTGATTCATTACTATAATGTAATATTACTGTGCTCTAAGTAATATATATGTTATGTATATGAAGACATAATTTTGATATACATATATATATATATGAATACAGATAAACATGGAAAGATATACAAGAATACATGCAGAATGAACTAAGAAGAGTCAAGAAATTATATACACAATAAAAAGAATGCAAGTGGAAGAAGCAAATATGTACAAAAAATAAAAATTATTTAAAAATAGTCATGCTCAAATATGAGTTGAATGAAGAGATATAAGATTATGGATCCACTCAACCCATTCATGAAAAGGGGAGGTCCACAAGGGGCACACATTACACATATTTCTGGACTTTTTAAATGTATCAATATTGTGCTGATTTCATTTTCCTCTTTGAAAAAAAATATTTTTTATAAGGGATGCCTCTGGGAAGAAAATGGGAAAGATACCGAGAGATAGCATAAAAAGAGAAGGCATTAATAAATATTATTTTACAAAGAAATATAAGCTCATAGAATATTGATTATTTCACATCTTTGTGTTGAATGTTTGGCAAAAAAAGATAATTATGATGACAATTACAGCTTTATACTAACATCTGGTTCAGAGAATGAGGAGGTAGAATAATTCTACTAAATTTTCAGCAAGATCCTCAATCACTTCGTTCTTTCACTTTTGAAGTTTGAATTATGTAAATAATTGCCATCATGTCCAAAAATAAACAAACAACCTAGTGGAATGAAAATCACAATCAGCAAACACTTGGTTTTGTAAAGAATAAATTAGGAGGGCCATGAACAGAATTTGTCTGAATAAAAATCCTGAGAAGAACAAGGTCTAGTGTCTTAAGGAAGTGTTGGTTCTGGTTGCCCTGTCAGAGATGCTCAGTGGAGAAATTACTATCACCAGAAGAATGATACAACAATGCATAAATGGTAATATGTGACCTTGATATAACAGAGAACTTAAGCAGAGAAAAATATTATCTTTTCAGAAGACCAGAAAAGTATTTTATATCTTAAGCATCAATCTCCCAGGAAAGTACAAAATATGATTGGTCACTGATTTATAATTCTTTTTCAATATGTGCTTACAAATCTGTTCATATTTTACAATTGTTTTTCTGGCACAGTGAATAAATAGCTCCAATAGTTGTGATATTTTTTCTTTATCATTTCTAGATACTACATCTCTTAATACATTTAGGGGACATAATCCATCTATACATAAGATTTTACAAGAAATCAATCCCTATATATTCTACTGAACAGGTAGCAAAATGAAACAAGAAAAAACAGATCCCTTCTCTTAGGGGTAAGCCCCCAAAAAACTAAATTCAGATTTAGTTGGTAAAAAATCTAGTTCTACTTTGTGGGAAAGACTATGCCCTTCACTTGAGCCATGGGCCTTACAATAGCAACAAGAGCTGAGCCAGCAGATTTAGACAATACAATTACTATCCCAGATGTATTATTTAAGCAAGGAGAATTTATAATAAAGAAAAAAATGGGCATTGGGGGATGGGAGATGAGGGTGGGGTAGAACAAGGATGGAGAAGAAAAAGTAAGGACTAGCCTGAGATCTCCCAAATTTCCTTCAAGATAACATTAAAATAACTCCTCAAAACAAATTGTTGAGCAGTCAAACACACAAAAGGAAAGAGTAAAGCAATTTTCTAATCCAAGAAAAACCAAAATGTTGCAGAAGAGGTCTTTCACACCAGAGAGTACAGTGCATCCTAGAGTAGGCAATGCCCCACTAAGATGGCTGTGGGTATCAGGGGGCACCTCAACTAGCAATTGAAGATTCTGGCTCCCTGAGCTCACAGATAGAAAACAGATTAAGCAAGGGGTCAGAAAGAAATTACAAGAGTCTCTTTACTTGCACTGGGTGTAAGACTGTTTCATTGCCCATACATTTATATGCATCAAATTTCCAGGGTGAAGAGAAAAGCTAGTAAATTAGAACTGGCAGCCACAGGGAAGGGAATACCTGGTCACAGTTTCAGGATAGAAAACAGTGCTTATGGAAGGGGGTGGCCAGGTAGCACAGTGAGTAAGAGCACCGGCCCCAGAGTCGGGATTACCTGGGAGCGAATCCGGGCTCTGATACTTAGTACCATACCCAGAAACACTTGGTCATGTAACTTTGAGCAAGTTACTTAACCCCAATTGCTTTAAGAAAAAAAAAAGAGTATGCTTATGGTTACTCACAGAATTTAAAGTCTGTCTCCAAGCTAAAATTTCCCCCAAAGTAACTCATATGTGGTTTAATCTTGTGTGTACAATAAATACACATTATTTCTTCTGAGAAACTTTTAAAATGTGAATTATTGGCTGTAGTCTGCCCAGACTCATTATAGTCAAAATCAAGATTCTGATTTCTCAAGACTTTGGTGATATATATGGGAAAATATGAGGCAAAACAAACAAACAAACAAACAAACAAATCACTAGAATAGAATTGTAAATATAGATAACACAGAAAGTAGCAATAATTGCAATGAAATGAAAACAATTACAACTCTAGACAATTATAGAAGTCTGTGAAGAAGGGCAACAATATTCATTATTCCAGATGTCTACACACAATTATATAGAGAAAAACACAAATAAATTTAGCAGTTAATCTAGAAATTTGATTTATTTTTCACAGCGGTAATTCATCAAGGATAAAATGTTTTCATATCCCTGTTTTATATATCTTTGAGTGCTGATGTGGTAGAAATGCTATAGAAATCCAGATATCTTATATTTTTACCTCATGAATGTGTTCAATTCATAATAATAGTGCTACGTAGTTCAATTAAGTATTTCATTTGTTAATTTTGTGAAGTATTGATTTGTACATAGAATCTAGATTGGAGTCAATGCTGTGATCGTCATAGATCACTGAAAAAAATCTTATTTCAAAATGACTTAGATTAATTCCTAATGTGGAAAACATTTGTCATATACATAAAAGTCCTTCCCTCTCTGACCAAACATTTAAAAAGTCATTTAAAAAAATAAAAGCATAATGACAAAAAATGAAATCAACAATAATTAGCAAGGATATTAGGTCTTTTGTATATAAGTGCTATTTGCTAAACTGACAGGTTTTTTAATCTAAGGAAAAGAAACAGAATTCAGATATAAATATTCTTCCCTACCTCTGAGAAACAAGCAAACAATAAATGTACAAGTTGTCTATTACAACAGCACCTGATGCTTTACCTCTACTTCAAGCTTTGTTCAAATTCTGAGATGTTGCATTGCAATTGACAAAAATGTAACAATTTTTTTAATTATCCCATTTTTCTCCACTATATTACACATATATTTAGCCTTTCAGAGTTTTTGATGATACACTATACTTTCCATGTGACAAGGTAAAATAGAGGTGATTTATTTAACTCAATTACTACATAAACTAAAATATGTATTCTTATTTGGCAAAAATATTATAATGTATTTCATAAAATATATGGTCTAGGAAAGAAACACTTGACTTGGAGTTAAAAGTCAGGTTTTTTTCATATGACTTTGTGAATAAACTTATGTGTAAAATTGGGCTACTTACTTATTGTCTCTCAATCTCAGGTTATTTACCTATATAAAGATAGAAAAATAAAACAGCTAAATTCTTAAGATCCTTTTTTGAACTGATATCCTACTGTTATCATGATAATTATTATCCCTTGGGAAAAGGAATAATAACAAACAAAATCATTAAAAGTAAGTATTTTGACATTAAACAATTAGACAATATTAACTCCTCCTATAGCCCTCAAATGTTTGTATTTGTTCAGTATAGGAAATTAAATGGATTGTGAAGGAGTAAAAGTGATCACTATAGTTTGCTTTAACTTATTCTTCCTTCATTATATTCAGAAATTATTTTGCCAGATGAGTCATGCACTGATTTAAAGGTTAGCATTTATGGGGGGGAGGGGAATAGGGCCAAGATGGCAGAGAGTAACCAGAAAGTTGCCTGAGCTCTCCTGTTTCCCTCAGAAGCAATGTTAAATCACACCTCTAAAAGAATTCTGGAGTGATAGAAAAATGACAGAGTGAAAAAAATTTCCAGCCCAAGATAACTTAAAGGGACTATGGGAAAGGTGAGCTTCACTCTAGTAAAGGGAGAACACAGTCCAATGCAGGTGTTATTAAGGCAAGCCAGCAGGAGGCTCTTAGCCACAGCACAGATCAGCAACCAAGTCCCTGTAGTCCTGGTTCAGAAGATCAGCAGCAAAGCAGGCCAGGTGTGAAGTCTCCACCACCAGTACAGCATGAAAATTCCCAGCCCTACCACCATGGGCACAAAAGGTGCAACTAGTCCAGGTCACCACAGCATAGTGGGCAAGCCACCAGCCCCCAAAATCATGATGCAGAAATCCAGTGACCAGATCCATGGCATTCAGTTCTAAACGTTTGGGACAGTGTTTCTTGTACTCCAGGAGCAGAGCTCAACTTTAAAAAATGGCAAAAAACAAAAAAGAGCCCTAACCATAGAAATTTACTATGGTGAAAGAGAAGGTTAAAACACAAATTCAGAACAGGGCAACAATGTCAAAATGAGTTCATGTGAAGCCTCAGACAGGAATATAAATTCTTTTCAAGTCCAAAAATTCTCTTGATATAGCTCAAAAAGAATTTAAAAAATCAAATAAGAGAAATAGAAGAAAAAAATTGTGGGGGATGAGAGTTATGAAGGAGAATTATGAAGAAAAAGAGTCAGCAATTTGGAAAAGGAAGAACAAACATTGTCTGAAGGAAACAACACCTTAAAAATAGAATTGGCCAAATGGAAAAGAAAGTACAAAAGCTAACTGAAGAATATAATTCATTAGAAATTAGAATTGGGCAATGAAAGCTAATAACTCACAAAGACATCAAGAACCAATCAATCAAGGGCAGCTATGTGGCGCAGTGAGAAAAGTGCTCGCCCCTGAATCAGGAAGACCTGGGATCAGTTCCAGCCTCAGACATTTAACACCCCCACCCCCCATACACACACGCAAACTGGCCATGTAACCTTGAGAAAGTTACTTAACCCCAATTGCTTACAAAAAAGAATCAAACAAACAAAACTGAAAGAATAAAAATACATAGAAAACAATGTAAAATGCCTCTCTGGAAAAACAAACAACCTGGAAAATACATCTAGGAGAGAAACTTTAAGAATTATTGGACTTCCTGAAGGCCATGATGAAATAAAATGCCTAGACAGCATCTTTCAAAAAATTATCAAGGAAAACTACCCTGATATCCTAGGACCAGAGGGTAAAATAGTCATTGAAAGAATCCACCATGCCCCTCCTGAAGGAGATTCCAAATTGAAAACTCCAATTCATACTGTAACCAAATTCCAGAATTTTCAGGGTAAGTAGTAAATGCTTAAAATAGACAAAAAGAAATGATTCAAGCACCAAGGAGCCACAATAAGGACTACATAGGATTTAGCAGCTTCTATGTTAAAGGATTGCAGGGCTTGTGATATGATATTCTGGAAAGCAAAAGAGCTTGGATTTCAAGTAAGAATCATCTACTCAGCAAAAATTAACTTAATCTTTTTTGGGAAAAGATAGTTATTCAATGACATAGGGGATATTCAAACTTTTCTGATGAAAATACTAGAGCTGAATAGAAAACTTGATCTTCTAATGTAAGACCCAATAGGAACATGAATGGATAAACAGGACAGAAAACAAAACAACACATGGTATTCAATAAAATTAAACTATGTGCATCCCTACATGGGAAGATGATACCTGTAATTCATAAGAACTGCATCTCCATTAGGGAAGTTTGAAGCAGAACACTTAGCAGGTATGTGAATAAGTTGACTTTGATTTGATGATAAAAAATAATCTATTTAAGTGGTGAGAAGGGATTGTAGTAGCAGAAGAAAAAAGGAGGTGGAATGGTGTAAATTATATCACATGAAGAGCCACAAAAGGCCTGTTACAGTAGAAGGAAAGAATGGAGGGAATGAGCATTGTTTGAACCTTTCTCTCATTGGTTTTGGCTCAAAATGCTAATAGTATAAACACTCAGTAGAGTAAGGAATCTATCTTGCCCTATAGAGAAGTGTGAGGGGAAAGGGTAAAAAAAAGGGAGGGAGAGCTGATAGAAACTATGACAGATTGGGGGATGCAGTGGTTAGAACCAAAGAATTGGTGAGGTGCGACAAGATGGAAAGAGAGAGAAAAGGATAAAAAGGGAGGAAGATAGGATGGAGGAATATACACAGTTTGTTATTATAACTGTGAATGTGAATGGGATGAACTCTTCTAAAAAAAGAAAGCAAATGACAGAGTGGATTAAAAAAACAGAATCTTATGATATGTTGTTTACAAGAAACACATCTGAAGTAGCAAGATACAAATAGAGTAAAGTTGGAAGGCTGGAACAGAATATATTATGTTTCAGCTGGAAGTGGAAAAAAAAGCAGTGGTAGCAATCCTGATCTCAGAAAAAAGTAAGGAATTCTTTGATGATGCAATTGTGATGCTGATACCTAAACCTGGAAAAGACAAAATAATAAAATAATATTACAGACCAAACTTTCTAATGAATATTGATGCAAGTTTTAAAAATAAAATATTATAGCTATTTAACACAAGGGTTTTACATTATGACCTGGTTGGATTTATATCAGAAATTTGAGGCCAGTTCAATATTAGGAAACTATTAACAAAATTCTCCATATCAATAGCACATCCTATGACTTTCTCAATAGATGCAGAAAACCTTTTGACAAGATATAGCACTCATTCCTATTGAAAATACTAGAGCATGTAGTAATAAATGTACTTTCTTAACATGATAAGGAGTATCTATCTAATACCAGAAGTAAGCATTATCTGTAATGGAGATAAACTACAAGCCTTTCCAAAAAGAATAGGAGTTAAATAAGGATGACCATCCCCACCACAATAATGAAATATTGTGCTAGAATTATTAGTTATAGTAAAAAGAGAAGAAAAAGAAATTAAAGAAATCAGAATAGGCAATGAAGAAAACCAAAACTATCATACATTGTAAAAGATATGATGGCATATTTAGAGAATCTTAGGAATCAAGTGAAAAAAATGCTTTAAAAATTAACTATTTTAGCAAAGATGCAGGGTATAAAATTAATCCACATAAATCACTGGCATGTCTATATATCTATATCTACATCTATATCTATATCTCTCTATAACTATAAATTTATATCTATAGATATCAACTTATATTGCTAGATATGATAGATAAATCTATTGATATATATATATATATATATATATAGAAATAGAATTATATATAAGTGTGTATGTGTGTGTGTGTGCATGCGTGTGTGTAGCCAAAAAAACTCAGCAAGGAGATATAGGAGAAATTTCATTTAAAATAACTGTATACCATATAAAGTACTTGGTAGTCTACTTGCCAAGACAAACCCACAAACACAATTAACAAAAATTACACAAATAAAATAAGATCTAAGGAACTGGAAAAATATGAATTGCTATGGATAGGCAAAGTCAATATAACAACAATTACAATTCTACTTGAATTAATTTACTTATTCAGTATCATAGCAATCAAACTTCTAAAAAATATTTTATAGAACAAGAAAAATTAACAAAATACATCTGGAAGAGGAAAAGATCAGTAATAGCAACAGAATTGATGAAAAAAAAAGCAAAGGAAGGTGGCCTAGCTTTCATTGGCCAAGCAACAGTAATCAAAACTATTTGGTACTGGCAAAGAAATAAGAGTGGTGCATTAATGGAATGGATTGGATATACAAGACACAGTAGGAAATTATTGTAGTAATCCACGCTTTTATAAATTTAAAAATTCCAGCTTCTGAGATGAGAATACATTATCTGACAAAATTTCCTGAGAAAACTGGAGAATGGTATTGCAGAAAATAGGCATAGCCCAACATCACATGCCACATATAAAAATTAGGTTAAAATAGGTCTATGATTTAGATGTAAAGAGTGATACCATAAGCAAATTGGGAAAGCAAGGGATAGTTTACATCTCAGATCTATGGAGGAGGGAAGAAATTAAAACCAAACAAGAAATAAAGAATATTATGAAACATAAAATAAATCCTTTTGATTGCATTCAATTAAAAAGATTTTCACAAACAAAACCAACACAACCAAGATTATGAGGAAAACAAAAAGACGTGAAATAATTTTTACTGCCAGTGTTTCTGATAAAGACCTCATTTCTAAAGTATATAGAGAACGCTCCAAATTTATAATAATACAAACCATTCACCTGTTTATGAAAGGTCACAGGATAGTAATAGGAAGTTTTCAGATAAAGAAATTAAAGCTAACATGCTCTAGATCACTAATGATTAGCGAATTGCAAATTAAAACAACTCTGATGTACCACCTCACACCTATCAGATTGGCAAACATGACAAAAAAGGAAAATGCTCATGGAACAGTTCCAAGGACCCACAAGAAACCTTGATTGGCAGCTGGTCCTTGTTAAGGGTTTGTGGGACCCTCTCACAAAATGGTGAATCCAGACAAGCCATCAAAACTGTGTGCACCCCAAAACTATGTTCAATGGAGATCCTTACCCAAGTAATACACAGAGTCTTCTCAAGGTAAGAAGCAGAAAAGAATGATTTACTACAATCTCGAAAAAGGGCGACCCTCTTGCCCCCCTTCTGACAATATACAGGGAGGAGAAGCAATTTACAAAAGGAACTAGCAAAGTTATAAAGCCCTAATGCAGAATTCTCTCCCATCCCCCTACTGACCCTTTTCTTCCATTGGCTGGAAGTCAGGTGCAAAATCTAATTTTGGCAATCCACCCAGAACAAGGAAACAGTGACCACCCAATGTACATATGAGAAAGCAATTCTGTCCTTATTTGGCATATCATATTCTGAGGTGTCACTGAGGAGAGGGGTGACTCCCTACAACTCTGAGTTCTGAGTCCAAGAAGATTATATTTCTCAAAGAAAACTGCCCTGATGTTTTAGTACCAGAGTGCAAAATAGAGGTTGAAAGAATCCACTGATCACCTCCTGAAAAAGATCCCAAAAAGAAAACTCCTAGGAATATTAGAGCCAGGTTCCAGAATTCCCAGATCAAGGAGAGAATATTACAAGTACTCAGGAAGAAACAATTTGAATATTATGGAAACACAATCAGGATAACCCAGAATCTGGCAGCTTCTACAGTGAGGGATCGAAGGGCTTGGAATATGATATTCCAGAGGTCAAACGAGCTGGGATTAAAACCAAGAGTCACCTATCCAGCAAAACTGAGTATCATGTTTCAGGGGAAAATATGTTCATTCATTGGAATAGAGGACTTTCAAGTATTCTTGCTGAAAAACACAGAGTTGAATAGAAAATTTGACATTCAGATACAAGAAGCAAGAGAAGCATAAGAAGGTAAACAAGGAAAAGAAATCATAAGCAACTTATCAAAGTTGAACTAAGTTCAAACGTATCAAAGTTGAACATTCCTACATGGAAAAACAATAATTACAACTTATGAAACTGCCCTCTGTAGTTAAAGGGATTAGAAATATATATGTCTATGTATGAGGGTATATGGGCGTATGAATACATATGTGAATGTTTGTATATATGTTTACAGGTATACATAGATAGAGGGCACAGAACCAATTTAACAGGAAGGGATGACACTTAAAAGGTGAAATTAAGAGGTGAGAGGAATATAATGAGAGGAGATGGGGAGAGACAGAATTGGGTAAACTATCTCATACAGAAGAGCCAAGGGAAAATGGTTACAAGGGAGGGGAAGAATAGCAAGGTAAAAGGGAATGGGTCAACATTATTCCCATTGAATTTGGCTTGAGGAGGGAGTGAAATACACACTAAATATGTTATCTCACCCTCCAGGAGAGTAGGGGAGAAGGGGATAAGAGGGAGTATGATGGAAGGGAGGGCAGGCTGGGGGTAAGGGAAGTTGGAATCACCCACTTTTGAAAAGGAATGGGATCAAAGTAGAGAATAGAACAAGTGGGAGGTGGGATAGCAGGGAGGGAAATATAGTCAGTCTTTTAGAATATATCCACTATGTTATTGTTTTGCATTAGCCACACATGTACAACCTATACTGAACTGTTTATCTTCCCAGTAAGGGTGGGTGACAAAGAATGAAGGGAATGAATCTGGAATTGAAAGTTTTAAAATCAAATATTCAAATATATATGTGTATATATATATATACATATATATGTGTGCGTTTGTATTTATATATACTATTAGTAATACCATCTTACATGTAATTGGGAAATAAGATATACAGGCATTGAGACAGAGACCCACTGGAAAAGTCAAAAGGGATATGGGAGAAAATATGGGAGAGAGCAGATTGGAGGAGGGGATATCCTTTGGGACTGCTATTTTTGGGCGGTGGGCAGGGCAAAAACGGGGAGAAAATTTGTAACTCAAAATCTGGAGGAAATGAATGATGTAAATCAGAAGTTAATAAATCATTTAAAAAAAAGAAAAAAAAAGTGACCATAGCAAAATTTCTACAAATCTATTTATAGCTTAAGAAAAAGGCATTGATTATGATCTCAATCTCCATTTTTCCCTAAAAGATTCTTATTCTACAGTCCCTCTAAAAATCATTTGAAACTGAACAAAACTTCTTGGTTTTCATTACATGACTTGCCTTATATAGACACTCTAAGTTATTTTTCCTTTTTCTTTTTTTTTTTGTTCCGATCAAAGAAAACCTCCTTAGCCAAATGGTTCAAAAATAGAGTTGTCCTCTTATTTCTCCCAGTGTGATGACTGTCTTTTCTAATAAAGACAGAAACAAATAAGTAGAACTTCCCTGGATAACCTAATAAGTGTATCTATGTTGTTCCCCTTTTGATACTCCATGCTAATTAGAAAGCATTTTTGTTTATACACTAATACATAAAAATTTACTATGATAGCAACTTCCAGTTGCCTCTATTCTTCTTGTTAGAGTTGTGCTTCCTTTTTTTAGTACCTGTTAAGCCCATTTGAAACAAAACAGAACAAAATAATTTTTAAACACAGGCCTTGTTTACAAATTGGCTGAAGAATTGCATTTGAAAACTATGAAGGGAAAACATTAACATCTGTCAAAGAGATAAACTGTTTCATCACCTCTGGCTATTACTCTGTTCAAATTGGAGTGACTATTAGCATAACAATAAAGACTAGGGGGTGAAGTGGTGAAAGGGCCCGTTTTGGATTAGGATGATTTCTTGGTTTTACTCTGCCCATTTTAAGGCCACAAGAAGCAGCCACATCAGGATGTCTTCTGATGATATAGATATTCCCTCTCCCCAAACCCATCATCACCTAAGACTCTAATCGCTCGCTAGGAAGAAGGTTGTAGGGTTAATCTATTCTGAGATTGTTGATTAATACAATTCTAAAGTTTACAGAAAAATTGTGTAATATGCCCATTGAATGTATGAAGTATGAAGGCAATGAAGCATCACCTACGTTCATGAGTGGCATGATTAAGAGTGTGGAGGTTCCAAGTGTGGTTTTGTTTTTATTCATATAGGTATTATGTATGCATATATGTATATATGATTTCTCTTTGGGAAAAGATGGGAGGGAAGTGTAGTTAAGATCTGGAAAGAGCTTCACAATTTTCATCTAATTTTATCTTTAAAATAGCCCTGGAAGGAAAGGCAATTCAACCTTGTCTCCCCATTTTAAAGTTGAGGAAACTGAGACAAATGTAATATGACTTTCCCACAATCAAATAGCTTGTAAATAAGTGTCTGAACCTACATTTGATCTCAATGCTCTCTTCACTGAAACACCTAGATGCTTTTGCTAACATAATCACAATCTCAGTGCATTCCTAATTAATGCTACTGTCCAATCACTCCTCCTCACAACCACTAAATAAGAGACCTGACTATGTCACTCTTTTGTTTAAGAAAGCTTCAAAAGATCTTCATTGATTTTAACTTAAAATATGATATCCCTTTTTGATATTCTAGCCCCTTCATAATCTGACTTCAATCAGTCTTTCCAGAATTGTTTTCCATTAATCTCTTTAAAAATACAGTGTCCCAAGGAATGGTAAAGTGGGTAGAAAACTGGACCTGGTGTCAAGAACACCTGAGTTCAAATTCTGCCTTAGACAGTTTTTTAGATGTGTGCCCTAGGCAAGTCACTTTCTTACTCTCAGTTTCCTCATTTATAAAAAGGGGATAATAATAGACTCAACCTTACAGGATTCTTGTGAGGATCAAAAAAGATAATACATAAGAAGTTCTTTGGAAACTTCAATGTTCTCTATAAATGCTGGTTATGATTATCACTCAGAGGAGAGTGGATAAATGAAAACTTCTAAATATGAAGAAAAATAATTGACAAACCTGCTATAGATAATGGTGAATTATTCTTTGTTTTAATTTAATATGCTATTTTCCCCAATTACATGTATAAACAAGTTTTAATATATATATATTTTTTTATTTTAAGCTCCAAATTCCCTTCCCCTACATTGAGAAGGCAAAATTTATGATATGGGTTATACATGTGTAGTTCAGCAAATCATATTTCCATGTTAGTGATGGTAAAGAAACAGACAAAAAAATGAAAAATATGGTTATTTTTGCTTTTTGGAGGGCGATTGGGGTTAAGTGACTTGCCCCAGGTCACACAGCACAGCTCTTTGGGTTAAGTGTCTGAGGCCAAATTTGAACTCAGATCCTCCTGACTCCAGGGCTGGTGCTCTATTCACTGAATCACCTAGCCACCCTGAAAGAAATATGCTTCAATCTACATTCAGACTCCATCATCCTATCCGTGGGGTAGATAGCATTTTTAATCCTAAATAATTCAGAATAGTTTTGATTCATTGAATTGCTATAAGAAGCTACCTCATTAAGAGTAGACCATCACAAATGTTGTTACTGAAAACAATGTTTTCTTGGCTCTCCTCATTTCACTTTGCATTAATTCATAAATCTCTTTCCAGGTTTTTTTGAGAATATTCTGCTTCTCATTTCTGATGGCATACTACTATTCTTTTACTATCTTATACAATTCGTTCAATCATTCCTCAATTGATGGATATCTCCTAAATTTCCCATTCTCTACCAAATATTTTTGCACCAATAGTTCCTTTTCCTTTTTGCTTTATATCTCTTTGGGATACTTACTTTATAGTTGTCAAAGAGTCTGGATGCCCTTTAGGTATAGTTCCAAATTGCTCTATGGAATGGTAGAATCAGTATACCACTGCACCAGTGGTGTTTTAGCATCTCAATTTTTTCCAAACCTCCCCCCCCAACATTTGTCTTTTTCCTTTTCTGTCACACTAACCAATCTGATGAAGTTGTTTAATTTTGCATTTCTCTAATCAATAGTGATTTGGAAATTTTTAAAAAAATATATTACTATAGACAGCTTTGGTTATTTCATCTGAAAACTGCCTGTTTATATCTATTAACCATTTATCAATTTGAGGGATAACTCTTTTTTAAATTTTTTTCATTTACATCTTTCATTTCCACAAGATTTTGAGTTACAAATTTTCTCCCCATTTTCCCCTACTCACCACCACAATACAGCGATCCCACTGAATATCCCACTGAATATCCCACTGAATACCCCCAATCTGTTCTCTCCCATATCTTACCCCCATCCTCCCTCCAACTTTCCAATAGTGTACAATGAATCTCTATGGCCCAGTGCATGTATATCTTATTTCCCAGTTACATGTAAAATTGTATTAAAATATGTGTATATATGTTTAAATATTTGATTTTAAAATTGTGAATTCAAGATTCTTTCCCTTCCTCTCATCACCAATCCTCACTGGGAAGATAAGCAATTCGATATAGGTTGTACATGTGTAGCTATACAAAACATTTCCATGGTGGATATATTGTGAAAGACTGACTATATTTTGCTCCATTCTATCCTACCCCCCCCCTTGTTCTATTCTCTATTTTGATCCTGTCCCTTTTCAAAAGTGGGTTCTCCACTTTTGTTCTATTCTGTTGTATTGTTACTTTTGGTGACAGAGAAAACAGCAGACTAAGAATTACACATCTGTGTTTTCTTTCTCTTTTGCCCTTTTCCTTGCTTTATCCACCCCATGCATTGATCTCATAATCTTCCTCCTTGTTCAAGATACATCCAACCCAAACAAAACCAAACCCCAAAATTATATTATCCATAAGTTTTCATAAATATATTTATCATTTAATTCCAATTTTGGCCAATCTCAGAAAAAAAACAATTCCTTCTAGATATTTTGATATCATATTTTTTGGGGTTGTCCGTCCTACATTGATCAAGCACATCCACACAGGTTTATTCTCTGTCTCTGTCTCTCTCTCTCTGTCTCTCTCTCTCTGTCTCTCTCTGTCTCTGTCTCTCTGTCTCTCTCTGTCTCTGTCTGTCTGTCTGTCTGTCTGTCTGTCTCTCTCTCTCTCTTTCTCTCTCTCTCTCTCAATATAGTTTAGATGCATCCATTTCAAGATCTTTGGAAAATTTTTATTTTTACTCAACACTATCATTTATTTTTTTGTATTTAGAATTTATTCCTTAAAAGTTTGCCAGTTCCATTTGAAATTTCTAGTAAACTTTTGGTGCATAGGATCCTATCATTCCTATAAAATCTTAAAAATTCATGAATCTAAAAGGTATCATACATTTCACACTATGAATCTCTTCTTACCATTTGATATTACAGACATTGACAAGGTAGCAACATTCTCACTAAGGTTCCCATAATTTCTATCCTAATAATTCCATTCATCTTGTTGCTAAAATCCAGATGCAGAATTGTATTTTCTCCTGTTGTTCCCTGTACCTTTTGAAAGACAGAATTATAATTAAGGCAAGTCAAGTATTTGTTCATTGTTCATCTTTGGGAAGAAATAAAGTTATCTGGGTAGTTGATCACTCCCCTTTCTTCTTCTATATCATTACTATGTAAATCATCAGTATATAAATTAAAGAGAATTCTTGTTTCAATATAGATTGCTTTATTAGGCCTCTGCAGTTCCTTAGATCTCTAAGACTCTGGGATTCAGAAAGTCACAGAATCTCAGATGCCAGAAATCTCAATCAAATGGTGTTGACCATTAATTCCCTAGATCTGAAGTGGCTGGTCAAATCTATCAGAAAATAATCCTGTCAAGACAAATATTTGCATGATCTGCTTTTTCAATCAAAAGGAACTCTAGCCTTCTTCGGAGTTATTTAAGCTAAAACTCATACAATTTTAATTTCTAGTGCCCCCTCCCTCAGAAATTATTTTTGTTTTGTATCTACTTCATATTAATTTGTTTACCTAGTATATCCTTCCCTTATTTCTCTCTACTTGATCATATGATATCAATTTTCATCTTTTTGCAAATGATCCCTACACTTAAATTAATTTTAAATTCTCTTATGAACTCCACATAATTTCATCCTAGATGATCTACTATACTGTGAATTGAATATCCTTCCCCACAGCCTTTATTTCACCTGTTTTCCAAATTCCTACCATAATTCTCACCTATATTAAAAAACATAGAATCATCCTTCTTCTTCCTCACTCTTATCAGTCTAACATCAATAAAATCTAAACTCCTCAATCTAGTATTTTCCCTGAAATTTTAGTCCAACTTATATTTAAGTTAGTTTCCCTTTATCATTTAAAGATCAGGATAAGCATGTCTGATTTTTTTAAAGTAAGATTGATATTATTGTTAAAAGATAGTAGAAGTGAGAAGGATCTGTTATAATGATGATTTATATTTTTCTAAACTCTCAGATTTTCAGGTAAAGTAAGAATCCTTCTGGATGCCTGTAAAAAATGTTTCAAGTGACTGATGAAATATTTATCCTTAAAAAAACAAAACCATCATCATCATTATCATCTATGACAAATGTCTAGTTCTTTAAAACACAGTATTTGAAATCCTTTGGTGCTTGAGTAGATGCTATGAAAGTGTATTTTCATGTATGTACCAAAGGAATAGTTTCCTGGTACTAAGGGCCAGTGGTATTGCCCAGTGGGGAAAAAAAAATATGATATACAGAGTCAAAGAACATGGATCAGAAACCAGCTATTCTGTTTTAAATTTGGGTTATCTTAATTCCTTTATGTGGAAAATCCAAGGTCCCTTCCAGATTGGTCTGTGATTTCCTGATCATGGTGGCAACTGTCATAATGTCAATGGATTGCAATTTAGCAGTGATAACAATGCTTATGTATGTGTATATGTGTTCTTCCAATGCTCATCAATTTCTTAAATCTCTTTCTTTTACATATAAAAAAGTTACCCAATTACATGTTAAAACAATTTTTAAATTATTTTTTCTTCAAATTTTGAGTTCCAAAATGTATTCCTTTCTCTTCTCCAACATTGAGAAAACTAGAAATTTAACATGGGTTATATATTTGTAGTCATGCAAAACACATTTCCATGTAAGTTATGCTGTGAAAGACAAATAAAAAACAATATGAGAAAAAGTAAAGAAAAAGAAGCTTTGATCTGCCTTCAGACTCTACCCAGCAGTTCTTTCTATGGAGAAAGCACCCTTTTATCATAATCCTTTGGAATTGTCTTGAATCATTCTATTACTCAGAATAGCTAAGTCATTCACAGTTGCCTATCATACAATATTGTTGCTACTGTAGGCAGTGTTCTCTTGGTCCTGTTCATTTCACTTTTACAGTAATTCACATTAGTCTCTCCAGGCTTATCTGAGAACATCCTGTTCAACATTTCTTATAGGGAAATAGTATTCAATCAAAATTATATACACCAACTTGTTTGGCCATTCCCAGATTTAGGGGTATCATTTTGATTTTCAATTCTTTGCCACCAAAAAAGAGGCACTATAAATATTTTGGACATTTTTAAAATCTCTTTGGGATAGACAACTAGTAGTGGTATTGCTTGGTCAAAGGGTCTACATGACTTTATAGCACTTTGGACATAGTTCCAAATTGTCCTCCAGAATGGTTGAATTAGTGTGCAGCTTTGCTGACAGAACCTTAGTGTCTCAATTTTCCCACATCCTTTCCAACATTTATCATTTTTCTTTTGTGTCATATTAGCCAATATAATGAGTATGGGTGATAGTTCAGAGATAATTTAATTTGCATTTATCTCATAAATAATGATTTAGATCATTTCTTTTTTTACATAACTTTGATTATTTTCAAAAATGCTTTTCTTTTGACTTTTCCCTTCCCCAATTTCCCCTTCCCTTTCAAATAACTAAACCCGTCTTCTCTTATCCCCTTCCCCTCCTATTTTCCTGTATGGTAAAATAGATTTCTACATACAACTGAGTGTTTAAGTTTTCACTCTTTGAGACAATTCTGGTTGAGTAAGGTTCACATACTTCCCCACCCAACTTCCACTCTACTATAAAACGTCTTTCATGTCTCTATTATGTCAAATAATTTACCCTCTTCTTTATCTCCTATTCTTCTTCTCCAAGTGCATTCTTCTTTCCCACTCCTTTATGTATTTTTTAAATTTTTGTACAATCATTCCATCATATTCAACTAATACCCATGACCTCTATGTATACTCCTTTTAACTGCCCTAATAAAGAGTATGTTTAAATGAGTCACAACTATCATTTTCTCATGTAGGAAATTAAAGAGTTGAATATTATTTAATCCCCTTTGATTTATCGTTCCTTTACCATTTTATGCTTCTCTTGAAACTTATATTTGAAAATTAAATTTTCTATTTAGTTCTCGTTTTTAATCAGGAATGCTTGAAAGTTCTCTGTCTCACTTAATATCCAGTTTTCCCCTGAAGTATTAAACTCAGTTTTTCTTAGTAGGTGATCCTTAGATATAATCTTAGCAATTTTCCCCTGTATAATATCACATACCAAAGCTCTCTGATCCTTTAATGTAGAAACTGTTAGATCTTGTGTTATTGTACTGTGGTTCCACACTATATGACTTGTTTCATTTCAAAATTTCTGTTGCAATATTTTCTCCTCAACCTGGGTCCCTAGAATTTGACTATAATATTCCTGGCAGCTTTCATTTTGGTAAGTCTTTCAGGAGGGGATTGTTGGGTTCTTTCCATTTCTATTTTATGTTCTTTTTCTAGAAGATCAGGGCAGATTATTCCTTGATAATTTCTTGAAAGATCGTGTTCAGTTTATTTTTAATTTTATCATGGCTTTCATTAATTCTGAAATCATCTCTCCTGGATTTATATTCCAGGTCAGTTTTTTTTCCCAATGAGATATTTCACATTTTCTTCTATTTTTCTATAATTTTAACTTTGTTTGATTGTTTCTTGATGTCTCATAAAATCATTATATTCTACTTGCCCAATTCTAGTTTTTAGGAAATTATTTTCTTCAGTGTTGTTTCATATCTCCTTTTCCATTTGGCCATTTAAAAGGAATTTTTCTCTTCCATGACTAATTCAGCTTTTGAAGGCATTCTTCTCCTCTTGGATTTTTGTGCCTCTTTTACCATGTGTCCTTTTCTATTTTTAAGGATTTTTTTCCTCCTTTACCATGTTTACATCCACACTACTCTTTTTATGATCTTGTTGCCTCAATATTATTTTTCTTCACAGTTTTATCTTGCTCTCTTACTTGATTTTAAAAATCCATTTTTTCAGTTCTTCCATGGCTTGAGACTAATTCATATTTTTCATTATATTTTGCATATGGTAGTTTTTACTTCGTTTTCTTCTGAGTTTGTTTTTATTTTCCTTTTTATCATAGAAACTTCCTATAGGCAGGATATTTTTCTCTTGTTTGCTCTTTCTCCAGGCTATTTCTTGACTTTTAGCTCCATGCTAAATTTGCATTCTGATCTAGGGCTGTAGAGCATACCATCCCAAGCTTCAGGTATTTTGTGCAGCTGTTTTCAGAAATAATTATGGGTATCTGCAAGTTTTCAGTTCTTATCATGTGGTATAAGCTAAGGATAGCTGTGTTTACTACACACATATACTGTGTCCTAGTCTGTAAGTGACCAGAAATATTCTTTTCCACCCTGGAACTGTGGCCAGGGTCACAGGTCCCCTGCAGCCACAGGCTGTGGTGTGCTAGTATTCCTTCTCACCCTGGGATGGAGACCAAGGAATATAACTTAGATCCAAGTATGGGTAATGCAACAGAGTTCTGATCCCCATGCCAGCCAATGGATCCTTGTAATCTTCTTCTGACCAGTTTTCTGACCCCCTTACCATCTATGGCATGAAAAGTCTGGAAACCATTGTTGCTGCCACCAAATCAGTGGACCCAAGACCTGTTCCTGATTTTCTGGGGCCTAATCTTTGCTGATGCAATCAATGCTGGACTGTGCTCACCTCTTTCCATGGTATAACAGATCTTTCCTGCTGACCTAAATTGCCTTGACATGGTAAATTATTTCATCCCATCTTTTTGTAGGTTCTGCTGTTGAGAATTTGTTTTGAGGAATTACTTAAAGGTCTTCAGAAGAATTTGGGGGAGAACGCAAGTGAGTCAATCTTTTTTACACTATCTTGGTTCAGTACACATTAATTCTTTTTCTAGAATTGTCTTCTTTTACAATTTTTGGCCTTCACATTATTATTTTACTGTTTATGTTGGAAATTTTTATTATACTTGATTATACTTAATTTTATGATGTAGAAATTTATCATATTTATTTCAATATGTATTACATTGTATAAAATATTACAGTTTATGTTAACAAATTGATATGTCTAGCATTCTCAGCTCTGTTTTCTTATGGCATCATTTTCAATTTATTGGTCTTTGATGTATCTCTGGAAAAAGAGTGACTTGAAGGTGCTAAAAAAGCAACATGCCTATGATTTCTTATATATTACTCAAATGTGGACAAGCTTGATGTGGAGGATGGTAGGCATCTGGAGAAAGCAAGATGGACAGGAAGGTACTTTGTAAAAATATCTCACTCCTATATCCCATTTTGAGATTTTTTTTCTGTAAACAAGCTCTAGATTGTAACCATTGGTTATAGCAAATGGAGAAGTTTTGAATTCTGTGAATAAGTCCACTTATCTCGGCAGTATACTTTCCAGGGATGTACACATTGATGTTGGGTTGAAGTATTCATCGCCAGAGCTAGTTAATTCTTTGGGAGGTTCTGAAGAAAAAAAGTGGTAGAGAAGAGGTTTTACACTGACTACCAAAGTAAAGACCAACAGATTCATTGTGCTGATGTCATTGCAGTATGCCTGTGAAACCTGGCAAAGTATGCCAGTACCATTCCAGGAAACTGAATTGTTTCCATTAGAATTGTCTTAGGAAGATTCTGAAGATCACCTGGCAGGATAAGGTACCAGCCTGTGAGGTCTTTTCTTGGACTAAACTGCCAACCCTTCAAACGCTACTGTAGAGAGCACAAGCCCAATGGTCTGGCCATGTTGTTTGAATGCCAAACGTAGTAGAAAATGAAGTATTGCCTAAAAGACTCTTTTTATGGAAAACTCACACAGGGCAAGTACTGTCATGGTGGTCAGAAGATACAAAAGAAGAGGACTCTCAAGCTCCCTTTTAAGAAGTTTTAGATAAATTATGTGACATGGGAAATGCAGAGAACATCCTGTGCTCTATGAGCAGAGCAGAATTAATGTAGTTCAAAAGAAATGTGAGATGCAAAAATTCAGAGAACCACCTCAAATATTAACATTGACTATTTGTGCCATGATGTGTGGGGGAGCATTCTGAGCTTTTATTGTTCTGACCTGCCACAGTGAGACACACTGCCACCTGACTCTCAAGTAATGATGTTATTTTGGTCTACCAACCAACCAAGGTTGGATATTCAAATAGGAGCAATAAAATATCGTCCTGGTATTTTTATTCAGCTTTTGAAGATAATACAAATCTATTAAATATGCTATTATAGAGGACTTTATAATTTTAAAAAGTACATTTTTACACTGTTTCAGTTGATCATCTTGATAGCCTAGTTCAATAAATCATTCAAAGGTTATGTTTGTCATTCTGCAAATGAAGTAACTCAGGCCATGCAGGTTAAGGTACTAACCAAGATAAAATAACTAGTTATTGGTAGATTTGAGATTCTAACTTACCACTTATGATTCTGCATCTAATGGAATTATAGAACTCTGTCGTGCTGCCTGCCATTATCTGTGAAAAAAAATATTTTATCCTGGTTAAATAATTGTTAAAGTTGCAAACAAAGGGAAAGAGAACTTAGGACAACTTTGTGAGATGTGCTTGATATCTTAAGCACTCAAAAATATCATAGGATTTCAAAGTTGTCACTATCATGACTAAGATAAGAAAGATGACTGCCATAGAGTTCTGGTGTTTTATTGGAAAATCTTGTTCAGAGTCTTGTATTAGGTATTATCCAAAAAAATCCTCCCTAGATTTGATAGTTCATTTAGGTTCAAATGGTTATTTCAAAGACAAAGATGTAGTGACCTCCATCTCCTCCCCAACAGACTTTATAGACTCTAAATCAGGGATATGCTTGTAAGGGTTTAACAATCATCTCTCTTTGGAAAAATAATATCTCTAGATTTCTAAGTTTAATCTGTATTATTAACATTTTTATCTATTGCTTTCTTAAATCTAGAGTAGACAATCAAGAAAATAATAAATTAAGTTGTGATTTGTAAAACACTATTTTATGGAAAACTCACACAGGCAAGTGCTGATCTCGGAGTTGTAAATATCCACTAAAAATTAATGGCAATTTCCACTTGAACTGGCTCCAGTACACCTTTGCCTCAATTCATTCATTCAATAAACATTTATTAAATTCTCCTTCTATACATAGCACTCAGCTAGATTATAGAAACTAAAATGTTTAGAAATGCATGATCTCTGCCCTCATGCAATTTATTTTCCAATAGGAGAAATAACAATGATAGCTCATGTTTATTTAAGGTTTACAAAACACTTGGGGTGGCCAGGTGGGGCAGAGAGTAAGAGTGCTGGCCCCAGAGTCAGGAGACCTGGGATCTGTTCATGCCTCAGATACTCAGCACCCACAAAAAATAACTGGCTATGTAACCTTGAGCAACTTACTTAACCCTGATTGCTTAAAAAAAACCAAACAACAAAACCAAAAACACTTTACAAATGCTATCTCCTTGTATCCTCTCAACTAGCTTTGGGAAAAGGTACTGTTACTATTCTTACTTTAGAGATGAGGAAACAGGGGCAGATAATGATTAAGTCACTTTCCCAGTGTTACAAGCTTAATAAGTGTCTGAAGCTGGATGTGAATTCAGGACTTCCTGATGCCAAGTTTTGGGTTCTATCCACTGAACCATCTAGCAGCCTAGATGTTCCAGGAACTGTGTTAGTCACTGGGAATATACAAGAAAAGGCATAAAATAGTCCTTGCTCTCAAGAAACTTTTGGTGTAATTGGAGGACAACATGAAAAAACTACTATGTGTAAATGAAAGGCATAGAGAATAAATTGGAGATAATCTCAGAAGGAAGGCAGTAAGAAGAATTTAAAAAGGTTTCTTGCAAAAGATGGGACTATGACCAAGACTTGCAGAAAGCCTGGGAAACCAAGAAGCAGAGATGAGAAGTAAGAGAGTTCCAGGCAGGGGGGAACCTCCAGTGAAAAATACACTGTCAGGAAATAATATTCTTTTCTAGGAACACCAAGGAGGCCACTGTCCATGGATTCCAGAGTATCACAATCATATTAGTAGAGAACAAACCTAGTACTAAAAAAAGTAACTTATTAAGACCTCAAAAAAAGAGTGGCCAATTTCCAACTAATATCTGTAAGTTTTGTATTATGTAAACTCCAAACAAAGGAATAAGGAAATAGTAGCTGATCAGCCAACACAGAGGGATTTTCAAGATAAATAGTGTCACCAATCTCCAGTTCCTTGGAAATTATTTTGTGACTAGTATAAGTTAGTCCTACTGAGTTAAGTATTATACAAATCTACTCTCTAAGCAATAAGTCTCTCAGTCACAAAATTCTCACAGTGGACTGGATTGGTGAAAGATCAATGAATTAGAAGGAGTGGTGAATTAGAAGTCTTTGGTAATGAAAGCCTCTAACAGTGTCAAGGGACATTCAAAGGTAAAAATAGGGCGTGGCAACTTCTTGGATATGGTTAGGTGAAAGAACGTAAGCAATTGAAAATGACACCTAAGTATTAGTGTGAGCGACTTGGAAGATGTTGGCACCCTTGACAATAATTGGAAAGATAAAAAGAGGAGTAAAAATAACTCTTAGGAAAACAAAACAAAACAAAACAACACAACACAACACAACACAACACAACATAGATCAGTCTGGGACTCTGTTGGGCTTCATGCCTCTGTTGCTTCCTTGGTAATATTACTTCAATTTCTACTAGGTTTCTTTTCAGGCTTCACACTAGCTTTTAGCAAGTTTGTTTCATTGATGACCTGTAGATTTTTATCAATTCAACCTCTTGAGACCATCTGTTCTCTGATGTATGCTGGAATGTAGCTCTAGGTAAACATCTCCATTGCCTTCTAGTTCAATGAAATGCATGTTATACACAAAAGTATATGGGAGCTACATCTATCCAGGAATCCAGATGAACCCCTGTGACTAAAGTTGCTGATTACTTTGATTTACTCTTTTGATTTAGCATGAATTCCTTGACCTTATTTAGCTATATGACTTTGGTTATCAGTGGCATTCTGGTTTTTTTTGGGGGGAGGGGGGGATTAGATATTTTTATTTGATTAAAATTCATGTCAAAGCCCAGGCTGGTGTTTCAAATACTCATACCACACCTATAAAGTATGTATGATTTGGTTAAGGAATGTCTCCTTTGCCCCCACAATGTTAATGACACCCATCATGCAAATCAAGTTGAGGACAAGAACAAAAGATCTAGATGACTTTTATCAGTGTTATGAAGCCCTTTGTTCTAACTTGTTGCCTTTATTATACAGATCTGCCATCAGCAATAACTTTTTCTTCCTAATGCTTGTGCTCCCACAACTGTTATCTTTAAATGTTCTATTTTGAGTTGCCATTCCATTTGAACCTTATGAAGTCAGCATAAAAATTTATAAAGCTTTTATACTGTGCCCAATTCTCTTTCCATATAAACATGTTACTTCTTTAGTTTTAGAAAAGAAATATTAATCAAATACAAAACAACTTCCCTGACAACACAATTTCAAAATCAAGAGCAATGATGATTAAATATTCCTATTGAGAAATAATTACATTCTTTCCCTGGAAACCATACATAATACAGATATCAAAAGGGAGAAAATCATAGCTTTTTATTGAAAGATTTATCAGGCTTTGCTTAACTATGACTTAATTAAAACATTACAAAAACTCAATGCAGAATTCATCAATAAATAACTCATTACTAAGGCAAGAAGGCTCCAGATAATTTATTAGCATTGAAATTAAATTTTATATATATAGAATAATGGATAAAAAGATCTACTGAGAAACAGTTTATGAGAAATCCACAAGCACCTCTTAAAACAGTGGGGGAAAAGTAATGCAACATAGAAACAGCAGCTATTTTGAACAAATAATTAGAATAAAAGAAAGAGGGGGTAAATCCAATATCATTTCAAACCCAGGAAAAACATGTTCAGAAGTTATTTTTAAGGCATATTCAATAACTACATGTGTCAGTATATTTGATATCCATTTTTTTTTCAAGAAGTTTTGTGTGGTTCCAAAGAAATACAGACAGAATAAAAATATGGTTCCATGGATATAATTGTTTTCATAAAAAAGTTAGTTTAATTAATTCCATCAGCACAAATAGCTCAGCATTAAGCTTCAATTCAATAGTTTCATAATTAAGAAGTCTTATATAATGAGAAGTTTCATGGAATGAAAATAATCAAATAATGAGAAAAGACAGATTGCTAGTATCTAGAATATTATCCAGTCCCAAGACGGAATTATTCATGTAATGATACTTTGTTTGGAGATCCTAATATCTTTCTTATCCTGCCTTTATTTTTTTAAACCATTCTCTTTGTAACCCAATTTCATAACTCTCCCCCATTTCAAAATTTAAAGGATAGAAATGCAGAGAGTGAAAATTTCTATTATCTAAGGCTGGTTTTTATTTCTAGATTCTGGTCATGTCAGATTATTATTGTTGCTAAGTGTATGCAGAACTAGATTATCAAAAGTCCAGAGCAAGCAAAGCCACAATAAAGGTAAAGCTGGTACTTTGTCTTAGGTGCAAACTTACTTGGTGGTGGTGGTATGCTGTGAAGACACCTCCCTTCCTTCCACTTTCTCCTCATGGCATTCAGAAAACAAATACCATACCTTTCAAGCTATGCTAGGTGCTACAACCACTTTGCCCCCAAGGGGCTTGGGGGAGAATGCAGTATTGCAAAATAAATTAAGAATATTTACTAAAAGTGAAATTTTGAGGAAGAGGGAGAATGGAAAGGTGACTTGAATCCATGGTGAGATTGCATCTTCCAGAGCAATTTGGAACTATATGCAAAGGACTATAAAGCCATGCATACTCTTTTATCTAGCAATAGCACTACTAGGTCTGTATCCCAAAGAGATCATAAGAAGCGAAAAGGATCCACATGCACAAAAATATTTGTAGCAGCTCTTTGATTGGAAATTTGGGGGTGCCCATCAATTGCAGAATGCCTGAACAATTGTGGTATTTAAATGTAATGGAATACTGTTGTTCCATGACAAACGATGAGCAGGTAAATTTCAGAAAAAAAACAACAAACCTGGAACAACTTTGATGAAATGATGCTCAGTGAAATGAGCAGAACCAGGAGAACATTGCACACAGTAACAGAACATAATGTGATGACCAACTTTGATAGACAGCTCTTCTCTACAAAAGAGAATCTCAAATGCTCATGGTGAAAAATTCTCTTCACATCTAGAGAAATAACTATGGAGTCAATGCATATTGAAGCATACTCTTTTATCTTTTTATTTTTGTTTCTTTTTCTTTCTTGTGGCTTTTCCTTTTTGTTCTTATTCTTCTTTCACAAATAACTATTGTGGAAATATACTTAGTAAATAGTCTTTATCAAATTGCATGCCGTCTTGGGGATGGGGAGGGAAGTGACAGGGGAAAATTTAGAGCTCAAAAACTTATAAAAGTGAGTGTTGAAAACTAAAAAGATAAATTGAATTAAAAATTAAATTAAAAAAATGTTTCCTCACCCAGTAACAACATCCACAGCACATCTTTGACTTCCTCCTAACTTTCTGTTGACAGTTTCAGTTATTACCTATCAGATTATATGTGTGTGTATATACATAAATACAGACACATATATAAACACATGTTTACATATAGACATATGTTTGTATACATGCACATCTATATGTATCACACATACAAAGATACATATATGAATTTGCTACATTACACCACAATTGCCATATAGGAACTGCTTAATAATTTTTTTCTTGCATTCATCATTAATTCTATGCCCTGAGCCCTGTGATTGCAAGAGATACCTAAATAATGGAACAAATTCTATGTGCAAAGAAATGTACGAATAAAAAAACATACTATCAAGTGTTTACTTGATAAAAAGTATTCTCCTTATTACTTCTATTCAAGACAAATGTAAGACAGTTAAAAAATTTCACCTGCAAGGAGGATATAAAGGTCCCATTGTCTTTAGAGAAAAGGAGCAAAACAGATGCTAATGTTGTTTACATGTCATTTGCATTGATAAAATTACATAAATTCCTCATGTTGAACAATTTGAAAGTATCAAACTCGTTGTGACAATAACTCCACCCTGCCCCCTGTGTCAATAGCTGTAGCCAGGTTGCATGTCAATTAGGGGTTATTTCCAGGATAATGTTTATGAGCATTGGGATGGAAGCATTATTTTTCCCAAGGCTATTGAGTTCAGGGTTCTGGGATGTCTCTACTAGGTCTGAAAGGATATGGTTGTTTTTTACTTTTTTTTTTTTTACTTGTCTGTCATATATATAGTCTCCTATCTCTCTTCTAGGATGACCCACCTCCCCAACCAGAATGATTTGTTTGTGTAGTGGGTGTCAGGTATTTGGAAGTTGTTGAGAATAGCTGACCCATTGTCCAGAATATTAGATGATGGCTATGACGAATGGGCTGGAGAGAAGATTCGTAGTGTGTATATGGGTGTTGCCACTCCCAGGATTCTTTTGCCCATATGCCGCTTTGTGGCAGTTAGTTTGCAATTGTTGTCTAAGGTGTTGAAGAAGATGGCATCTTCTCAACTAGATTTCTCTGATCAGTGACTATTGGGGAAAATGGGTAGAAAGCACCTCTGGTGGTTGGAAGGAGACTGCTTCTCCCAAGATTCTTGGATTATAGTAATTGCTCCTTGGGAACACTCCCTCTGGTATTCTTGGGTCTATTGAGATTTTCAATGAAGAGATCATATACAATTTGAAAATAGGAAATTAGAGGAAATCAATTTTTTTGGCAATATGGATTCTGCAGTGCCTGAAGGTGGGGACAGGGAGAAAGATCACAGATAGTAGGACAGGATGGGAAGAAGTTAAAAGGACAGTTTTACAGATGGTAATTAAAACTAAATAGAGTATGGAAGCCCCCTCCCAACACACGTACACACACACAGAGACACACATATACATCCTTCTGAAATAATAGCTGATAAGTTCACTGAAAGTTTTACCTTCACAAGTGTGACTTAATATGATTTCTCTTCCATCATACTAAACAGGTTGTGCAGTCCACTCACTGAAAAGGTAGGTAGTACAGACAGAAGAAACCCCAGAGTACTGGTATGAAAAAAAATACACTTCTCTGAAGAAAGAAGGTAGAACATAAAGTCAGCTTTAATTCACCCCCCCCCCACACACACACACACATACAACCTATGCCCAGGGAGTTTCCTTGCCACAGCATTGACAAAATTTGTTGGCAAACACAAACTGTTTAAGAACCTGATATAAGAGAGTTAAAGACCAAAAGGAATCTGATTGGAGATAAGCCCAGTAACCAAATTTACAAACAAAAAATCAAAGGAAGTCATTTTGACAAAGAAACCAAGAAGGAAAAATGAATAAACAAAGTAGAAAAGGACAGAATACAATGGAAAAATATATGCAAAAATGTGAGGGTAACTGCTAATGATAATGAAAAACATCAAGAAAAAAAATTCTACAGAATCTAAAGGGGAAAATACAGTAGTAGACATCCTACAGTATAATCTCCTTTTTTAGAAGGACTGTAGGAAAAATTGTGAAAGAGTTTTCAAAACATTAGTCTCAGATCAATAGTTTAAATCATATACTTTAATAAATTTTAAGTGAATATGTCCAAAAATTAAAGAATACAATCTTTTTTAAATGGAGGAAAGTGGAAAGAGGTATCTTGGTTAAGCATATCTATGGGGAAAATCTTAATAAAAAAGAGATGGAAGAGATTATAAATAAAACATAAATAATTTCAATGGAACATAATTTAAAAGATTTTTTCATGAAAAAAGTTAACATATCTCCTATAAATGCAAGCTACAATTAGGTAAAATCTTGATGATTTGTTAAAAGGTTTTTTACATAGTGTATTAAATTGATACAAAAGCTCATTTCCCTATTCATTTTTAAGCATATATATATACATATATATGTATATATATATATGCTGACTGCATGTATATGTATATATGATTAGCTAAATAAAAGAAATTGAATAAATGAAAATAACTGAAATCCAAATGTTGCTAATAACTTCTAAAATGAATGCATAAGTTTTAAAGCAAACAAAAATACTCAATGAACACATGAATACCTATATGTGCATTAAGTGATTCACAATTTTATTTCTAAAGACTATATAGTTCATTTCTGACATGGAGATATGTGGGGTATTTAAATTTTTAAATTGATTTTTTAAAAAGTATGGCATATGGAATCATACTAAATCTTTTTTAAAAATGATATCGACAACTTATGCAATTTCACAAGTCCCAATTCCTATTGATGATGTGCCTTAAAAGCTTTAGGAAGAATACATTAAATAGAAAGAAGTCATGAAAAGAAATGCTATCCACCTCTAGAAAAAAAAAAACTGATGCACTCTGAGTGAAAATTGAAATATAATTTTCTCTCTTGATTTTTTTTCTTTTTTGGGGATGTGGCAAGTATCAAATATGTTTTGAATGACATCACATGTATAATTAATATAATTTTGCTTGCTTCCTCAGTGAGTGGTGGACAGGTATTAGGGATAGAGGGAGAAATTTAAAACTCATAATTTAAAAAGAAAAAATATATAAATAAATATTTTTAAAACCTAGAATGCATTTACCAGATGCAATATATGTATGTGTGTATACATATGTATGTATGTATGTATATATATATATATATATACCACATGTAATAAATACCTGTAGCTGAAACTGTTTGTATTTCTATATGCTACTTTGCTTGAGAAATTAAGGTAAAGCATAAGGCAAAGTGGACAGGAAACTCTTCTAGTGCATGACTGGGAACAAAACCCTCAACAAGTTTTAGAGAGCATTGGTCTGGAATTGGAGGTGGAAGCAGTAGTCATTTTATAAATATCTTTCTAATTTCAGAATCATGATGAATGTGGGTAAGCTTTCAGAAATCTGCCTCAAAATTGTGAGCCAAATTTACATAAACTCAGAAACACACACACATATATTTGTGTGTACATGTGTATACATATGTATGCATGTATGTGTGTATGTATGTGGCATATCTCAAATCATTCTGATTTATACCTTGCCACCGGACCCACATGGCTCTGGAGGAGAAAATGACACTGGTGACTTTGAACAGACCTCCCTCACTTAAGTCCAATTAACTTATAAGTTTTAGCATTAGCTTCCTGATGTCATGGTCCTCTTCATGAACGAAGGACAAATGGCAATGAGTGTGTATTTGCATTCCTCTACTTAAAGGATTAAAAATCCAAAGGGAACAAAGGATTCATAAGGAGGAAAGTATGAAGAAATTAGTAACTAATGTAATCAAATCAAATTTCCCTCATAAATGAATTATTTTATTTATTCCATTGTGGGGTTGGGGCAACACATACAGTAGCACAGAAGAAAGCAAGGAAGAGATAGTTGAGACTTTAAAGTATACTTTGACTAATCTGTTTTCTGCAAGAAAATAATATCATGGTTTATTCAATCTAATGGGGGAATAAGAAACAGTAAAACAAGAAAAGTGATAGGTAACTAATAATTTACTCCTTCTTCAAATACCTGACCTATACATACACATAGTGACACACACACATAAGCATAAAGATATACATGCACAAAATATACATGTTGCTATCCTGTTGGAATGTAAGCTTCTTAAAAGCAGGCTTTTATTTTTCCTTTTATCTCTCTAACCACAGTGCTTATCCAGTAGTTTTTACATCATAAGCACTTAATAAATACTGTTGATTTATTGATTTTGTCTTTTAATACTTCAGTCATCATCATCCTACACAGTGATAAAGGTGTTTTTTTTTTTTAATGGGTCTGTGATCTCAATGGTATAGGGGACTCTCATTAAGGACATTCAATCTAACACTGCAGATTAATACCTGCTCTGCCATTTAGGATCTCAGTATATTTTCAGGGAACATATAGAGGCATTGTGATTTGTTCAGAAACAAATAGCAAATTATATTAGGAGTGAGATGTATGTAGGTCTCTCCAACTCAAAGGCCAAATCTATTCATTATTTGACAATGTACTTCATAGGTGTTTAATAATATTTTGCTTAATTCATCTGAATGTTGTCATTCACTTTTTTAATATTGGTATGCCTCAATTGCTACAGACTTATCTTACTCAGGGATTTCACTGGACTATTCATATGATAAATATTGAGGTCCTTTTCAGAATCAAATAAAAATAGTCCCCTGACTCTTCTTTCATCATTTTTCTTCTCTTTTTTTCTCTCCCATTAGTTCTTTCCATTATCCGCAGCTTCATTTTTCTTTTCTTTTTCTTACTGTTTCATTCTTTTTTAAAAGTTTACCCTATTTTTCTTTCTTTTTATTATTTCTTTGTTCCTTTCATTTCATATCTTCTTCCCACACCTGCTGTGAATGGGGACTACCAAATTCATTATATTAAAGAGACTAAGAGGTAAGGGAAATTTTCTTCTATTATTAGTTTTCAGAGTATTTTACAAAATGCCACATTCATGTTGGAAATCAATATCACCACATTACATTGTATTTAAAATATCTTCAACCCCCATTACCATAATTCAGGCTCAAGGGTTTACAGAAAAGTTTTTTTTTAACATCTATACTTTCAATGATCTTAGATACAACCTAAGTTACCTACTAACATATATGTTCACTTCTCCCAAAGTTCAATATAGTGCTTTTGTATAAACACACACTAGAGAAAATTGGCCTTTAATACTGGGGGAAATTTGATTTTTATAAATTCCCTCTCAATATATTCTTTTCACTATTGAAAAGCACAATTTTTCCATGGCTGACAAATTAATGAGCCAGATTGTACCATCTGTGTATCTCAATGTCATTGGGAGCATATTGTGCAGAGGGAGATATGCAGATGGAAAAGTCTGGCCAGTTATGATTATCAAGAGGGTCAAGTAAATGTTAATTGTTACAACTCAAAACACTTTTTCTTACAGAAGCTCAATCAGAATTAAGTTACTGTGTATTTTTTACAGCTACATTATAAAAAGAATATTTGCCAGTTAAGATGTAAGATTAAAAAGAGGGAAAATAGTTAAAAGCATAAACTAAAGATAAACAATTCCCCCCGATGTAGATGGTTTTCTCTCTTCTGTGGAGATGATCAGCCAAACTTACTGAGGGATTACATAATGTGATAAAATAAATAAATAAATAACCTGTACTTACTTTGTTTGCTTGCATTTCCTTTTCTCTTCTGCTGATAAATATTTATTGTTGGGGTAGGGGAAGGTAAATGAACTTTGTGGAATGCCCTGCAACGGGACACATTAGTTAAATATAACCATTTATAGAGAAAACCTCTGCTGAAGTCCTATTCCATTGTTTCTACATGTTAAGGATGAAACCCAGGGTTCTCAAAGTCCTATTGGGAAAACCAGAAACACTTGTAAATTCTTCCTTGGAATGTTTTCAAGAAAAATTCCAAAACAGACAGATAGACTACCGTGTTAGTATCAATCTATCTCACTGCAAAAGTATTTCTTAAAAAGTTGAGTAATTGATGATGTTGTTAGCATTGCGACCTATAATAAAATATAATAACAGAAAGTAGACCTGTGATTTCATTGAATTGGAATGCTCTCAGATGAGGTCACTCTCTCTACTAATATAGGATGAAAACTTCCCTACATTTTATCATCTTGAAGATTTACTTAGAGCACTGAGATATTAAATAACTTTGCACAGGGTCATATAGCAAGTATGAGATTTTTTAAATTAAATTTTATGTTTATTTTTAGTTTACATCATTCATTTCCACAAGATTTTGAATTACAAATTTTCTCCCCATCTTTCCCCTACCCACCACCCCAAAACAGTGACCTGACTATATACCCCCCCAAATCTGCTCCCTTCTATATCCTCCCCAATTCCACCTCTGACTTTCCCACAGGGCAAGATGGATCTCTATACACTAGTGCCTGTATATCTCATCTCCCAGTTGCATGTAAATAATAATAATATTTAAAAAAAACAAACATTTGATTTTAAAACTTTGAATTTCAAATTCTTTCCCTTCCTCAATAATCACCCACCCTTATTGGGAAGATAAGCAATTCAATATAGGTTGAACATGTGTAGCTAAGCAAAACATTTCCATAGTGGATATATGGTGAAAGACTTCAATATATTTCCCTCCCCCAATTGTTCTATTTGCTACTTTGACCCTGTCCCTTTTAAAAAGTGTGTGCTTTCAACTTCCCTCCCCCTCAACCTGCCCTCCCTTCCATCACCCTCCCTCTCAGCCCCTTCCCACCTACTCTCCTGTAGGGTAAGATAACCTATTTAGTGTTTATGTCATTCCCCCCCTAAGTCAAATTAGATGAAAGTAAGGTTGACTCATTCCCTTTTTCCTTCCTGTTCTTCCCCTCCATTGTAACAGTTTTCCCTTGCCTCTTTTATATGAGATAATTTACCTCATTCTGTCTCTCCCCATATCCTCTCATTATATTCCTCTGTAACCTCTCAATTTCACATTTTAAGTATCATCCCTTCCTATTCAACTGGTCTTGTGCCCTCTGTCTATGTATACCTGGGCACATATATGCACACACTCACATATGTATTCACATACCCATTTACCCTCCTAAATAGAAATATAAAAATTTATATTTCCTTCAACTATTCTCATACTGAGAAATGTTTCATAAGTTACAATGATCATTTTTCCATGTAGGAATGTAAATAATTTGACTTTAGCAAATTCCTTATGATTTCTTTTCCCTGTTTACCTTCTCATGATTCTCTTGCTTCTTGTATCTGTGTCAAATTTTCTATTTAGCTCTGGGTTTTTCTTCAGGAATGCTTGAAAATTCTCTATTCTACTGAATGATCATATTTTCCCCTGAAATATGATACTCAGTTTTTCTGGGTAGGTGATTCTTGGTTTAATCCCAGCTATTTTGACCTCTGGAATATCATATTCCAAGCCCTTTGATCCCTCAGTGTAGGAGCTGCCAGATCCTTTGTTATGCTGATTATGTTTCCATAATATTAAAACTGTTTCTTCCAGGCTGATTGTAATATTTTCTCATTAATCTGGGAATTCTAGAACCTGGATATTATATTCCCAGGACTTCTCTTTTTGGGATCTTTTTGTGGAGGTGATTGGTGGATTCTTTTAACCTCTATTTTGTCCTCTGATTCTAAAACATCAGGGCAATTTTCCTTGAGCATTTCTTGAAGGATGATTTCTAAGTTCTTTTTTTTTATCACAGCCTCCACGTAGTTCAATAATTTTTAAATTATCTCTCTTGGATCTATTTTCCAGGTCAGTGGTTTTCCCAGTGAGATACTCCACATTGCCTTCTATTTTTCCATTTGTTAGGATCTGTTTAATAGCATCTTGATTTCTTATAAAGTCACTAATTTCAATTTGCTGCAATCTAATTCTTAAGGAATGATTCTCTTGAGTGAGCTTTTGAGGCTCTTTTTCCATCAGGCAAATTCAGCTTTTTAAGGCATTCTTCTCCTCATTGGCTTTTTGAGCCTCTTTTGCCATTTGATTTAGTCTATTTTTTAGGTGTTATTTTCTTCAGTCATGTTGTTGATGCTCTTTTCATGATTTTCTTGCATCTTTCTCATTTACCTTCCCAATTTTTCCTCCACTTCTCTTATTTGGTTTTCAAATTTTCAAAATCTTTCTTAAGCTCCTCTATGGCCTGTTAGCAGTTCATATTTTTCTTGGAAGCTTTTGGTGCAGGAGTTCTAACTTTGTTGTCTTCCTCCTTTTCCATGCTTTGATCCTTTGTGTCCCCCAAAAAGGAATCCAATGTTGAATTGCTTTGCTTCCTTTGCTTGCTCATGTTGGCACTCAATTACTTGACTTATGAGCTTTTTGCCACAGCAGAACTCTGCTTCCAGAGAGGAGAGCTTTGTCCCAAATAGCTGGGGTTTTCTCAGCTGCTGGAGCTATTAGTTGGGTTTCCTCTCCAAAGCCTCCACTGGCTCTGGCACACTGGTTCTGCACCCCAGGCCCTCCACCCTAGACAATAATCTAGATCTAAGAGGTTAAATCAAGAATGTAAACCCCTCAGATTGGTCACTTGTTACCCCTTCAATATGCAGGACAGGAGCTCTGAAGCAAGCCACATGGTGGGAGGGGCCATGTATCAGCCACTTCTCCCTCTAGTGGCAGAGGATGGACCACACTCCCAAACCCTGTTTCCACAAAGTCCACACTGAACTCTTACTTTGTCTTTGGCATTTATGGGTTGATAATTCTGGAAACTGCCACAGTTGCTGGTGATCCACTGTGCTGAAGTCACTCCAGCCTGGGCTGGCTGTGCCCCCTCTGAGGCTAAAACCCGAAGAGTCATGTGGGGCTAGGCTGTGCTCCCAGCATGTTGCAATGGACCCTTCTTGTTGGCCTGCCAGGGCTGTCTTCAGCAGGAGTCTTGTTTCTGTCACTTTGTGGTTTCTGTTGGCATAAAGTTTGTTTAGAATCATTTTATAGGTTTTGGAAGTAGTTATGGAGGAGGGATACGAAGTTTTCCTTGCTTCTACGCTGCCATCCAAGTATATCAGATCTAAGCTAATGTCTTCATGACTTTGAGACCAGTTTCTCATGGACTATATCAAATTGCCTCTTAGATAAAAAGCTTCGTATATAAATCCCCTCAATTTAATGAATTCCCTTTTTGATAACTCAACATTGATGGACATGTAGGAGAGAAGGCAACAAACATAACACAAATTAAAGATTTAAGTCATTAACAAATATGAATTATATACCTACTACTCTAAATTTGATATTTTTATTCAAATACTGTAATAGGAATGCAAATTTTTAAGATCTTCCCTGCCCCTAGGCTAAAGTGCACCTGGAGCCTGGGGTGGGAGGTTTGTTTTTCAGTAGATACTTCTTGATTGGCCTATGGGTCCAGAAGGTTGTTACATTCTCTGAGCCAGAAGAAAGCTATATAAACCCTTATTTGAGGCTTTGTTTTGGGGTCTCACTTTGAGAAGTGTTCTGTGATTTGATCAGATGAAACTCTGGGAAGCAATTGTTGAGAGCCTCCCCTCGGCTTTGAAAAACCCAGATGTTGATTTGGTATGGATGTAATGGTTGGACAGTTTGGAAACTGTCTACTTGATCTGTTTTTCTGTCTTGATAATTCTGTCTGTATATTCTGAAGTTCGGGGTGCTGACCTTTTTTCCCTGAACTAGGTAAACGATACATGTTTGACTGATTAAAGTAAGCTGGTTAACCCATTTTGAGTTGTTTTACTTTAACAAAGCAGATCCAAGAACCTGTGTTGGCAGAAACCCTGGGGGATGCTGGGATGCTTGCTGCTACAAATACTAATAAGTTGTTGCACTTTTAGAAAAACTAGATCATATAAATATTCTTATACTTAATAAGACATGAAGAAATGAAGAAGTTATAGATAAATGAAAGATTGTCTTAGTAGACATAAATAATGGACTTGATGTAATCAGTGTTGTGTTTACCCAGGAAAAAGGAATATTGGTTTATTGACCAATGTTTTTTTTATTTTTTATTGCTCATGGTGTATGCAAGCAAAAAACCACTTTTTTTATAAGATAAATAACATAGACTTCTAGGGCATAGACAAGATGGTGAAATAAAGGAAGAACTATAGATGCACCCTCCAAACATTTCTCTCAAAAGAAATTTTAAATAATGTCTCAAATAGAATTTTGTAGTGGTGCAGACAAAAGAGAAGATCAAGGTTAGATTGATGATAGATAGATAGATAGATAGATAGATAGATAGATAGATAGATAGATAGATAGATAGATAGATAGAT
>NW_027186349.1:14341058-14390943 GCF_028583685.1 Petaurus breviceps papuanus
GATAGATAGATAGATAGATAGATAGATAGATAGATAGATAGATAGATGATAGAGATATAAATATATAAAGATAGATATAGTTATAGATATAGATAACTATTTATTTATTTTTCCAATCCAAGACTGCTTAGGAGGTTGGAAGGAGAGGTCTGTGGAGACTCCCTGGCACTTATGTGAAGGCAGCACTATATATGACACACGACAGTGACAACAGTAGCACAAGAGCAGCAACTTTGGGGGTGTTCAGCCCAGAAATGGTAAAGAGTTTGGGGAACTGGTCAGAAAACAAAATTAGCAAGTACCTCTGCGTTAGCCCTTAGCACTGGACAGTATGTGATTTGGCAACTCCATTCCCTATAACCACTTTCTGGGAGCAGTCACTGGCAGAAAGCAGCATTTTCAGTTGCAAGAAGGAAGCAGCCTTGAGGAGAAATAGTAGTTTTTATAGAAAAGCATGAGACCCTTCTGGGAAAAGAATCAGAGCAAAGACCAGAAAAATAGTGAGCATTCTTCTCCCTGAATTAACCTATTTTGGAAGCACAAATCCTTCCAAAGCCGCAGAACTAGCTCTAAAAACATCACTATAAACAACAACAAAAACTGAAGCTTGGATCACTGTCCCCTGTCCCCCAACTCTGTCCAAGTGAACAGAGAGCCCAAGTAAAACATAAAATTCAAAATCAAGAAATGTGCTTCAAAAATTAGCAAACCAATAAAAAATAACTTGACTATAAAAAGGTACTAAAGTGACAAGGAAAATCGACAAACTTAAGACACAGAAGGAAGCAATGATGTCAGAACTGCTACAAGCAAAGTATCAAAGAAAAATGCAATTAGACGAGTAGACCAACAACAATTATTGGAAGAGCTAAAAAAAAATCATTTTGAAAATCAATTAAGATTAGTAGAGGAGGGGCGGCTAGGTGGCGGAGTTAATGGAGCACTGGCCCTGCAGTCAGGAGGAGCTGAGTTCAAATCCAACCTTGGTCACTTGATCACATAATAGCTGTGTGACCTTGGCAAGTCACTTAACCTGATTGCCTGCCTTACCCCTTTTTTGGGGGGGAGGGAAGTTTAATAGAGGACCAAAAGATAAAAGAAATAAGAATAACATAGGAAAATTATTTAAAAATTAACAGCTTGAGACATCGGCTGGAGAGCAGTCCCCGCAGGCGCGTGGTGGGGGCCTCACAGATGCAGGCGCAGTGCGGGAAGGCCAAGGCCGGAGGCACAGAAGGCTGGGCTGGCTCATTCCTGGAGTTGAGCTGGCAGCATAGAGGTTGCGAGTGGCCAGCACAGGGCCTCAGGAGACGCCTGCAGCAGTCGCGGGGCGCCTGGGGAGGCAGGGGGGGGGGGGGGGGAGGGGGCCAAGGAAAGGGCATGAACCACCTCCTGGTCAGGTGGAAACACTACCACCCAGTTGGACAGCTGATGCCTGGGACACGTTTCGTCACTTTTAAAGTTCCTTTAAAAAAGAGTTTTGAAGGAAAACTTGCCCCAGAAGAACGCTTTTCTCCTTTGGATCTTGTTAACAAGATAGCAGAACAGAAGGAAGAGCTTGGATTGGTCATCGTTTTAACATACACTCAGTGCTATTACAAACCAGAGGAGTTGCCAGAGGCTCTTCCTTACTTAAAGATTTTTACGTTTGGACACCAGGTGCCTGATGACAACACAATTTTTAAATTAAAATGTGCTGTGAACAAATTCTTGAAAGAAAACCAAGATGATGACAAACTCATTGGAGTCCACTGTACAAATGGTTTAAACAGTGACAAAATATCTTGTTTGCAGGTATTTAATTGATGTTCAAGGCATGAAACCAAATGATGCAATATAACTGTTCAATAGATGTCGAGGACGTGCTATAGAAAGGCAGAATTACATTGATGACCTCCAGCATGTACCAATCGGAAAGAATGTTGGTACTTTAAGGTCAAACCATTTTGAGGAATCATCATTTATCAAAAGGAGCAACATTTACAACACCCATGAAAATGATTATCAAGGACCCAGATGGACCTTCCATTGGTCACGAGACTTCCACTCCCAGCCCCAAGAAGACTTCCACTACCAGTCCCATGAGTTCCACTCTCAACCCTGAGACTTTATATCCCATGGAAGCGAATTCCACTCACAACCACAAGATTTCTACCAGTCATCCAGGAAAAATCAACAGACAGAATTACTCGCCAAAATATGGGAAACCGTCCCCCTTTGCCTCCTCCAGATCCACCTAGGGAACACTGTTCTTAGAGCAGATATATTTGGAATCCAAAACCCAACTATAATCTCCCTCCTTGGAACAAAGACAGAAACTCAACAGTTATAATGAGCCATATTTTCCAGACCAATGGGGGACAGATAGACAGCCACAGATATGTAGAAATCAAATGGGAGAAAATAATCAGCATGACGTTTAGTCAGGCCAAATCCAGGGAGGGTCACCATCTCTTTTATTGCTTTCCCAGGCAAGCTTAAGGTGAAATTGTATTTTTTACCACTTTGCTGATGGGGTTGAAGTGTGTTTGAAGGTGAATTTTTTAAAATTCCATGTTGTACCTGAAATTTTCATAACAAGATTGCATTTTAGATTTTGACCAATGAGCAAAGAGCCTCCACTGTAGATTACCAAAAATTAACATGCATATCTAGATTTGCCAGTTAAACTTTTATTGTTGTATTATTTTGGTAACATTTTTAAGTGGCCTTTATTATGTTTACTTACCAGCCTATTGTCACTAACACCATCTTTCTTCCTGTGTTCAGAATTCAGATTACAACCTGCCTAAAATACAATCTCCTTAGAGTTTTGCCTGTGGGGGATGTTCTGGCAGGTCCTCCAAGAGTGACTGCTCTGGGATGATGATGTCCAGGTGCCAGGCTTAGGACCCAGGTTGACAAGTCCAGAAGTGTGCATTGGTCAGTGTGCCATGATCAGTTTCTTTTAACTGGGTTTGTGCTAACCAGACCTGTTACCAAAAGAGAAAAATGAACCACAGCTTATAAGAGAAAATAGACTAACTGACATACTTGACACCTCCCATTGGCAGGGGACAGCAGTGTGGTGCAGTGGCTAAGAAGGCCTGGGTTCAAATCTAGGTCAGGCACTCAATAGTTGTGTGACCCTTGACTGTCACCAAACTTCCCTGGGCTTCAGTTTCCTCATCTTTAAAATGAGGGGGTTGGAATCAGTGACTTCAAGAGACCCTTCTAACTGCACCTGTGGTCCTAGTGGGTCAGCCAACACAAATAACAAAATCAGAAATCATAAGATTACTTGTCAGAGGAAAAAGAAATCTGAAAGTGGAATCAGATACTATCAAAAGGATGTTCCTGTCCTACTTAGTCTAGCTAGTATCCTTCTCTACTCCAGGAACATGCCACCAGTGGCAGTCCTTTTATTTTGGGTTCTCCTCTTTACATGTTTTGAATCAGTCACTTAAAACTTAGGGGGTCACAGCACTGCCAGGATTAGATCTCATCTTGTATCCAATTCATTTTAAATTGGTGGCTTCAGGATGAAATTCAGAGGTGGCTCTAACCTCATCAGGAGCTCATTCTCTGTTTCTGTCCTAAAACAGACTGCTCCTAGGGAGTCTCAGGCATGGCATTGACCCCTTCCATCCAATGGAGACACTGGTCTGTATCCTCTCACCTTCTTACAAGATAGTATGTCACCTTGGGACTGTTGTAGCATGCTAGGTGAAGAGATAGAAAGGTCCTTGCAGGCCATTTTGAATTTTTACATATGAAGAAACTGAGGCCAAGGGAACTGAAGGGACTTGCCCCAAGACACACAGGGAGTAATCCTCAAAGGTGGTTTGTGAACCCAGGTCCTCTGACCCTGGAGCCAGTGCTTGTTTATTCCTCTGTGTTAAGCTGCCTTCCACTCAGTTAACTTCTAGATGCATTTGCTCCTCCGTAAAATGAGGCTAATGATACTTGCCCCCTCCTTCCCAGGCCCAGGTAGTGATCTCCTGTCTCATGCTTTGTAAACCATAAAGAGCTACATAGATGTCATGTCCTGGCCAATCTCTGATGACTCCTCAATCATGTAGACTACAAATAGATCTCACGCTCCTGTGGTGTTCTAAGCTTTACAAAGCACTTCCCCCCACAACTACCTGTTCAAGAATTATTCCCACTTTACAGATGAGCAACTGATAGTCATGAAAAATTACCTTGGACCTACCTGTCTCTCCTCAACCAAGAAGGAGTTGATGTTGGACTGAGAGAATCTTGCTATTTGCCTCCAAAAGAAAAACTACTCCTTGTCTTTAAATTCCTTGATCCATGCCCAGTTTGTTTCCTTTTTTCCTGGCCTACATCTGGAAGAGCTCAGATCTTTCAGCAATCACCTCCGATAATGTGGATGGATGTGAGGATGAGTTCAGTCTTACACTTGTGTTCAGGAAATCACCTGCACTAGGCCAGGAAAGAAGGCAGAGCCACTGTGATTTCACATGTGGAGTCGGCTGTTCACAAGCCAGCATCTAACAGCTCTACTCCAGTGCACACAAGTCACCCACAGAGCCAGCCAGGCAGCACTGAAGAAGCCAGCTTAAGGGCAGTTGGGTTTCCGTGAACCTTTTGTAGTGATGGCTGCAGAAAAGTGGCTTTATCTGGGAGTCCTGCTAGCCATGACCCTTCAGCTGTACCAGAACTTAGGTGGAAGTTAACAAGGTCAGGACTGGAAGCACATGAGAGCAACAGGAAAAAAGCTGAAATTCTCATCCAGGTTCTTAAAGGAGCCCACCAATGACAGCCTCCGAGAAGAAGAGAAATGATTGCTGTCCAAAACGTTATCAGGATGCATAAAAGTGAAGGGAAGGAGAAACCTTGAAGGGAGAGAGTAAATGTTTAGAAAACTGAAATTAATTGGTGTTTTCATTTGAGTTCTTCAGTATCCTTGTAGAAGCCTTGAAATTAAAGAATCACATTGCCAAGCTTAACAAGTTGGTCTCTTGGGTCTTCCCACCCTTACACCTACCTTCCTGTCCCCTCTTCTCTGTGTTCCTCTCCCTCCCTCTTTCTCCCCTCTTCTTTCCCTACTCTCTCTCCCCATCTTCCTCTCTTCCTCCCCTTCTCTCTTTTTTCCTCTTTCTCTCTTTCTCATTGGTTTTCCTAAAGCTGAACTGAAAAATAGCTGATCAATGGTAGGATAGGGACTGATTTATGTATGGCCCTGGGTGAGCAAAAATAATCCACACATTTTTGTAGTGCTTTAGGGCTTACAAAGTATCTCACAACTCTGAAGTCATTGATAACCCCATTTTCTGCATGAGGAAAAGAGGTTGAATGATTTTCCCAGTGTCCCATGGTTAGCATTTGTTCTGAATTAAATCCAGAACTCCTGGTTCCCAAGTCCAGGACAATTCACTATATCTCACTGTCTTTGGGAAGGGATATTAGAGTCAAGGCCACTCAGGTCTTCTGCAGGGATCTGGGTTGTCTGAAATCTAGGCTACCTTGAAGGGGAAATGGCCATTTCCTAAATCATGTTATGTATTTGAAGGACTTGTGTAAACCTAGATCCTGGGAAATGAGCTGAATAATTCCAGGCCTCCATTGAAGAGCTCAGCAAATGTTATGACCCTGTCCTTAAACTAATGAATTTGCCTATACTGGTACTTGCCAATTTTTTCAAGGAATATTTTTTAATGTAAAAAAAAAAAAACTTCACTATAGTAACTGTACTATTAGTATCCTTTAAGAAAATGAACTAAAGGTCCTATGAATTCACTGATATTTTAAAATAAAGTGGCTTTTTATTAACCACACATGCAAAAAATTAACAGCTTGGGAAAAAGCCACAAAATAATGAAGAAAACAGCAAAATTAAAATTAAAAAATTGTCTAAATGTTAAAAGAGAGACAAGACTCCACTAATGAAAATAAATTCTTAAAAAGCTGAATTGATCAAATGGGGGGGGGGAAGAGATACAAAAACTCAATGAAGAAAATAATTCCTAGAAAGCATTAGAATTGGGTAAGTGGAAGCTAATGATTCCATGAGACATCAAGAAAAAATAAAACAAAGTGAATAGAAAAGTAGAAGAATATGAGGATTCATGAGAAAGACAACTGACCTAGCAAAGAGATTGAGGAGAGATAAAGTGAGAATTACTTTACTACCTGAAAGTCCTTAAATGTATATAAAAGTCCTAGACATCTAAATTAAAGAAATTATAAAGAAAAACCACCTAGAAACTTAAACAAAATAGAAATGAAAAAAATCACCAGTCACCTCCTGAGATACCAACATGAAAATGCCTTGAAATATTATAGTCAAATTCCAGAGTTCTGAGTTTAAATAGAAAATTCTTCAATCGCCTAGAAAGAAATCATTCAAATACAATAGAACCACCTTACAGACACCAAAGATTTAACATATACAATGTTAAAGGAGGAGAGAGCATGGAAAATGATGCTATGGAAGACAAATGAGCTAAGATTTTAAAAAAAAATAACCTACCCAGTGAAACAGTATAATCCTTAAATATTTCATGAAACAGAGAGCTTCCAAAATATCCTGATGAAAAACCCAAAGAATAGAAAAATGCAACATATACATACAGGAGTAGAGAGAAGCATGGAATGGTAAAGAAGAAAGAGAAATAATAAAGGAGTCAGTAAGGTTAAACTGTTTACATTCTTATATGGGAAGATGATACTTGTAACTACTAAGACCTTTTTTAAATTGTAGGACAATGGGAAGGATTCTATACAGACAGAAGGCAGGGCAGTGAATTGATTTTGTGGAGATGATCTCAAAAAATGGATGGGCATGAAAGAGACACATCCTGAGAAAAGGGAAAAAGGAGAGATAGAACAGGAAAAATTATCTTAGAAGGAAGTGCTCAACTAAGAGCCTTTGTAACAGAAGGGAAAACCAGTGAGACAAGCAATGCTTGAACCTCATTCTACTTGGACTAGGTTCAAAGAAGGAATAAGATACATACATACATAAATACATAGATATTGTATACATGTGTATGCAAACTCAATTTGGTATCGAATACTGTCACACAATAGAGAAGAAGAAGAAAGGGAAAGAGTTAAAGGAAAGGGTAGGTGATAAAGGGAAGGCAGATTAAGGTAACCAGTGATTAGAATCAATAATCATTACTGCGAATGTCAATGAGATAAACTTCTTACATCACTATATCAGGAAGAGAAACTTCATTTAAAGTATCTGCAGATAATAGAAAATCCATAGAAAATCTACCTACTGAGACAAACTCAGGGAATACATGAATACTATTACAAAATATGTTTCACACAAATAAAAAATATAGATCCAAACAACTGGAGAAATATTAATTGCTCATAAGTAGGCTAAGCTAATATAATAAACATGATAATCCAGATGAATTGATTTATTTATCCAAGACCCTATCAATCACATTACTAAAGAATTATTCCACATAGTTAGAAAAATTTTAGCAAAATGTAACTTTAAAAAGTATAAAAAATATCAAAGGAATATTTTTTTTAATGTAAAGGAAGTTAGCCTAGCAATACCAAATTTCAAATTATGTTATTAAGTAGTAATTCTCAAAATAATTTTGTACTGGCTAAGAAATAGAGTACTGGATCAGTGGAATAGATTATGTACACAATACACAGTAAAAACTGACCATATGTATGTAGTGTTTGATAAACCCAAAGAGTCAAACTTTTGATACAAGAACTCAACTCAATAAAAATTTCTTGAAAACTGTAAAGCACTTTGGCAGAAACTAGGCAGAAACCAACATCTCAAAATATATATCAAGATGAGTGAAAAATGCCTGCAGAATTTAAACATAAATGGTGATATCACAAGCAAAATTTATGGCATGAAAAAAAATGTACCCATAACATCTATGGATAATGGAAGTACTTGTGACCAAAGAAGAGATAGAGTGAATCCTGGGGTGAAAACCATAATCTTTATTACATCAATTTAAAAAAAATTTTTTTTTTGTTTTTACACAAAGCAAAACAAAATAAAAATAAGGAAAGCAGGAACTCTGGGAAACATTATAGCAAGTTTCCCTGATAAAAAGTATTATTCGTTAAATATGCAGGGAACTGAGCCACATTTATAAAAAAAAAAATAACTCCCCAATTGAAATCAGAGAAAAAAGGAAAAACACCCATTTGCAAAAATATATTTAACAGCTTTTTTTCTGATTGATGAGGAATTTAAAACTCAGTTGATACTCATCAATTGGGGGATGGATGAATAAGTTACCATATATGATTGCAATGGAATATAATTGTGCTATATAAAATCATGAAGGATATAGTATTATAAAAAAAAAAACTATGAAGACTCATATGACTTGGTTCAAAGTGAACTAAGCAAAATCATTATATCATTGTATATAGTAATAGCAATATTTTAACAATAAAATGCAAAAGACTTAGCTACACTGATCAGTACAACAATCTGTCACAATTCCAAAGGACACATGATGGAAAAATGCTATCCACTTCCAGAGAGAAAAATGATAAACACTCAATTCAGATCAATATATCATTTGATCTTCTATAATTTTTCTTGTTTTTATTTCTGCTTTGTTTTGGCAATATGGATAAGGTGGAAACATGTTTTGTATGATGTCATATGTATACTAGTTATCGTATTTCTTTCCTTCTCAATGGGTAGGGAAGGGTTGAATGAGAAAGACAGTTTGGAACAGAAAATTTTAAAAAAGAAATTTCATCAATTCCATTGAAATCTACTTAAAACACAAACTTGAAAAATGGCAAATTGATAAATATGATGGATAAGTTTTATAATAATTGTTCTTGAAGAATATTGAGTAATATAAAACAATCATCAGAATTGGGGGGGGGGCAGGCAGAATAGTCCATTAATCTTAGCTGTTGGGCTTTTTATCTACCCCTCATGTATAAACATGGAAGGATCTGAAGTAACATTTGAAGAAATAGAAACAGTATGTAATGCAATGAAGTCAGAAATAAAAAGACTAGATCTAATCAAATAAATGCAATAGATATCGTACTAGAGTGTATATATATGTATATATATATATGTATGTGTGTATACCTATACACATACATATCCACATATATACATTATATATACAAATATGAATATATACACAAACATCATTTCACAAATGATTGCTATGGCAGACAATTTTACAATAAAATTGACTTGGAACTTTAGAAAATATGTGATCTTTTTTTTATTGTTGTTATTTTTTTTAAAAAATCCTTTCTGCTGTTAATTTTTAAAAAGAATTTATGTCCACCCACCCAGAAACACCTGGCCATGTAACCTTGAGCAAGTTACTTAACGCTAATTGCTTAGGGGTGGTCAGGTGGCACAGTGAGTAATACCACTGGCCTCAGAGTCGGGATGACATGGGATCGTATCCAGACTCAGATACTCAGCACCACACCCAGAAATAACTGGCCGCGTAACCTTGAGCAAGTTACTTAACACCAATTGCTTTAAAAAAAAAAGAATTTATGTCAGAGACAAGCATACCCTTAGTGTGATTTTTCCTATGTGTTTAGAAATCTCATCAAAGTTGCTTAAAAAGTAATGGTAAAATAAGAGATTAGTATGGAAGTTTAGGCTGTGCCACCCCTAGGGCCCCTTTTGAATCATTTCTTTTATTAATACGTTGCAACCTACTTTCTCACATTCCTTGGGCTTATCTTGCTCATACTTAACTGAATACTATTCTGTGTACATTGAATGCTTTCTCTCTCTCTCTCTCTCTCTCTCTCTCTCTCTCTCTCTCTCTCTCTCTTTCTCTCTCTCTCTCTGTTGGTCCGTTTCTCCTCTCTTTATATAGATAGGTAGATATATAGATCAATATATATAGATCTGTGTGATAACTATGAAACTATATATTAGTCTATATGTATGTGTGTATACTATAAAACTTTAGTTAGTTTTACCTGGAGCAGGGAGTATCCTATGCCTGAATTTAAAAATCATACAAAATGTCTTGATAAAAGAAAATGCATACAGAGATTATTCAATCAACTTTGATCATCATTCAATCACTTTTGATTGTTTAGTGTCTAAAACATTAAGACATTCAATTGCTGATATTATGACATCAACATAAATGACTTCTTGCTGATAATTAAAACTAAAGAAGTATTTCTTCTGGATGGTGATACTTTACAGATTCTCCTTGTTATGGAATCCCCAAGGCCTGGAAATGAGGCCTTAATAGATGTTTATTGGTTGATTGGTTGATTATTGTTTGCTTCAAATTCTTGGATACAAAATGTCCCTAGGAGGATTCAAGAGAAGATCATTCTAAGTATCCACACAGAGGGAAAAAACAAAAACAAAACAAACAATGTGATAGCTAATGACTGCAAAATTACCAAACATATGACATACAGCTGACTGAGCAGCCTACTGAGTTAGTGCATGATTAAATATTTATTGGACAAGCATTGCACTTTCTTTTGAAAATACTACAAAGTTAAAATAAAATAGTGGGAGTAAGCTAGTATGGATGTGGGAAAATTATTCAGTGCTTTCAATGTTTGTAAGCTATTCCTTATGAGAAAAGTCTAACTATTTAGCACCAAGATTCTCTTCTGACTCTCTATAATCTGTGAATCTTGAAATACCAAAATGTCATAACAATCAAAATTTCAGTCAACCTTCAGGAGCACTGGAAAAGTGAATTTAAATAGACCATAACACATAACCTTTGTTGATTTGTTCACTAGAAGCAATGTAAGACATTAAGATAAAGTAAATAAAAATGTTTCCTGACTGTAGCAAGAGAAAGAGAACTAAGAAATGAAAATCCCAAGTATGTCATTGTTATAAAAGAAATTCTAAAAAAAAATTATTGGGGAGTAGGGATTATTTCAATTGCATTAGTGTCATTGGAAAATAGTGAAGTCTTTTTGATTGTTTTGTTATTAAAAGGGGCATTTGTCATTGCCTTTTTCTCTGATGTAGAAGATAGATCACATTAACTGGAGCTTATCCTGAGATGAATCAATTTTCTCCTATTTTTGTGGGACAAAACTATTTGAGAGACATCATTTTCTGTGCTGATCTATAAAAGAAAACCCATAGGCCCTTTTAATCTTAGCTGAAAGTGCAGCAGATCAGAAGTGAGAAAGGAATAGTAGGCATAAATGATACACTTGGGCCTGAAGTACATATCAGTTTTATGCTTTCACCTATGTTGCCTGAAAGTAGAGTTCTCGATCTAGGTCTCATGCTCAGCTTAAGAAAAACAGTACTGAAATATTGCACACATGTGACAACAGTGAAGAGCCACATGAATGAATAGGAAGGAGTCAAGACTATTACCTCTCTACAACATCAAATTGTAATAGTTCTGGAAAACACCTTTCTATGTAAAGAAGGAAACTTCTGGGCTAAACAAACCTGAGTCATGTATCAGGGAATAGGATTTTCTTAGCAATACTGATGTGTGTGTGTGTGTGTGTGTGTGTGTGTGTGTGTGTGTGTGTGTGTACTGATACTGGTACAACCCTCACATGTAATTCTAAGTATGGGAATTTAGGAAGATGGTCTTTTCTTGAATGGAAACCTGTTTCCTGATAACTATACCTTTGAGCAAGCAAAGCACTTGAAGCCATGAAATGTAGAGTCATGGAAGTGAACTTCACATTGCTTTAATAAAGTGCCATTCAATTGGTCTGACTTTAAGGAGAGACATCTTGAATAGCCTCAAATGTTTTTTCTCATTAGGTGAAATTTGAGTCCTCAGAAGAACTCTTTTCTTAGAAAGAGCAACTCACTAAAATGTCAGGGGTTGCCCATCTAGCAGTTCTAAGTAAATAATCCTGCTAAAAGAAATAAAAAAAATAGAATGTTGATTCTGGGAGACCAAAGCATGTTGTAAAAGTAAATATCTATCCAAGTACAATTGTTTATGGGTTGTTGTAAATGTTTAATATGTTGTCTATATTTCTAAATGTGTTGCAAGGAGTCATTCAAATTTCCAAATTTTCTGTGGGATCCCCCTCAAACAAACTCCTTGAGTAAATACATAGATTTCTAGTGGCAGGATTTATAAATTTTTGTTGAACTATATTATAGAGGTATTTTTCAAAATTTTTTTTAACATTAAAATCTGGATGTTCAAAGATAAATTCAAGAGTTTGTAATTTTACAGTGAAGATGACCAAAGTTTGAGGCCATATAAGCATACAACTTGAATTTCTAGGTCACAAGTTGCAAAATCATTAATGGTGATTAGCAAAAGTAAATTAAAAGATGATACAATAGAAACATAAGTAAAAATTAAATGATGGGATTGGGGAAGATGTTGAGATAATGACCAATCCATCTAAATAGGATGAAATCTAATTTGTCTCAAACAAGTTAGTACCTCTCATTTTTTAAAGGGGAATTCCAAATCGTAAATATTTCTTTTTCTCATTCCTAGGACTCTATTCCTAGTTAAATCACACTGCCTTTGATTTTTTATTTAACGTGTATTTTTTTTTACCCATATAGAGGAAAAAAGAATTGCCTGTTGTTATCTTGACGAAAAGGTCTTCCTAATTCCTCAAAAGTATCACTAAAATTCAAGTTTATAAATTTAAAATTTGCTTTATGTTAAAATGATTTCATTCATATCTTAGTTTTGCTTAAAATTACTAACATTCTATCTCATATAAAAGAAATGAAAAAAAGCCTTTACAGTGTTGGGGAAGAGAGGGTAGGTAAGAGGGAATAAGGAAACCTTACACTCATCAGAATTGACTAAAAGAGGGAATAGCATGTAAACTCAATTCAGTAAAGAAACTTATCTTACCCTACAGGAAAGTGGTGGTGGGGGGTGGGGGGGTGGGAGGGGAGAGCATGAGAGAGGAAGGGGTGATTGAGGGAGGAGACAGGCAAAAGCCAAAAGCAAAACATTTTGATTATAAACAGGGTGAAAGGAGAAAGAGAATACAAATAAATGGAGGATAGAATTTAGGATAATAGTCCTTCACAAAATGATTATCATGGAAATGTTTTGCATGATTACACATATGTGACCTATATCAAATTACTTGCCCTCTCAATGAGGGTGGGGGAAGAGGTAGGAAGGGAGAGAATTTGAACTCAAAGTTTCAAAAAATGAATATTACAATTGTTTTTACACATAACTTGAGAAAAATAAAAAAAACTAAAAAAAAACCTACTGTAATACAAATACAAAAAAAAAAATCCCCATTATCGCTTCTCTGAACTTCTATAAAGGCATGCCTTGAATACATTTTAAAAGAAAAATAGAAAATGTTGTTGAGAAAAATCAAATAAACATTTTTTTTTAATTAAATGTATTTTCACTTCCAAAGAATGCACTTTAGTAAAAGAGAAGTGGGATGGTGGAATTTGTCTTATCATCTTTTTCTTTCTTTGAAGGTAAACGTGTGCAATAAAATTTTGGAATGTTGTTTTAATTGTTCTATGTCCATTATTCTTTCAATTCACATCCTTTTAGTTATTGTGCATGTTGTTTCCCTGGATCTGATTACTTCACATTATATTAATTCACATGTTATTCCGTGCTTCCCTTTATTATTTTCATCATTTCTTATAGCTCAATAATATTCTGTTATATTCATTAATTAGTCAAAGGTAGCCATCCTCAAATTGGTGAACATCTACTTAAAAAAAAATCTTTATTACCACAAAAGTGCTTTTTATAAATATTTCTGTGAGTATGGAACCTTTCTTTTATTATCATCCTCCTTGACATACCTGCCTATTTATGGATTCTTAGATAAAATGGTTTAGATGTGCTAGTCACTTTATTTGAATAATAGGAAAGTTTTCCAAAATGGCTGTACCAATTTATAATTCTAAGAAGAAGGTATTATAACCCCTCCAATGTTGACTATTCCCATATATTGACATATTTGTCCATTTTCTGGGTATCAAAGTTTTTTATGTGCATTTCTATTAATGTTTATGATTCAAAGTATTATTTTTATATGGTTTTGAATAGCTTGCCACTTTTTTCTTTTGAAAATTTTGCGTAATCTTTAAGATCTTATTTATTGAGTGATGGATATTATCTTGATATATTTATTTTAGTTTTCTATATATAATATAGTAAACATTACTAGAGAGATTTGAACAAAACATTGCCCCTCCCCAATGGAAGGTTTCCCTTCTTATCCTGAATGTGTTAATTTCATATGTGGAAATCATTGTAAATTTCATATAATCCAAATAATCTATTTTATATTTAGTATGGCTACTATTATCAATTTGTTTGTTATTAATTTGTCCCTACTCACTGTCATGAAAGATGTATGATCTAATTTTCTTCCAAACTTTAGTCATTTGATGTTCAGTATTAAGGATACATATCAATTTTAAACTTATTGTTTCTAATTTCAACCAAAATGCTTTGCCTTTTTGGAGGGGGGCAGTATATCAGTTGGAACTTTTTATAAGGAAATATATTTTTTAAGCTTATCAAGTATTAGATTACTAATATCTATTATTTCTGATTCTTGTTCTCTTAGGCTATATCATTTATCTACTTTTCTATTTTTGATGAATTCCAAATAGTTTTGATTATTGCTGCTTTATAACAAAATATTATATAATAGCATTTTCACTTCTAGGAACACTATTTCTCTTTAATTATTTCTCTTGAAATAAGAGATTTTTTTTCTTTCTCAAAGTTAAGTTAGAGCTTATTTTTTCTAGTTCCATAAAATAGCACTTTCAATAATTTTATTAACATTACATAAAGTCATTATGTCAACTTTGATAATATTGCATTATTATTATAGTAATCCTACTCAGATGTGACCACTGAAAATTATTTCAGATAATGATGACTTTTCTTATCATAATAGGGAAAATTTTTTAATTGAGTTATACAGACATTCAGTGTTCTTTATTACTTTGAACCTCAAATGCTTTATACATTTTACAGTTAATTTGAATGAGACTTTAGCATTTATTGCTCCATCTTAACTTTTATTATTATATTGAAATGTTGAATTTTGTATAATTATTTTGTAGGCTTCAAAGTTTGCTGAAAATATTAATTGTTTTAATGAGTTTAAATCATGATTCCCTAGGAATTTCTAACTAAACCATTGTGTTAGCAAGAAAAAAGTAAGTAATTTGTCTTTTCTTTATCTCTATTTATGCCTTCAGCCATTCGGGCATTAGGGGGTTCCATTTGCCTTTTCTTATTCTTCATTAATATTGCCAACATTTCTAGAACTACATCAAATAATACCAAGGAAAACATGAATATTTCATATACTACTGAATTTCCTAAAACGACTTCCATTATTTACCCATTGCATAGAATTTTGTTTTAGTTTAATTTAGATACCTTTTATCTTATTTTTAAAAAAGATGCTGTCATCATTATACTTGGTGATTTTTTTATATAAATGTGTTATAAATTATGTCAAATGTTTCTTTTTATTTTTGACAAATATTGAAAACATTATGATTGTGAGTATATACATATATATATACATACATAAATAATATACATACTATGTATGTGTATATATACACATACATAGTGTATGTGCACGTGTTATATTATATTATATATATAAACACACACACATATATAAAGAGAGAGAGAGAGAACATATGTTTTTCCTTCTGATAACGTAAGTTTACGTATGAACTTAAAAAATACATGACTGTAGAGGACAGCCAAAATGGCAGAGAAAAAGCAGGGACTTGCTTGAGCTCTCCCCTAAAACCCTTCATATACCTGTAAAAAATTACTCTAGGCAAATTCTAGAGAAGCAGAACTGGAAAAATGATGGACTGAAAAAAAAATTCCAGCTCTAGACAACCTGGAAGGTTGATGGTCAAGGTCTGTTGCACTGGGATGGGAAAAGAGCACAGTATAGCTGAAAACCTCAAAATTAGGGCCAGGGTTTCCTCTGTGTGTGTGTGTGTGTGTGTGTGTGTGTGTGTGTGTGTGTGTATGTATGTATAGAGGCAGAGACAGAGACATATAGGCAGCTGGGTGGCTAAAGGAATAAATTGTTGGGCCAAGAGTCAGGAAAACTTGAATTTAAATTTGGCCTCAGACACTCAGTAGCTCTATGACCCTGAACAAATCACTTAACCTCTATTTGTCTTAATCCGTTGAAGAAGGAAATGGTCAACCACTCCAGTATCTTTGCCAAGAAAACACAGTGGACAATGTTCGTGACAATAAGGTCATAGATTCAGATGGATATTACTAACTGACTAAACAACAAATGCATACATGTGTGTATATGTATATAGATACATAGAAATATTTTTGTATGCATTTTTACATATTCATACATATATGTTCATGTGCAGATATATGTGTATATTTGAATGTGTGCATATGAATACAGTGTGTATACATACATGTATGCATGCACAAATATACCATGATTATATCTATCCATGCACCCACATTCCATAGATTTTCATTTATATATGAACATATGCATATACATACATACATAAGTAAATTAAACTCTGTGAAATATATGTGATTATCTGTGCCTATAATATGTATATGTGTGTGTATGTGTGTGTGTGTTTAATGTGTGTGTGTCTACAGTATGTATACATGCTGTTGAGTTTTCTGCGTAGTCACATTGTTCTTTTGAGATAATCAGTCCTTTTCTTCCTCATTAGAATAACTTATGTCACCATCAGAATTTCAGCCTAGATAATTCCTATTTATCTTGATCTAACTTTTCCTTGTAGAATTTCATTATATGGGACCCTTGCTAATGTTTTCTGAACTCTTTAATATATAGTCTACTAAGATATAAAGAAACTTTCAGGAAAAATAAAGAAAAAAAAAGAAATTTCGTGTCCCAGTTGAACTTTATTCTGAAGTAATATACTTTCTTCTCACCCAAAGTCTTTAATGAAATGTCTGAGCTTATTTGTTATATGAGAGGTAGTCAAAAATGGTTCGAGCTGTGGGTGTAATTATAATTTGCTTAACAGGGAGTATTTATGCAGCATTCAAGCAGGGATAAAGGGGAAATATAACAACATGAAGAGATAAGTTACTTCAGTCATGGTCCATGATTCTTGTTATTCAGTCATGTCTGACTTTTCTTGACCCCATTGGGGATTTTCCTGTTAAAGATGCTGGACTGGTTTGCCATTTCATTCTTTGCTTCATCTGAAAGATGAGGAAACTGAGGCAAACAAGGTTAAGTTCAGTGACTTGCCCAGGCTCACACAACTAACTATGTGATAGCAGATTTGAACTAAGGTCTTCCTGACTTTGGCTCAGCACTTTATCTACTGTGCTATGTAGTTAGCTAGGTCATAATTAGCCTGATAGAAATAAGAATGATAAAGCGGACATGAAGAAAAGAGAAAATGTAGAGCTACAATAATTAGGATGTATAGAATGAATGAGATAAAGGACTCAAAGAAGATTTACATATTCCTCAGATATAAGCCATCAAGTATCTCCCTGAATATATCAGTGACAAAGGGAGTTCAAGATTTTTCTCTAGCTTTCTGTCAGGCATCCTTTTAAGGTAACAGGTTTCAACATGCACAGGAAAAAGGAGGAGAATTAAAAAAATCCTTAGTGTTTGCAGTTTTGATAGTGTGTGAGGAAAGGGTCAGTGGTGGAAAGTAGAAGAAATATGGCACAGTGTTGTGGAAAAATAAAGATCACTGTGCAATGTACTTTCCATGGCACTGCTGGGCCATTATTGGCAATAAAGCTTATGAAGGTGTACACATATTGACTGAAATCTCTACATTGCCCTGTAAATCCTGCTCTTTATGGGACCTTAAAGAGGGGCATTATGGCTAGAATATGGACTAATAGGTTACATATGTGACTGAGAAGATGTTTGTGCTATGAATTAAAACAATGTACTTTGAAGAAAAACATAATTTGAATGAAAAATGAGGAGCTTAGTTGGAGATATTCTGAGCTTGAGATGTCAGTGAAATTCAATGATTTTTCTCTGTCTTGAGAAATTCCATCAACAATCAATATTTTTCTATAAACCTATTGCTAATTTTGGATTTTTCTTTGATATTTACTAGTTTTGCATTTGTCTCTATACAAAATGAATCAACCAATTTCATAACATTAAATGCAACAAAATGAGATTTAACTAGAATCCCATCTATATTGAAGTCACTTTAAAAAAGAATGTCAGGGGCGGCCAGGTAGCACAATGAGTAAGAGCACTGGCCCCAGTGTTGGGATGCCTGGGGATCGAATCCGGGCTCAGACACTTAGCACCACATCCAGAAAAAAACTGGCTGTATAACCTTGAGCAAGTTACTTAACCCCAATTGCTTAAAAAAAAAAAAAGAATGTCAGGGGGAAAGCCAAGATGACAAAATAAAAGCAGGAACTTGCTTGAGCTCATCCCCCTATCACCTCCAAATACCAGTATAAAAAATGACTAAACAAATTTCAGAGTAACACAACCCACAAAATGACAGAGTGAAAATCATCTCCAGCTGAAGACAGCCTGGCAGCCTGTAATGGGAATGCAAATTTGGAAGATCTTCCCTGCCCCTAGGCTAAAGTGCACCAGAAGCCTGGGGAGGGAGGCTTGTTTTTCAGTAGATACTTTTGATTGGCCAGTGGGTCAATAAGTTGTTACATTCTCTGAGCCAGGAGAAGGCTATATAAGCCCTGATGTGTAGCTTTGTTTTGGGACTCATTTTGAGAAGTGTTCTGTGATTTGATCTGAATTCTGGGAAGCCGTTGTTGAGAGTCCCCCGGCTTTGAAAAACCCAGATGTGGAAACCCAGATGTTGACTGGGTATGGATGTAATGGTTGGACAGTTTGGAAATCTGTCTACTTGATCTGTTTCTGTCTTAATAATTCTGCCTGTATGCTTTGAAGTTCGGGGTGCTGACCTTTTTCCCCTGAACAAGGTAAACAGTATATGTCTGATTGATTAAAGTAAGCTTGTTAACCCATTTTGAGTTGCTTTCCTTTATCAAAGCAGATCCAAGAACCTGTGGTGGCGGCAAACCCTGAGGACGCTTAGGGTGCTTGCTGCTACACAGCCTGACAGGAAGGGTCTATCACACCAAGTTGGAAACAGAGCACAGTCCTATGAATCCTGCACCAGCACAGACTGGCTGGAGCAGACTTCAGGTGACTAAATCACTGGCAGCTGTGGAGGTTTCCAAACTTTTCAACACAGAAATGCCAAAGTAAAAGGTGGGTAGAGAAACTCTGTTGGACATGGGTGAGAGAATATCACTGTCTAGGTCAAACATTAGGGTGGTAGAAGAGGCAGTTGTGGCAGCAGCAGTAGCAGCATCAGTGGTGGTGGTGGGAGCAGCAGCTACTTCTGGAGGTCCAAGCCCACAGATGGTGAGGGTATCAAGCAATTGATTAGAGGGCAATTGCAGGGATTTTTTGCTGGCCCTGAGGCAGGATTATCTTGCTTTGTTCTGCTTGGATCTGGGTCCCAGTTTTGGGTGGAGATCCTGGGGTGAGGTGGAGCACTGGAATGTGAGAGCTTGTGGCAGCTGTGGATAGGGAATCCTCTTTATAGTTCTGAGTCAGAAAAGGGTGCTTGTGGTCACTCATTGACCAGACTTCAGGCCAGGAGAGGAGTGAATACTTCTCCTTTGATAATATCACCTTAGAAGAACTGAAAATTTACAGGTTCCAAGAATTACCTCTGCCAAAGCTGTACAAAACGCCAGAAATTTGGGACAGAGCACTCTCCACACTAGAAGCAGAGTCCTACTATGTCAAAGAGCCCAAAAGTCAAGTAATTGACCACGAAAATGAGCAAATGGGAAAAATCAGAATATAAAATCTTACTTTAGTGGGAAAGAACAACTCATACTACCAGAAGAAGACAACAAGGTCAAAACTCCTGCATCAAATGCCTCCAAGAAAAATATGAATTTGTAGTAGGCCATGGAAGAGCTCGAAAAGGATTTTGAAAATCAAGTAAGAGAAGTAGAGGAAAAATTGGAAAGAGAAAGGATAGTGATGCAAAAAAAAAATCAAGAAAAATGAGTCAACACCTTAGTAAAGGTGATGCAAAAAAGAAATACTAAAGAAAATAACACTTTAAGAAATAGACTAACAAAAATGGCAAGCAAGGTCCAAAAAGACAATGAGGAGAAGAATGTCTTAAAATGCAGAATTTGTCAAATGGAAAAGGAAGTAGAAAAACTCACTCAAGAAAATAATTCCTTCAAAATTAAAATGGGTCAACTGTATAAGAAATCAAGATATTATAAAAGGGATCAAAAAAATGAAAAAAAAAATAGAAGTCAATGCGAAATATCCCATCAGAAAAACAACTGGCCTGAAAAATAGATCCAGCAGAGATAATTTTAAAACTATTGGATTACATGAAAGCCATGATCAAAAAAAGAGCCTAGAATCATTTTTCAAAAAAAATGATCAAAGAAAACTACCTTGATATTCTGGAACCAGTGGGTAAAATTGAAATTAAAAAAATTCACCAATTGACTCTTGAAAAAAAAATCCCAAAAAGAAAACCCCTAGGTATATTATAGCCAAATTGTGGAGTACCCATGTGAAACAGAAAATATTATAAGTAGTCAGGAGGAAGCAATTCGAATATTGTAGAAATACAATTGAGATAACATAAGATCTAGCAGTTTCTACCTTAAGGGATCTAAGGGTTTGGAATACGATATTCCAGAGATCAAAGGATGTAGGATATAAACCAGAATCACCTACTGAGTAAACAAAAAAAATAATAATACTTCAGGCGGTGGGGGGGTATGGACATTCAATGAAATGAAAGGCTTTCAAGTATTCTTTATGAAAAGATAAGAGCTGACTCTATACCCACACCTGAGACCACAGAAGGAAATATGAACCAGTCTCAAGCCAAGAAAGTATTCTTGGAAGAGCTCAAGAAGGATTATAAAAGCCAAATTAGAGAGAAAAAAAAATCCTAATTTGAAAACTCCAAGAAATATTGTAGCCAAATTCCAAAATCATCGGACCAAGAAGAAAATACTGCAAGCAGTCAGAGAGAAATAATTCAAATATTGTGGAACTAAAGTCAGGATCACACAGGACCCATCAACTTCTTAATTAAAAGTTCAAAGGTATTATAGTATGGTATTTCATAAGGCAAAATGTCTTGAATTGCAATCAAGGATCAACTATCCAACAAAACTAAGCATCATCTTTCCAGCAAGGTAATGGTCATTCAATGAAATAAGGGACATCCAGACTTTACTGATGCAAAAGTCAGAGCTCAATGGAAAATGTGATCTTCAAATACAAGACTCAAGAGAGACATAAAAAGGTAAATCAAGGATATATGTGCACATGCACACACACACACACACACACATGGACATACAACACTCACACAGAGTCATATAATTTGTGATTCCATAAGAACAAATTGTTTACATTCCTATATAGGAAGTTGATACCTGTCAATATTGAGAATCATATAATTGTCGGGCATTTAAAAGGGATATAGTTAGAGGATGTGCATTTAAATTAACTAATAAAATGATAAAAAAATATTAAGGTCTGTGAAGAGATTGTAATGGGAGAAAAGATAGGAGGAGGAATAAAAGCTTAAATTGTGCCACACGAAGAGGCATTAAAACATACTACAATAGGGGGAAATAAGGGGAGGAGATGAACAATATTTGAACTTCACGCTCATTGGTTTTGGTTGATGGAGGGAATAACACAATCAGTTAAGTATAGGATTCTAATTTGAAGAGACAAAAAACTCATTACAGTAGAGGGAAAGGATGGAGAGAGTTGAGCATTGTAAGAAATTTTCCCTCATCATATTGGGTTCAAGGAGGGAATAACATATTTCATTAAGTACAAAAATCTACCGTGCACTAGAGGCAGAAGGAATTAAAGAGGAAAAAGAGGGGAGGGGGGGATAGAAGGGAGGGAAGAAGTAAAGAGGGGGAAAGGTATATAAAGGGAGGGGGTGCATAGGGAGGAAATACTGTGGGAGAAGTGGTCAAAAGGAAAATTCTTAAGAAGGTGAAGGTAGAAGGGAAAAATGAAAGAATTAACAGGGGAGAAATAAGGATGGAAGGAAAGACAAAGATAGTAGTCATAACTGTGAATGTGAATGGGATGAACTCTCCCATAAAAAAAGAGGTAGATAGAAGAATGGATTAAAAACCATGATCTTTCAAAAACACATTTGGAAGAAGGGGATACACACAGGGTAAAGGTAAAAGGCTGGAGTACAATGTATTATGCTTCAGCTAAAGTAAAAAATAAAAGAAAAGCAGGGGTAGAAATCCTTATTTCAGATAAAGCAAAAGAAAAAATAATAGATCTAATTGAAAGAGATAAGGAAAGAAACTATATCCTGCTAAAAGGCACCATAGAAAATGAAGGAGTATCATTATTAAACATATGTGCAGAAAGTAGTATAGCATCCAGATTCATAGAGGAAAAGTTAAGGGAGTTAATGGAAGAAACAGGTAGCAAAACTATACTACTGGCGGACTTCAAACTCCCCCTCTATGAACTTGATAAATCTAACCTGAAAATAAACAAGAAAGAAGTTAAGGAGGTGAATAGAATTTTAGAGAAGGTAGATATGATAGATCTCTGGAGAAAAATTGAATGGGGATAAAAAGGAATATACCTTCTTCTCACAGTTACATGGCACATAAATCAAAATTAATCATATTCCAGGACATAAAAACCTAACAATTCAGAGCAGGAAGGCAGAAATATTAAATACATACTTCTCAGATCATGATGCAATAAAAATTATATGAAATAAAAGGCCATGGAAAGATAGACAAAACTAATCGGAAACTAAATGATTTAATCCTAAAGAATGAGAATGTCAAACAAGAAATTATAGAAGCAATCAATAACTTCATTCAAGAGAATGACAATAATGAGGCAACATACCAAAACTTGTGCTATTCAGCAAAATCAGTTCTTAGGGGAATTTTTATATCTCTGAATGCATACATGAATAAAATAGAAGTCAGTGAATTGTGCATGCATCTGAAAAAGCTAGAAAAATTACAAATTGAAAATTCCCAATTAAATACTAAATTAAAAAGAATGCAAACCAAAGGAGATATTAACAAAATTGAAATTAAGAAAACTATTGAATTAAAAATTAAACTAAAAGCTGCTTTTTAAAATAAATAATTAATAGACCTTTGGTGAATATGATTAAAAAAGAAAGAAGAAAATCAAATTGTATCAAAAATGAAAAGGGTGAATCTGCCTCCAATGAAGAGTAAATTAAAAAATAATTAGGAACTATTTTGCATAATTGCATGCCCCAAAATTTGAAAATTTTAGAGAAATGCATAAATATTTACAAAAATATAAGCTGCCCAGATTAACTGAAGAGGAAGTAAATTACTTAAATAACCCCATCTCAGAAAAAGAAATTGAACAAACCATCAATGAACTCCCTAGGGAAAAAAATCTCCAAGACCAGTTGAATTTACAAGAAAATTCTACCAAACATTTAAAGAACAATTGATTCCAATACTTTGTAAACTATTTGGCAAAATTCAAGAAAAAGGAGTCCCACCAAATTCTTTTTTATGGTACAAATGTGGTACTGATAACCAAGTCAGGAAGAGACAACATGGAGAAAGAAAGTTATAGACCAATTTCCCTCATGAATACACATGTAAAAATTTTTTTAATAAGACATTAGGGAAAAGGCTATGGCAAATTATCACAAGAATAATACACTTTGATCAGGTAGAATTTATTCCAGGAATGCACGGGTTGTTCAATATTAGGAAAAGTATCATTTTAATCTATCATATAAACAACAAAATTAGTAGAAACCACAAGATTATTTCAATAAATGTAGAAAAGGGTTTTGACAAAATACAGCGCCCATTCCCCTTAAAAACACTGGAAAGTATAGGAATAAATGGAGTCTTCCTTAAAGTAATAAGTAACATCTATCTTAAACCATCATCAAATATTATATGTAATGGGGATAAGTTAGAAGTATTTCCAGTAAGATCAGGGGTGAGGTAAGAATGTCCACTCTCACCTCTCTTATTCAATTTGGTACTAGCAATGTTAACAGAAGCAATGAGTAGAAAAAGAAATTGAAAGAATCAAATCAAGCAAAGAATAGACTAAGCTATCACTCTTTGCAGATTATATGATGATATACTTAGAGAATCCTAGAGAATCTAGTAAAAAATTACTTGAGATAATAAATAAAATTGACAAAGTTGCAGGATATAAAAGAAACCACATATATCTTCAACATTCCTATGTATTTCTAATGAAATTAAATAGCAAGAGATAGAAAGAGAAATTTCATTTAAAGTTACTGTAGACATTATAAAATATTTGGGAATAAAACCAAAAGAAACCCAGGATCTATATGAACACAATTATAAAATAATTTTCAGACAATGAAGATAGGTCAAAAAAATGGGAAAAATACAAGTTGCCCATGGTTAGGTCAAGCTAATAATTAAAACGACAATTTTATCCAAATTAATTTACATATTTAGTGACATACCAATCAATCTACCAAAAAAATCATTTTATAAAGCTTGAAAAAATAGTAACAAAATTCATTTGGAAGAACCAAAGTTCCAGAATATCAAGGAAATTAATGAAAAGAAATGCAAGGGAAGATGGCCTAACCATACCAGATTTTAATCTCTTTATAAAGCAGCAGTCATCAGAACTATGGTACTGGCTGAAGAATAAAAAAGTAGATCTGTGGAATATAACAGGAACATGAGACTTAGCAGTCAATGCTTTTAGCAATCTACTGTGTGATAAACCCAAAGACTCCAGAATTTGTGATAAGAACTCACTATTTTACAAAATCTACTGGGAAAACTTGAAAATACTATGGCAGAAATTAGGGATAGATCAGCATCTTAGACCATATACCAAAACAAAGTCTAAATTGATTCATGATGTAGGTGTAAAGGCTGATACTGTAAACAACCTGGGAGAGCAAGGAATAGTTTAGCTGTCAGATATATGAAGAAGGGAAGATTTTATGACAAAACAAGGGTTAGAGAGCATTACGAAATGTGAAACATATAATTATGGTTACAGAAAATTGAAAAGTTTCTGTACAAATAACACCAATATAACCAAGAGTAAGAGGGAAGTGAAAAGTTGGAAAATAATTTTTACAATCATTGTCTCTGATAAAGGCCTCATTTCTAAAACACACAGCGAATTGAGTCAAATCTATAAGAATACAAATTATTTCCCTATTGATAAATGGTCAAAGGATATGAACAGGCAGTGTTCAGAGGAAGAAATTAAAGATATTTATAAACATATGAAAAATGCTCTAAATTACTATTGATTAGGGAAATTCAAATTAAAACAACTATGAAGTATGACATCTTATTGGTCATATTGAGTAAGATGACAAGAAAGGAAAATGATAAATGCTGGAGAGGATATAGAAAAATTGGAATACTAATACATTGTTGGCAGAGTTGTGAATTGATTCCACCATTCTGGAAAACAATCCTGAACTATGCCCAAAATTCTATAAATAAGTGCATACCCTTTAACCCAACAATACCACTTCTGGAGCTATATTCCAAAGAAATCATGTAAGAGGCATAAGGACCCATGTGTACAAAAATATCTATAGCAGCTCTTTTTGTGGTGGCAAAGAATTGGAAATCAAGGGTATGCCAATCAATTGACTAAACAAGTTGTGGTATATGAATGTAATGGAATACTATTGCACTACAAGAAATGAAGAGTAGATAGATTTCAGAATAACCTGGAGAGATTTATATATACTGATGCTGAATAAGGAGAGCAGAACCAGTAGAACTTTCTACATAATTACAGACACATCGTATGTGTGATGACTAACTTTGAAAGACTGGGATCTTCTCAGCAATACAAGGTTGTAGTATAATTCCAAAAGACTCGTGATGGAAAGGAATATCCATACCCAGAGAAAGAACTACAGAATCTGAATGCAGATTCAAGCAAAGTACTTTCTCTCTCACCATTTTTTTGTTTTGTTTCCTCTTTCTCATTGTTCACTCTATTGATTATAATCTTCTTTCCAAGTAGACTAATGTTTAATGTGAAGGTATTTGTAGATCCTATATTTGATTGCCTGCCTCCATGAGGGAGGTGAATGGGGAATGAGAAGGAGTGGGAAAAATTTGAAACTCAAGGGATTGTGGAACTGAATGTTGCAAACTAAAATCAAATACATACATACATACATACATACATAAATTACCTCACAAAAAATAGACAAGAGAAAGCTGTTACTTTAGAGAGGAAGAGCAGGGAAGTGAATGGGCATGTGTCAACCTTACTATCATTGGATTTGGCTTAAAGAGAGAATAACATACACATTTAGTTGGGTATTTTACCCTACAGGAAAGGAGGGAGGAAGGGGGTAAGATGTGGGGATGAGAGAAGGGAGGACAGATGAGGGGATTGGATAGTCAGAAGAAAACCCTTTTACAAAAGAACAAGGTCAAAGGAGAAAATAGAATAAATGGGGGATGGGATACGATGGAAGAAAATTTAGTTATTCCTTCACAATATGACTACTATGAAAATGTTTTGCATAATTACACATGTATAACCTGTATTGAATTGCTTGTCTTCCCAGGGGGTGTGTGTGAAAAGGGAAGAAGGGAGAACATCCAGAACTCAAAGTTTTAAAAACAAATGTTAATTTTTTTTTTACATGCAAACTTGAAATAAGATAGGCATGGAATGGGGTATATAAATCCATCTTGCCCTATAAGAAAGTACAGAGGAAGGGGGAAGGGTCAGGATGGGGAGGGGATATAAGAGTGGGCAGACTCAGGCAGGGGATAATCAATATGATTATCATCTTGGGGTGAGAGGTAAGGGAGAGATTTGGAAATAATTTGGAACTCAAAAGCTTGTGTAAAAATGAATGTTGAAAACTAAAAATAAATAAATTATGAAAACATTTTTAAAAATTGTGACCTTGGGCAAGTCACTTAACACCAATTACCCTGCCTCCCTCCCCACAAAAAAAAAGAAAAAGAAAAAAAACAAGATATTAATTTTTTTTAAATAAAATAAAAACAAAAACTACATTTCAATCCCATACTAAACTTTTGGGTGGCAAAATGGTGCAGTGAGTAGAGCACAGGCCCTGGAGTCAGGAGAACCTGAGTTCAAATTAGGCCTCAGACACTTAACACAAAAACTGTCCGTGTGACCTTGGGCAAGTCACTTAACCCTAAGTGCCCTCCAAAAAGCAAAAAAAATAAAAAGAAATGAAGTATGATGATGCAGCAAAGAATACTGAAAGAGTCATGAGGCAGATGAGTAGATTTATTTCCATCGCTTTATTGGTTCTGTAGCTCTAAAATTCTTTAGAGTCATATTTTACAGGTATTGGAGGTGGTTGTGGTGGGAGCTCATGGAATTTCCTGCTTCTACTCCCCAACATGAACTTTTGATCCCATTACAAGATGAATGCTAAGCAGGTGAGTAGCAATATAATTCTCTGCATGCTAGTTCCTTCTCCAATGCCTTACAAACTTGTCCAACTCCTTTATCAAGGTGATGGGTGATAAAACCTTCCCGAGATGAGTAATTTTACTTAAGTTTTTGCCCCATTTCTCATTTTATCTCACCCATACTTCTAGGAAAAGTCACTGTCTCTACTTCTTCCATTGCTTTCATTTCCTGTCCTCATGCTCTCCTCTCAATACTTTAAAATTTGAAATTTAAAATTCCCACTCAAATAAAAGTTCTACCTACAAATTTGTCAGTGTTCTCTTAATTGTCAAATGTTATGACTTTTTATGAATACAAATCCAAATTTACCTTTCTGCGGAATTTGACACTGTTGACAACTCTGGAAGCAGAATCCTACTGTGGCAAAGAGCTCAGGTCAAGTAATTGTCTGGAAAGATGAGCCAAGAGAAGAAGCACAATCAGACCATCGAACCCTTTTTGGGGGAGTAAAAGGATGAAAACATGGAAGCAGAATAAGTCAACAAAGGTAAAACTCCTGCATCAAAAGCATGCAAGAAAAATATGAATTGATTACAGGCTATGGAGGAGCTCAAGAAGTACTTTGAAAATTAAGAGAAGTGAAAGAAATATTGGAAAGAGAAATGAGAATGATGCAAGAAAATCATGAAAAGAGAGTCAATAGCCTGCTAAAGGAGATCCCCCCCCCCCCAAAATGAAGAAAATAACACTTTTAAAAATAGACTAACTCATGAGTAGAAACAGGGCTTCCACTGGACTCTGGCTCCCACCACCTCCAATTCATGTCAAAGGTGACTGAACAAACTTTGGAACTACAGAACCCAAAAAATGAGACAGAGAAACTAACCTCCCACTGAGGATAGCCTATCAGGCCAGCATGGAGCAGCCAGCACAGCACACTGGGAGCCAACCCCAACCCCACTCTAGCCAGAGGTTTTAGCTCCAAGGTGGGCCTGAGCATCTCCCAATTAGAGGGACTACAGCTCACCCATAGCAAGGGTGGTTTCCAGAATTATCAACCCATAGATTCTAAGGACAAAGCACGAGGTCAGTGGAGGGTGGACTTTGGGATCCAGTAGTTGGGAGTATGGTCAACCTTTATCCCCTGGAGGGAGAAGCCGCTGAGGCTCCACAGGCATGGAGCCACCACCATGTGGAAGCTTCAGCTCCTGGCCTTCAGACTGGAGGGGAACAAGCAACCAGTCTGAAGGGTAATTGCTCTTGTTTTAACTTGCTTGGATGTGGATTGCGGTCTATGGTGGAGGTCCTGGGGTGTGTGACCAGTTTGCCAGAGCATGTGGAGGCCTCAGAGAGGTCACCCAATAATACCTTCAGCAGCTGAGAAAACCACAGCGATTGGGACAAAACTCCCATGTCTGGTAGCAGAGTCCTCCTGTGACAAAAAGCCCAAAAGTCAAGTAACTGAATGGCAACATGAGTAAATGAGAGAAGCAAAGGAAACAGAATAATCCAATATTAGACTCCTATTTTGGGGACAAAATGGATCAAAGCATGGAGTAGGAGGAAGACAATGAAGTCAGAATTCCTGCACCAAAAGCTTTCAAGAAAAATATGGGCCAGTTACAGGCCATAGAGGAGCATAAAAAAGGATTTTGAAAACCAAATAAGAGAAGTGGAGGGAAAATTGGAAAGAGAAATGAGAACAATGTAAGAAAATTACGAAATAAGAGTCAACAACCTGACTGAAGAAAATAACACCTCAAAAAATAGACTAACTCAAATGGCAAAAGAGGCTCCAAAAGGCAATCGGGAGAAGAATACCTTAAAAAGCCAAATTTGCCAGATGGAAAAAGAATCTCAAATGGTCACTGAAGAGAATCATTCCTTCAGAATTAGATGGAAGCAAATGGAAGCTAGTAACTTTATGAGAAATCAAGATACTATTAAACAGATCCAAATAAATGAAAAAAAATAGAAGGCAATGTGAAATATTTCATTGGGAAAAGCACTGACCTGGAAAACACATCCAGGAAAGATAATTTAAAAATTATTGGACTACTTGGAAGCCATGATCAACAAAAGAACCTAGAAATTATCCTTCAAGAAAATCTCAAGGAAAATTGCCCCAATGTTTTAGAATGAGAGGGCAACATAGAGGTTGAAAGAATAGACCAATCATCTCCTCAAAAAGATCCCAAAAAGAAAACTCCTAGGAATATAATAGCCAGGTTCTGGAATTGCCAGATCAAGGAGAAAATATTACAAGCAGCCAGGAAGAAACAATTTGAATACTGTGGAAACACAATTAGGATAACATAGGATGTGGCAGCTTCTACACTGTGGAATAGAAGGCCTTGGAATATGATATTCTGGTGGTTAAAGGAGCTGGGATTAAAACCAAGAATCACTTACCCAGCAAAAGTGAGTATCATCTTTCAGGGGGAAATATGGTCAATCAATGGAATAGAAGACTTTCAAGTATTATTGATGAGAAAACCAGAGTTGTATAGAAAATTTGACATTGAGATTCAAGAAGCAAGAGAAGAATGAGAAGGTAAACAGGGGAAAGAAATCATAAGGAACTTATCAAAATTGAACTACTTACATTCCTACATGGAAAAATGATAATTGTAACTTATGAAACTTTTCTCAGCATGAGAATAATTGAAAGGAATACAAATGTGTGTGTGTCTGTATACACATGTACACACACTTACATATATGTCTATATAGAAGGGTATATGGGCACATAAATACATATGTGAATGTGTGTATATATGTGTACAAGTATATATAGATAGAGGGCACAGGACCAGTTGAATGGGAAGGGATAATACTTTAAAGGTGAAATTAAGAGTTGAGAGAGGAATATAATGAGAGGATATGGGGAGAGACAGATTGGGGTAAACTATCTCATATAGAAGAGGTAAGGGAAAATAGTTACAATGTAGGGGAAGAACAGAAAGTCAAAAGTGAATGGGTCAAACTTATACTCATTGAATTTGACTTAAAGAGGGAATGACATACACAATAAATAGGGTATCTCACCCTACAGGAGAGTAGGGGAGAAGGGGATGAGAGGGGGGATGATGGAAGGGAGGGGAGGCTGGGGGAAAGGGAAGTTGGAAGCACCCCATTTTGAAAAGGGACAGGATCAAAGCAGAGAATAGAACTAGTGGGAGGTGGGATAGGAGGGAGGGAAATATAGTCAGTCTTTTACAATATATCTACTAGGGAAATGGTTTGCATAGTTTCACAAGTACAACCTATATGGAATTGTTTATCTTCCCAGTAAAGGTGGATGACAAGGGAGGAAGGGAATGAATCTGGAATTCAAAGTTTTAAAATCAAATGTTTAAAATACATACATATATATATATATATATATATATATACACACACATATATATATATGTATATATATATACACACTAACACACATACATACACTATTATTTATGCTCTCTACATATATACATATATATGTATATATACTATTATCAATATTATTTTACATGTAAATGGGAAATGAGATATACAGGCACTGTGGCATAGAGATCCACCATGCCCTACTGCAAAGTTGGAAGGGTATCGCAGAAGATATGGGAGAGAACAGATTGGAAGAGGGACTATCCACTAGGATCGCTATTTTGGGGTGGTGGGTAGGGGAAAAACAGGTAGAAAATTTGTAAATCAAAATCTTGCAGAAATGAATGATGGAAATTAGAATTTAATAAAGCACTTCATTAAGAAATAAATAAAAATAGAGTAATTCAAATGGCAAAAGAGGCCCAAAAAGTTAATGAGGAGAAAAATGCCTTAAAAAGCCTAATTGCCCAGATGGAAAAGGAATTTCATAAACTTATTGAAGAGAATAATTCCTTCAAAATTAGATTAGACTAAATGGAAGCTAATTATTTTATGAGAAATCAAGATACTATAAAATAGATCTAAACAAGTGAAAAAATAGAGTGCAATGTGAAATATCCCATTGGAAAACCAACTGGCCTAGAAAATAGATCAAGGAGAGATATTTAAAAATTATTGGATTACTTGAAAGCTACAATCAAAAACAAAACAACCTAGAAATCATCCTCCAAGAAATTCTCAAGGAAAATTTCCCTGTTAATCTAGAACCAGAGGGTGAAATACAAAATTGAAAGAATTCACCCATTGCCTCTTGAAAATGATAGCAAAAGAAGGAAACTCCTAGAAATATCACAACCAAATTTCAGAGTTCTCAGGTCAAGGAGTAAATATTACAAGCAGCCAGGAAGAAATGATTTGAGTATTGAAGAAACACAATCAGGATAACACAAGATCCAGCAGCTCCTACATTATGGGACTAAAAGGCTTAGAATATGATATTCTGGAGGTCAAGGGAACTAGGATTAAAAGTAAGAATCACCTACCCAGCAAAACTGATTATAATGCTTCAGGAGAAAATGTAGTCATTCATTGAAATAGAGTACTTTCAAGCATTCTTGATGAAAAAAACAGAGCTGAACAGTCAATTTGATTTTCAAATACAAGAAGCAAGAGAAGCATGATAAGGTAAACAGGAAAAATAAATTATAAGGAACTTAATAAATTTTAACTATTTATGTTCCTACATGGAAAAAAGATACTTGTGCGCAGACTACAGTGGAGAAAGAAGGAGCCCCAGCCAGCAGACTCACCCACCCCAAGGGCAATTCACAGCTGTCTCACCAGCATCTCACTACAAGACAGGAGGATCAGTTGAAGGTGGGTAAGAGAAAGCATAGGGCCTGCAGCAGAGACAGCAGCTTCTCCTAGGGTTATCAGCCCACAGCATGGAAGTTTAACAATCACCTGCCTGATCTTCCAGTTTCCAGGATGGCAAAGTAAACTAGCTGCCCAATTCCCCTTCCCTGATCTAGAAAATCCAGAGATAAGTGTCCCACCCAGAGTTAAATCCTGAAATAGCAGAAATAGCCTCAGGCTCAGGAGCCATGGAAAAGGGGTGTAACTGAGGCAGTAAGGAGTCTGAAGTAAAGGGCAGGAGGAGTCCCAACAAGCCCCTCCTCACCTGACCAGCAAGAGCTCCCAAAGCCCAGGGTTTGGAGCTAGGAAGTGCTAACAACAAAAGCCCAGGTGGACCTTAGCACTACCAGGGGAATCTGAAGACACCAGCATTGTGGGCTGCCACCTGCAGAGCTTGTCTGAGCTGTAGCCTAGCAGCACAGAGGTGGAAATCTAAAGTGGCCAGACCACCCCTCCCCCACATGTTATTCTCTGAGCCTCAGGGTAACTCAGCAGAAGCACTGAGGATCCTGGCATTGGCCTAAGGCTAGACACCCAGAGCCTACAAAAAGTCAACAACCAGGCCCTTAGCTCCCAGACTGAGAAATTAGGAAATAGGAAATTACAATGGCAAGGAAGGAAACTGAAAAGAAGGGGAAGGCAAGAAAATCAACCAGCGATTATTATAATAAGCAAGAACAACCAAATACAGAGGACAACATGGACTCTATACTCACACCTGAGACTACAGAAGGAAATATGAACAGGTCTCAAGCCCAAAAAGCATACTTGGAGGAGCTGAAGAAATATTTTAAGACACAAATTAGAGAGGTAGAAGATAAATTTAAATATACAATGAACAAATTGGGAAAAAGTCTCACTGAAGAAAACAAATCATTTAAGAGTAAATTTTGTGACCTAACTGGATAAAATACCTCCATAAAAAAAGGACCTTCAAAAACCAACCAAAAAATAATTCACAAAAAAAATTAGGATGAATCAAATTGAAGCTCAGGACTGTATGATGCACCAAGAGTCAATCAAACAAAACATGAAGATTGAAAAATTAGAAGAAAGTGTAAAATATCTCGCTGAAAAAACAACTGACATGGAGAAGAGATACAGGAGAGATAACCTAAGAATTACTTTTCTACTGGAAAGCCATGATGAAAAAAGCAGCCTTGACAACATCCTCCAAGAGTTTGTCAAAGAAAACTGTCCTGAAGTCCTAGAATCAGAAGGGAAAATAGGTATTGAAAGAATTCACCAGACTCCTCCTGAAAGAGATCCAAAATTGAAAACTCCAAGAAATATAGTAGCCAAATTCCAGAATTACAGGGTAAGGATAAAATACTGTAAGCAACCCAAAAGAAACAATTCAAATATCATGGAACTACAGTCCATATTACACAAGACCTATCAGCTTCTACATTAAAAGATTGGAGGAATTGGAATTTGATATTTTGTAAAGCAAAAGAACTAGGACTACAACCAAGGATCAACTACCCAGCAAAACTGAGCATAAAATTTCAGGCAAGGAGATGGCTATTTAAGGAAATAAGGGACTTCCAGACTTTCCTGATGAAAAAGCCAGAGCTCAATGGAAAATTTAATTTCCAATTACAGGACTCAAGAAAGACATAAAAAGGTAAACAAGGAAAACACACTCACACACACACACATGCACACATGCACATAACTTAGGATGCAATAAGAACAAACCATTTACATCCCGATATGAGAAGCTGATAACTGACAATATTTAAATTTATATGATTATCATGACTGTTAAAAGGGATATAAATAGATAGAGTGTGGGTATAAATGAACTAATCTGATGTTAAAAAAAAAAAACCTTAGTAAGGGGTTCAAAGGGACAGTAATGGGATAAAAGAAAAGGATGAGGCAGAAAAAGGTAAATTATGCCATACAAAGAGCCATAAAGACATATTACAGTAGAGGAGAAGGAGAGATGGAGATGAACATCATTTGAACATTATTCTCTTTTGTTTTGGTTCAAAGAGGAATAAACATAGTCAACTAAGTTTAAGATTGTAATATGAAAAGATGCAAAAACTCATTATAAAAGAGGAAAAGGAGGGAGGAAGAGGAGCATTGTATGAAATTTACAATCATTGGTTTGGGGTCAAAGAGGGAATAGCATATTCTGATAAGTATAAAAATCCATTGTTCCCTATAGGCAATAGGAGGGATAAGAGGAGATTAAAGGTGGTGGGGTTTAGAAGGGAGGGAAATAGTAGCAAGAGGAAAGGGTAGGTAAAGAAGGTTGGGGTAACAGGTAGGGAATACTGAGGGAGGTGGTGATCAAAAGTAAAACCCTTAAGGATAGGAAGGAAGAAGGAAGAAACAAAAACATAAATAAGAGGGAATAGGATGGATGGAAAGAAACAGATAGTAATCATTACTGTGATTGTGAATGGGATGAACTCTCCCATAAAATGGAGGTTGATAGCAGAATGGATTAAAAACCATAATCTTACAATATGCTGTCTACAGGAAACACATTTGAAACAAGGGGATACACACAAGGTAAAGGTAAAAGGCTGGAGTAGAATATATTATGCTTCAGCTAAAGTACAAAAAAGAAGAGGTAGAAAATATCTCAAATAAAGCAAATTAAAAAAAATTAAAAAGATAAAGCAAATTAAAAAGGTAGCAAATATCTCAGATAAAGCAAAAGCAAAAATAGATCTAATTAAAAGAGATAAGGAATGAAACTATATCCTGCTAAAAGGCACCATTGAGAATGAAGCAATATCATTACTTAATAGATAAGGCATAAAAACCTCACAATTCAGTGCAGAAAGGCAGAAATCTTCAATGCATCATTCTTTTAATCTTAAAAAAAATCTTAAATTTTAAGAAGAAATCTTAAATGTATCATGAAATAAAAATCATACACAATAAAGGGCCATGGAAAGATGGACTAAAAACTAATTGGAAAATAAGCAATTCAATCTTAAAGAATGAATGAGTCAAAGAAGAAATTATAGAAACAATCAGTGACTTCATTCAAAAGAATGACAATAATGAGTCAACATACCAAAACTTGTGGGAGGAAGCAAAGGTGGTTCTTAGGGGAAGTTTTATATCTCTGAGTGCACACATGAATCAATTAGAGGAAAGGGAGGTCAATGAATTGGGCATCCAATTGAAAAAGCTAGAAGAAGAACAAATTGAAAATCTCCAATTAAATACTAAATTAGAAATAAAGAAAACCAAATGGGAGATTGATAAAATTGATATTAAAAACTATTGAATTAATAAATAAAACTAACATCTGGTTTTATGCAAAAACCAATAAAATTGATGCACTTAGTTGATATGATAAAAAAAGAAAGAAGAAAACCAAATTATGAGTATCAAAAATGAAAAGGGTGAACCTACCTCCAATGAAGAGGAAATTAAAACAATAATTAGGAATAATTTGGCCAAATTGTATACACATAAGTTTGACAATCTTTGAAATGGATGAATATTTACAAAAATATAAATTGCCCAGATTAATTAAAGAGGAAATAAATGACTTAAGTAACACCATATCAGAAAAAGAAATCCAACAAGCCATCAGTAAGCTCCCTAGGAAAAAATCTCCAGGGCCAAATAGATTTACTAGTGAATTTTATGCAACATTTAAAGAACAATTGATTCCAATACTCTACATACTATTTGGGAATATTAGTGGAGAAAGAGTCCTACCAAATTCTTCTTGTGACACAAATATAGTACTAAATATAGTACCTAAATCACGAAGAGATAAATCAGAGAAAAAAAAAACTATAGACCAATTTCCCTCATGAATACAGATGCAAACATTTTAAATAACATATTAGCAAAAAGACTTCAGCAAATTATCACAAGAATAATACACTTTTATCAGGTAGGATTTATTCCAGGAATGCAAGGATGCTTTAATATTAGGAAAACCATCAGTATAATTAATCGTATCAACAATAAAACTAGCAGAAACTACATGATTATCTCAATAGATGCAGAAAAGGCTTTTGACAATATACAACATTCATTCCTATTAAAAACACCAGAAAGTATAGAAATAAATGGAGTCTTCCTTAAAATAATAGGTATCATCTATTTAAAGCCATTGGCAAATATTATAAGTAATGGGGATAAGCTAGAAGCATTTCCAATAAGATCAGGGGTAAGACAAGGATGTCCACTATCACCCCTCTTATTCGATCTGATACTAGAAATGTTAGCAGTAGCAATTAGAGAAGAAAAAGCAATCAAAGGAATCAAATTAGGCAAAGAACAGACCAAGCTATCAGTCTTTGCAGATGATATGATGATATACTTAGAGAATCCCAGAGAATTAAGTAAAAAACTAATTGAGATAAATAAATTTGGCAATGTTGTAGGACATAAAATAAATGCACATAGATCCTCGGCATTCCTGTATATTTCTTTTTTTTTTTTTTTAAGCAATCGGGGTTAAGTAACTTGCTCAAGGTTACACGGCCAGTTATTATTTCTGGGTGTGGTGCTGAGTATCTAAGCCCGGATTTGATCCAGGTCTTCTCAACACTGGAGCCGGTGCTCTTACTCACTGTGCTACCTGGCCGCCCCATTTCCTGTATATTTCTAATGAAATCCAACAGCAAGAGATAGAAAGACAAATCCAATTTAAAGCTCCTGTAAACATTATAAAATATTTGGGAATCTACCTGCCAAAACAAACCCAGGACCTATATAAACCCAACTACAAACACTTCTCACAAAGATAAAGTCATATCTAATTAACTGGGTGTAATGGAAATGCAAATTTAAAGATGTTCCCTGCCCCTTGGCTAAAGTGCACCTGGAGCCTGGGGTGGGAGGCTTGTTTTTCAGTAGATATTTCTTGATTGGCCTGTGGGTCAATAAGGTTGTTACATTCTCTGAGCCAAGAGAAGGCTATATAAGCCCTGATATGTAGCTTTGTTTTGGGGCTCACTTTGAGAAGTGTTCTGTGATTTGATCTGTATTCTGAAAAGCCGTTGTCCAGAGCCACCCCGGCTTTGAAAAACCCAGATGTTGACTGGGTATGGATGTAATGGTTGGACAGCTTGGAAATCTGTCTACTTGATCTGTTTCTGTCTTGATAATTCTGTCTGTATATTCTGAAGTTCGGGGTGCTGACCTTTTTCCCCTGAACAAGGTAAAAGATACATATCTGACTGATTAAAGTAAGCTTGTTGACCCATTTTGAGTTGCTTTCCTTTATCAAAGCAGATCCAAGAACCTGTGGTGGCAGCAAACCCTGAGGACGCTTGGGGTGCTTGCTGCTACACTGGGTAAACATCAATTGCTCATGGCTGGGTCAAGCTAATATAATAAATATTAAAAAATTTGAGATGAAGGAGCATAAGTTTGCAATTAACCCAGTCAACATTATTGAGTGATTTTCTTTAATGGTCTCCATTGAGGAGATTGAGAGAATTAGTAGAAAAATGGTTTATGAGTGAAATTGAGTGAACCACACTGACTCTATCTTATCATACAATTCTGGAGCAAGATTAGCTTCTATTCAATTATGAGTCTAGGACTATTTCTGTCTTGTCAGAAAAAGTTTATTCAATTATGGGAATTGGAAGAAAACCTTATTGTATTGTTTTCACCTAGGTCTGTGTGGCTAGGAAACTGGATCACCTCTTCCTGCTACTTAAAGATCCTTACTCAATGATCTAGGTCATGCTAACCAGAAAACAAAGCAGGCCCAAAGACTGATGCAAGGAATTTTCTCTTAAATGTACATCTCAAGAAACCCACATATTTTATCTGAAAACTGACCCCACACTTAACAACTAGTTAGTGTTTTCTAGTTTCTTTGGATCTTTACAGAAACTTGGTGATTGTGGGATACCTCTTTTTCTGAATTTAGAGTATTGTACCTGTTCATAATTCTCTTTCCAACTTGCAAAGTCCCTAATCTTTCATCCAATTAGGAATCAATATTATCTAAGCTTGTATTTTTTCACTTTATTTAATTGGCCTTTTTTGATTAATTGTTTTTAATGTATAAAAAGTCTGTCTCCCCTCTATTCAGGATTCAGGCCCAAGTTGAGGATGTCTATAGCAAGTTTGTTGATCAATTTGCATACATTGTTTAATAAATCAATTTGCTGTGAAAATTGAACATTTTTTTCTCAATCATTTCATCTTTTACCCACCACATCAGCAAAGCATGAGAATTGGAAGGGGCAGATAATAAAAATTGAGTCATGGTTAGTGTTTAGAAAAGTATGAGTGTGAAAGGCAGTTCAACAAAGGATTCTGGGGAAAGTAGAGTGTTGACTTATTTAACTAAAGAGTTGTAATTGAAAATGGAGGAAAACGGAGTCAAAGTTGGAAGGATGACCAAGGAAGTGTCTGAGTAATGAAGAGATGAGAGGTAATGATGGGGATGTAGACTAGGATTAGTAGGAAGAAAATATAGGGAGAAATTGAAAGACAAGAATTTATGATCACATAAAGGAATTTCACAGTCCTTGATCCAAAGTAGAAGAATTGTGGGTTATTGAACAATTAAATATGTGTTCACTCATTCGTGTTACTGAGGTGGATTATAGGAACAGCCCATAGAAGTGGAGCAGGGTGAAGTAATGAAAGGTTAAAGTATCTTATTATGAGTTCAGAATTTATAGATAGGAAGTCTATGAACCAGGTACTGACCTCCTTAAAAAATATAAAGAATGATGTGGAGAATTTATAGGTAATAGCCACCAAGATATAGATTAGGTGATAATTTAAGCTAGAGAGAACAATTGAGTAGGTCTATTTACTGAAAGTTATATAATGAAAGGGAAAATGGCAATGGAGAACAGGGAGTGTTCTTGCAAGACCTCCAGAACCAATATGTCAGGGCTTATAAGAGAATGTGCAACCTTCTATTCATGGAAGAGAAAACTATCTAGGCAGTATCATAGAAGGAGCTAGTACACCATCAGTGCTGTAAGATGGTAGGAGCATAAAAAGATATGTAATATGAAAGTAAATTTATTAATTATGAAACAATCCCAATTGCTCAATCAAAAAACATTTATTTACTGTCTGCCATATCAGGTACTGTTTTAGGTTTGGGGGATTAAGAGAAAAACATAATTGTAAATAATACTTGCTCTCAAGGAACTTGTGTTCTGTGGAGGTAGGCACAGTAAAAAGGGTAGATAAATCTGACACAGAACACTGGAGGAGTCAAATTTAGGTAGGATCAGATAACAGGAAGGAGAGTTTGGGAAAGAAAGTACATTTACTCAGGCAGCTGAAATTTCATTATTACTAAGATTGGGAGAATAAGTTGAGGAAGTGAGGCATGGAAGTTGAAGTTTGCTTAGCATATTGTAATACTGTAGGCTCATATGAGTAACTCCATTTATGATAATAGATAATTGGAACACGCACAATCTTTGAGCTTTCTCAGAATCTCAAAGCCTGCTTCTAGAGACACATGACACGTCAGCCAGGTGAACACACAAGGATTGCCTTTTGGTGTTCAACTCTGGCCAGGCTGGTTTATTCCTAACCAAGAGGTATTGCCTCTCACAGATTGACTGATTTGCTTCTCCTCCATATATTCATGAGGTGCTAATTAGCAGATGGCTGTGACTTAAGAGCCTTACACAGAAGGGCAAAGGAACTACTCACTTTTGAGACTAATAACTTAACACTATCACAGGGTCCATGGGATAGAGTGTAAATATTCTTTATAAAACTACTTAGCCAGGAGATGTTTCTTGGCTTACTCACCACCACATAACTCTGTGATCTTGAACAAATTATTTAGCAACTCCAAGTTTCTTTCTTCTCTTGTAAAATAAAGTTAAATACTGGACTTTGATTGGAGACTGATAGAATCCTTACACTCATACACTCACTAGTTGTGTAATAACTTACTAGCTATATCATGTTTTTTGATTTCTCAGAGACTCAATTTACTGATTTGCAAAACTTGTACTATTTGTACCTAGTATTGTTTTGGGAAAGGCATTTCGACAAAATTCCAAAGTTATGTTGAAATTAGATGCAGAGGGGCAGCTAGGTGGTACAGAGAATAGACCACTGGTCCTGGAGTCAGCGAACTGAGTTCAAATGTAGCCTCAAACTCTTAACACGTACTAGCTGTGTGACCTTGGGCAAGTCACTTAATCCCAATTGTCTGCATACTCCTCTCCAAAAAGGAAAAAATTCATTGCAGCTGCAGTTGTTGTTGCTGCTGCTGTTTCTGCTTCTGCTGCTCATGATGATGATAATGATGTCTAGAATACCTTCAAGTTCAGTGACTTCAGGAACGTACTATTCTTTATATAAATATTTAGAAATATGAGTTTATGATTTCTTAACTTCTAAGTCAATGCAACTCCAGAAAAAGAATTTACCCTGATTCGAGGGGGGCGGAGCCAAGATGGCTGAGTAGAAGCACGACCCTCCCGCGGCTCCCGCTTCCACCCTCCCCAATCCATGTAAAAAGGGGACTCTAAACAAACTTTGGAGCTGCAGAACCCACAAAATGACACAGAGAAGCTAACCTCCCGCTGAGAACAGCCCGGCAGGCCGGCAGAAATCAGCCAGCAAAACGCTCTGGGAGCTGAGCCCAGCCCCACGCGGAGGCTTTAGCTCCAGGGCGGGCCTGACCAGCCACCAGCCAGAGGGACTCCAGATCAGCAGCAGCTGTGGCCGTTTCCAGATTTATCAATACATAGATGCGAAGGACAAGTTCTAATAAGGAATAATAACGGGCGACGGCACGGCGGCCTGCGTGGGAAGGTACCGCGGCAGCAGCGGGCAGGCGCAGGCCGGGAAGGCACAGCGGCCTGTGCGGGAAGGCATGGTGGACACAGGCCTGGAAGGGGCCTGATCAACTCTCAGGGCAAGTCTTCCCACCAACCACAAGGTCCACTACCAGGCCTATCACCAAAGGGCTGGGACTGGAAAGAGCAAGGTAAGAAGCAAATACAGGGGCCCCTATACTGGACAGCAAACACTCCTGGGGCTACCACTTCATAGCCCAGAAATCTTTTTTTTTTAAAAACCCCTTTCAGGACCTCCAAAGACAAGGATGGCAGAGTGAACCCCACTTGCTCCAAACCCCCCCTCTGACCCTGAAAATATAGTAACACTTGCCCCAGGGCAAAACCCTCTACAGTAAAGGCTTGGGATCCTAGAGGAAGGGCATGGCTAGGACACTGCCTCAAAATGGGTAGAAAGCGGACTACAAAGACAAAGACTCTAGAGTCCTACTATCCTCAGAGGGAGGAACCAACCTCAGAGGGAGACACTGTGGACTCCACACCCACAGCTGAGACTTCAACAGGGAATGGGTCCCAAGCACAGAAGGCTCTCCTAGATGAGATCAAAAGGAACTTGAAAGCAAAATGAGAGAGATAGAAGACAAAATGAATAATTCTCTCAAAACGAAAATAGCAGAATTCGAAAAACAGTATAACGAGGAAAAAATCTCTCTAAAAAGAAAAGTGTATGATATGGAAAAGGAGCTTCAAAAATTAACCAAGGAAAATGATTTGCTAAAAACCAGAATTAAACAAATGGAAACAAATAACTCTATGAGGAACCAAGAATTAGCCAAGCAAAACAACAAAAATGAAAAATTAGAAAAAGAGGTAAAATACCTCAAAGAAAAAATAACTGACCTGGAAAACAGATCCAGCAGAGATAATCTGAGAATGATAGGCCTATCAGAAAATTATGATGAAAAAATGAGCCTGGACAACATTCTCCAAGAGAGAAATGTTAAGGAAAACTGCCCTGAGATACTAGAACCTGAGGGGAAAATAGAAATCGACAGAATCCACCGGACACCTGCTGTAAGAGATCCCAAACTGAAAAATCCTCGAAATGTTGTGGCCAAACTCCAGAACTACCAGATAAAAGAGAAAATACTTCAAGCGGCCAGAAAGAAACAATTCAAATATCGAGGGTCCACAGTGAGGATTGCACAGGATTTGTCAGCCTCCACACTGAAAGATCGGAGGCAGTGGAATACAATTTTCAGGAAGGCAAAACAGCTCAGATTACAACCAAGGATCACATACCCAGCGAGACTGAGCATATGCTTCCAGGCAAAGAGATGGTCATTCAATGATATAACAGAGTTCCAGACCTTCTTGATAAAAAAGCCAGAAATCAATAGAAAATTCAACCTCCAATTACGAGAAGCAACAGTGACTTAGAAAGGTAAACAAGGATAACACACATCATTTTAGAGGGAAAGAGGGGAGGGAGAGGAGCTTCGCATGAGATTTGTTCCTGTCATTCTTGATGTGAAGGAAAAATAGCATACCTCATTAAGTATAACAATGTCCTACAGGCAGTAGGAAGGGGAAAGGGTTACAAAAGGGGGGTGGGAGTGATTTGTAGGGAGGGAAGTAGTAAGGGGAAAAAGGGAGGAAAAGGGAGGGGGGCCAAAAAGGGAACACTGAGGGAGGCAGTGGTCGAAAGGAAAACTATTAAGGGGGGGAAGGGAGAAGGGAGGGAAAATACGAACATTAACAGGGGCAGGAATAGGATGAGGGGAAAGAAACTGATAACAATCATAACTGTAAATGTGAATGGAATGAATTCTGCTATAAAACGGAGACGGATAGCAGAATGGATTAGAAATCATAATCCTACAATATGCTGTTTACAAGAAACACATTTGAAACAGAGGGATACACACAAGGTAAAGGTAAAAGGTTGGAGTAAACTATATCGTGCCTCAGCTAAAGTAAAAAAAGCAGGGGTAGCAATCCTTATCTCAGATAAAGCAAATGCAAAAATTGACCTAATTAAAAGAGATAAGGAAGGAAACTATATCCTGTTAAAAGGCACCATCGATAATGAAGCAATATCACTACTTAACATATATGCACCAAGTGGTGTAGCATTCAAATTCCTAGAGGTGAAGGTAAAGGAATTAGAGGAAGAAATAGATAGCAAAACTATACTAGTGGGAGACCTTAATCTCCCCCTATCTGAACTTGATAAATCCAACCTCAAAATAAACAAGAAAGAAGTTAAGGAGGTGAACAGGATTTTAGAGAGGATAGGTATGATAGATCTCTGGAGAAAGCTGAATGGGGATAAAAAGGAATATACTTTCTTCTCAGCAGTTCATGGCACATATTCAAAATCTGACCATGTTCTAGGGCATAAAAACCTCACAATTCTATGCAGTAAGGCAGAAATATTAAACGCATCATTCTCAGATCATGATGCAATAAAAATTATATGCAATAAAGGGCCAGGGAAAGACAGACTAAAAACTAACTGGAAATTAAACAATTTGATCCTAAAGAATGAGTGGGTCAAACAAGAAATTATAGAAACAATCAGTGATTTCATTCAAGAGAATGATAATAATGAGACAACATACCAAAATCTGTGGGATGCATTAAAGGCAGTTCTTAGGGGAAGTTTTATATCCCTGAGTGCATACGTGATTAAATTAAAGAAAAGGGAGCTCAACAAATTGGGCATGCAATTAAAAAACTTAGAAAAAGAACAAATTCAAAATCCCCAATTAAATACTAAACTAGAAATACTGAAGACTAAAGGAGAGATGAATAAAATCGAAATTAAAAAAACTATTGAACTAATAAATAAAACCAAGAGTTGGTTTTATGAAAAAACCAACAAAATTGATAGACCCTTAGTCAATATGATAAAAAAAAAAGAAAGAAGAAAACCAAATTATGAGTATCAAAAATGAAAAGGGTGAATCTACCTCCAATGAAGAGGAAATCAAAACAATAATTAGGAATTATTTTTCCCAATTGTATGCACATAAATTTGACAATCTTAGAGAAATGGATGAATATTTAGAAACATACAAGTTGCCCAGATTAACTAAAGAGGAAGTAAATTACTTAAATAATCCCATCTCAGAAAAAGAAATTGAACAAGCCATCAGTCACCTCCCTAGGAAAAAATCTCCAGGGCCAGATGGATTCATTGGTGAATTCTATCAAACATTTAAAGAACAATTGATTCCAATACTCTACAAATTATTTGGGAAAATTAGTGAAGAAGGAGTCCTACCAAATTCTTTTTATGACACAAATATGGTACTGATACCTAAATCAGGAAGAGATAAAACAGAGAAAGAAAAGTATAGACCAATCTCTCTCATGAATATAGATGCAAAAATTCTAAATAAAATACTAGCCAAAAGACTACAGCAACTTATCTCAAGAATAATATATTTTGATCAGGTAGGATTTATTCCAGGAATGCAAGGATGGTTTAATATTAGGAAAACCATCAGTATAATTGAGCATATCAACAATAAAACTAGCAGAAACCACATGATCATCTCAATAGATGCAGAAAAGGCTTTTGACAAAATACAACATCCATTCCTATTAAAAACATTAGAAAGTATAGGAATAAATGGAGCCTTCCTTAAAATAATAGGTAGCATCTATTTAAAGCCATTAACAAGTATTATATGCAATGGGGAGAAGCTGGAAGCATTTCCCGTAAGATCAGGGGTGAAACAAGGGTGTCCACTATCACCCCTCTTATTCAATCTGGTACTAGAAATGTTAGCAGTAGCAATTAGAGAAGAAAAAGAAATCAAAGGAATCAAGTTAGGCAAAGAAGAGACCAAGCTATCACTCTTCACAGATGATATGATGATATACTTAGAGAATCCTAGAGAATCCAGTAAAAAACTGCTTGAGACAATAAATAAATTTGGCAAAGTTGCAGGATATAAAATAAACCCACATAAATCCTCGGCATTCCTATATATTTCCAATGAAACTCAACAGCAAGAAGTAGAAAGAGAAATCCCATTTAAAGTTACTGTAGACATTATAAAATATTTGGGAATCTACCTGCCAAAACAAACCCAGGACCTGTATGATCATAACTACAAAACACTTTTCACACAAATAAAGTCAGATCTAACTAATTGGAAAAATATCAATTGCTCATGGCTGGGTCGAGCTAATATAATAAAAATGACAATTTTACCTAAATTAAATTATATATTTAGTGCCATACCAATTAATTTACCAAAAAACTACTTTATAGAGTTAGAAAAAATAGTAACAAAATTCATCTGGAAGAATAAACAGTCCAGAATATCAAGAGAATTAATGAAAAAAAAAATGCTAGGAAAGGTGGACTAGCTTTACCAGATTTCAATCTGTACTATAAAGCAGCAGTCATCAAAACTACTTGGTACCGGCTTAGGAATAGAGGAGTGGATCAATGGAATAAATTAGGCACACGAGATTCAGAAGTCAACGACTACAGTAATGTATTGTTTGATAAACCCCCAGACCCTGGTTTTTGGGATAAGAACACACTATTTGACAAAAACTGCTGGGAAAACTGGAATATAGTATGGCAGAAACTGGACATAGACCATTATCTAACACCATATACCAAAATCAAGTCTAAATGGGTTCATGATCTAGGTATAAAGGTTGATACTGTAAGTAGTCTGCTAAAAACAAGGAATAGTTTACCTATCAGACTTGTGGAGAGGGAATGACTTTATGATGAAACAGGAATTAGAGAACATTATAAAATGTAAAATGGATAATTTTGACTACATGAAATTGAAAAGTTTCTGTACAAATAAAGCCAATGTAACCAAGATTAGGAGGGAGGTGGGAAATTGGGAAAGAATCTTTACAACCTATGTCTCTGACAAAGGACTCATCTCTAAAATATACAGAGAACTGAGTCAAATTTATAAGAATACAAGTCATTCCCCAATTGATAAATGGTCAAAGGATATGAACAGGCAGTTTTCAGAGAAAGAAATTAAAGCTATCTATAAGCACACGAAGAAATGCTCTAATTCACTATTGATTAGAGAAATGCAAATCAAAACAACTCTGAGGTACCACATCTCACCAGTTAGATTGGCTAAGATGACAATACAGGAAAATGACAAATGTTGGAGAGGATGTGGGCAAACTGGAACACTAATGCATTGTTGGTGGAGTTGTGAACTGATCCAGCCTTTCTGGAAAGCAATCTGGAACTATGACCAAAGGGCTATAAATACTTTCATACCCTTTGATCCAGCAATACCACTCCTAGGGTTATATCCCAAAGAGATCATAGAAATGGGAGAAATACCCATATGTACAAAAATGTTTATAGCAGCTCTTTTTGTTGTGGCAAAAAATTGGAAATTAAGGGGGTGTCCATTAGTTAGGGAATGGCTGAACAAGTTGTGGTATATGCCTGTTATGGAATATTATTGTGCTATAAGAAACGGGGAGCAGGCAGTCTTCATATGTACCTGGAGAGGCTTAAAAGAACTGATGCTGAGTGGGAAGAATAGAACCAGGAGGAATTTGTACACAATTACAGACACAACGTATGTGCGATGACCAACTTTGATAGACTAGACTCTTCTCAACAATGCAGGGATATAAGTCAATCCCAAAAGACGCATGATGGAGAGAAAAACGTGCATCCAGAGAAAGAACTAGAAAGAACTAAATTTATGTCCAGGTGGAAGCAAAATACCTGATCTTTTTCGTTCTCTTATCTGATTTTATGTCCTCTTTACAATTTTTCATTCCAGCTGGTATAATCCATCCTTATAACCTGACCATTGTATAATGTGAAAGTATTTACAGATCCTATACTTGATTATAAGACGCCATGGGGGGGAGGGGAAGGAGGGGGACAAAATGTGAAATTCAAGGAATTGTGGAATTGAATCCTGTAAACTAAAAGGAAACAAACAAATTAATAAATTAAAAATTGAACTAAAAAAAAAAGAATTTACCCTCACACTGGGCCTATAAGACAAGCATCGATGTGTTGATTTTCACATATATATGCCTGGTATGTTTTATTTTTCATACCACAAAAAAGATAGATTTTTGTTTTATTTTTACATTTCTTTTCACATGGATTCTAATGTTAGGATTCAATTTTGTTCCTGGTAAGAGGAAGATATGCAGAATGGGAATTGTGTAAATATTCCTAAACTTGAAAAAATGAGTAGTAGATGTTGTAACACCAGAGTTGTTGCCTCACAGCTGAGTCTTTTTTATTAGCACCTTCCAGAATGTTTGACATACATAATTTAAGTAACTTCAGGCAGAGGAACATCTAATGAAGAAGAATCATAAACAATATGAATGTGTTTGTAGTCTCACAGACACAGGAAAATATACTCTCTCCTGAGTTCCAATTTTCCATCCCCAACTACATGTAGTATATATATCCACCTATATGCTCTATAATCAGAGATTGCAGGAATGAATAGGACCTCAGAGTTCATCTATTCTAAGAAAAATCCTCTCTTTCTCTCTCTCTCCATATATACATATATATGTATATGAAATGGTTGCTAGAATATTTCACCCAATATTAGGTGTAATTATTTATAATTCTTCTTATGGAACCAAACCTAGCAGGTTTAATCCATCATCCATATGGTGTCCTTTCAATTACTTCAAGATAGCTCTCATATTCCCATTAAGTCTTTTGTTCTTCAGACTAAATGTTCACTTTTTTTCAAATGATCATTAAATGGGAAGAAACTGACAACACATATAATTGTTGTGTGAAAAACTGTCCTAAATATTCTTCTCTCTTTCTAGGCTCCCATATAAACTATTCCTATTAAATTTAATTATTGAATAAGCTCTCAGTAATTCATGAAGGAAAACTCAGTAAAATCAGTAACTAATCCTTGCCTTTCTTTTGAGTCTTACTTAAAAATAAGTTAGCATGTCTGGTTGATTTTACATAGAAATCACATCTGTCCCTTTTTCTTCCCTCACTTGGCTTCTATTATAGTTTGGGCTGCCATTGCATATAACATGAACTATTATAATAGTCTCCTAAATTGTGCCTCTGCCTCTATTTTTCCCTTCTCTAATACAGCTTCCATACAGATGCCTAAATAATCCTGTAAAATACATCCGATCAGTTCACTATCAAGAAAACAGCAAACAAAACCAATAAATAAGTAAACTGCCTTAATATTGAGATTGGGAAAATATGAGAAATCTTTACCCCAATCATTAAGGCTCCAACCTTCCTTACCTTATTTCATAGTACTGCATTTCAATGAGTTTATTTCTTCTGTCTAAACTTTTAACACATCTCACTCTTTATTCTCATATTGCTGCATATTCTCAAAAAGTATATATCTACTAACCTTGAAAAAATTCCTTATTTTTATGTTCTTGTTAAAATGATCTTCCTTCAAGACAAAGCTCAGGTACAGCTTTCTCATTGAGATTTTCCTAATATCCCCACCTTCCCTCACAGTTGTAAATGATCACAAACTGCTCAATTCCACCCCCCCCCCATACTCCTAATTTCTTTTGACTTGATTTTTCCTTTTTATTCTGCCATATGACACTTTGGGTACATGTCCTAAGTCCTTGTTAAATTGTAAACTTGTTGATGTTAAATATTTTCTTTTCTTTGTGTCCCCTTCACCTAGTATGCAACCATGCACATATTTCAATAGAAATGTAATCTACTTCAGGTGTGTATTTTGTTCAACAGCACAGATTGTTCTTTATTTACACTTTCTTATTCTATATTATGTATGTATGTATGTATGTATGTATGCATGCATGTATGTATATCCTCCTGTAAATCTACTCATAGAGGTCCTACTATCCTTGTAATTGTGCTTGGGGTTTCTTTTTTTTTTTTTTTGCTTTTTGGAGGGCAATTGGGGTTAAGTGACTTGCCCAAGGTCACATGGCTAATTTTTGTGTTAAGTGTCTGAGGCCGCATTTGAACTCAGGTCCTCCTGACTCCAGAGCTGGTGCTCTATTCATTGCACCACCTAGCTGCCCCGTGTGCTTGGGATTTCTTGACAGAGAATACATGCCAAATGAAGGCCAGGGAAGCATATCCATCCATCTTCACTCTATTTCCAACAGTATATTTCTTTGAAAAACAATTTATGTTACTTTTTGAATATAATTCTTTTGAATAATGTCAAACATGAACCTTACCATTTTATTCTGTGCCTTGAGATCACCTGGCATTACCAGAATGATTTTGTAGGGAAAAAAATGATTCCTTTTTTCCTAGATAAACTTGGTGTTTTTAAAAGTATTGTGTGATTTCTCAGAATCTATTGCTTCAGCCCACTCTTCTCCTCCTATTCATTTCTAGGAACAGTTCTTTATTCATCCTCTGCATTCATTATATAAGATTGTTATATGCTTTTACAAGCTTCATGTCATAGGCTGAAAGATTGCCTCAGTCACACTATGCAAAAAATAAAAAAATAAAATAGATCCATCTCAATCTTTCTTTTCCTATTAGATCATGTAGCCATAAGAATCAAGCTTGTTCTTTGGCTTTTTCATCCATGTCTTTCTGTTCTATGTAACATGAGTGAAGTCTCTGATGCAGCCAAGAATCCCTAACCTTGGGAAGCCAGGAGTCCTTGAATGAAGGCTAGATATTGCAATAGTTTGTCCTTAGTCTACTAAGAGGACTCCAGTTTAGCAAACATTAGCACATAGGGCTTAGATTTGAATCTGATGGGATTAATGTTATATAGGAACTGAGTTCAATTGTGAACCTAGTTTTCCCCTCCTTCCCAGAGACTGAGGAGGTCTGGGGCAGTGATGAACAGGATTCTGCTCCTGAAGTCTTGTATAGGAAAAAATAAATAGATAGATAGATAGATAGATAGATAGATAGATAGATAGATAGATAGATA
>NW_027186349.1:14390953-14406976 GCF_028583685.1 Petaurus breviceps papuanus
ATAGATAGATAGATAGATAGATAGATAGATAGATAGATAGATAGATAAATGAATTAATGAATAAATTATATATACATATATATGTATATGTATATATATATATAGTTTTTTCATGTTGTATCTTTGAAGCAAGTATCTCTTTGTGAATGAGGAAAGATAATGAATATATATATATATATGGGTCAGTACTGTGGGCTACGGCACATTACACTCAGAACAATGTATATTCTCAATCCATTTTCTTTTTCCTAACTTGATACTTAGTTTGAACTGTTTGAATATCTCACTTCAGAACAATAGGATCAGCATGGCATCTACAAATAACAATATCTGGAAGACTTAAAATTGCATGAAAAATCTATTTTCAATTTATCCTCTGTGCTGGACATTCTCCATGACAGTGTTAAGGTTTTTAAAGAAGTGTTCTTTTCACTGCTTTATGCCATACTTGATATTGAGAAACAAGGGTTTATCAATCAAAGTCACCTCTATGATGTCATCTTTTAAGTAATGTTGGATGATTTTTACATATCCATGGAGATACCTTTTGGAAAAAAGAACACTTAAAGTTATTTTTGGCTCAGTAAATCAAATGATTTTGTCAAATATCAAGAATCTCAGTCATATGTGGCATTCTTTGCATGTTTCAGTAAATTGCGTGACTACCAAAAATTGGATGTCTAAAATATCATTTTAGAATTTCTATCCATTCTGTTTTCATACTTTCTTAAAGGAAGCCCTTAAAACACATGTGGATTATTTTCATAAAGGTTTTAAGGGAATTGAAAAGCATGCATATGGCTTGGTAGTATTGCTATTTTTTTGCAAATGATTTCTCTCAGTAATAGTAAGGTCTCCCTCCAAATACATTCTCCTTTTTTAGTGATCTTAACTACTGTCCCATCAACATAGGAACATAGGAACTGTCTTTTTCCTTCCTTTGCATGCACAACACTTAACCCAGTGCCTGAAATATAGTAAATATTTTATAAATGCTTCTTGACTGAATAATTGTATTTGTACCCACAAAATTTAACACAGTAGGGAGTTAGAAAATATTTATTTGTTTCATGGTTGTTGAATTGGATTAAGTTCTGAGTTAAATCAATGTGTGTGTTTGCATTTATGATGTTAACAAACTGTCATTCTTAGCATTCTCTGACCCCTTGCACCAACTCTGCTGCCGTCAGTACAGAAGTAGAAATGGACTGATATGATAGGATTAATATTTATAGGGGTTCTTCCCTCTTTCACCTCCAACAAGAGAAAAAAAAGGAACAAAATCAGAACTTGATTGGTCCTAAGGTAAGGTAAGGCTCAATCTGTATCTACCATTACACAACTTCTCAATGTCTTCTGTTTGCATTTAAGTGGTCACCTTCATGACCTGGTTACCAAAAGACAGTAAAAATTCCTACCCAGTTGAATTTGGAGGCTTTCTAGCAATGTCTGGAACCTATGAGAAACACAACACATTCAAGGGGAAAGGTAGTTCTAAAGAAGTTAAAAGACCATATCATTATTGCCGATCCTTGCTACATTAGGGCAAGTAAACCTCCTATTTTTACATGTTCAAGAACATTTCAAGTGTTTCACTCTGTCTCATCATCTAACTGGTACTGTAATGGGCCTAGCATCATGATGTCCTTAATATTCATTATTTCATGGTGAACTAATTTATGTTTGTATGTATGTATGTGTCAGGAAAGAAAGTGGCCAAACTACATCATTAATTTCTCTGGACATAGGAAGGTTTATTCTTTAGAACAAAATAAGTTGAATTTCTGGAACCATAACTGAAGGCAAATTTAGTTGATAAATCTAATGGCCTTTTCTAAATCTTATTCATTTTGACATCTTTACAGATACTGCATTGTAGATCACTCTCTTTTCTCTAGGTTTTCATGACTGCTCTCTCTGTTTCCCCTCCAATGAGGTGGACTATTCCTTCTCAATTCCTTTGCTGTATTTTTATCTAGATTATGCCTGGTAATTACGGTTATCTCACAAGAATCTTTCTTGAGACCTTTTCTCTTCTCCCTCTATATTATGTTACTTACCGATCTCATCCCCTTCCATTGATTCATTTATTGAGTCCTAATTCATTTATTAAAACCCTAATCTCTAGTCTTGCAATTTTAGTTGCTTTCATGGCTATCTCAAATTAGATGTCTCATGATCATCTTAAATTCAACACGTCCAAAAGTAAAGTCATTATCCTTTCTGCAAAACTCCCCTTCAAGTTTCCCTATTTCTTTCAAGAAATTGTTAGTTGTTGCTGTGGTTCCTTCTCAAAAAGGACCACTACGTTGGGTATAATAGCATACCTATTTTATTTTGCACCTAGGGAATTGAGGTACAGAGAGGTTGAGTGATTTTTCCATACATAACTGGGAAGAAAATTTAGAGCTCCTGATTTTCAGCAGAATGTATTTTGAATATATAATTTCTTCATTGTAGAACTATAAAGTAAGTGTTAATTGTCACTGGGGAAACTGCTTGTTTAAAAGAATGAAAGTTCTCAGGAATAATAAGATTTCTGAGATTTAATAAAGTAAATTTTTAAATCCCATTATTTTTAGAGTACTAATTATATACTCTTTGAATTATACCTAACAAAATGAACTTTAAAGTCCTTTTTCAGTTGTCTTTTTGTTTTATTGCTACTAATTTCACTTATTTGGAACATCATTTTACATCTTTACAACAAACTTGCCTTGGATGTGACAAATGATTGTATTTGAGGAGACTACATTGTAAACCTCATCACTTTGTAGATTTTAAAACATGTTTATTACTAAAACCAAATATTTAATCATCTTGATAATTTTGGTCAACCTTGAAAATTGAACAGCATTGAGGGTTTACAGCTACAACAAAAACATTCAAAATCATGTCATATTAACTAGAATTGGACAGCAGAGATTAATAATTTAAATTTATTTAACATGGATATAAAAATACAAAAGGTATGTTTTTTCTCACATTCTTTCTTGAAACAGCTTGTGACTCCTGACCTCTCTAAAAAATATTATTCCTCTACCTGGAAATATGGTAAATTTTAGTGAAAAAAAATGCAATCCCTAAGGATTAGAGTGAGCACAGGGAACCACTGATGCCTAAAAGGAATTTGAACCTTCATCTGTACCTGTTAAAATACTTTACCCTTTCTGTTTGTCCACAAGAATTTTTTCTGGTCCATGTAGTAAGTTTCAAAATATTGCAAAACCATAATAGGTTTTATTGGTGGTTAGTACTAATATACAAAGGATTAGAAATTTACAATATTAGTTCACAAAAAGAGAATTTATATTTTAGATCTGTACAGTGGGAAATTATATACTTTCCTCTTCAGAGCAGAGTTAAGTGTGATAATCTCAAGAATATCTACATTAAAACAATCTACAGGTTGACACAGGTTGGTTGTCTCTTAGGGAGTGGGGTTGTAAGGGGATGATTACATACTCCAAGACACATAGTGTTTATTTTTAACAACTGAATACAAAACCAATATATTCTGTAAGCCACCTGTAAAAGCCCTTCAAATACAATGTAAAGGACATTCAAATAATACAAGACTGTTCTGTACTCACTAGGGGACTTGATACAAGACTGTTCTGTACTCACTAGGGGACTTAAAAAGATCAGTGGAGCTCTGGATTCACTCCAGGGTGACCTATCCTAAAAATATGATGTTAAACATACTGGTAAGAAGGTTGACTTCAGGAATAATAGTTTGAAACCTTTTTAGAAACATAACCATATTTGAAAAGCATATATATTGTTTGAATATTATAAAGAATAGAATCATAGGAGGAGACAATAAATGCAGAGAGCATGGATCGAAAAAGCAACAAAGAAACCAATAAGAAAGGTTTTTTTGTTGTTGTTTTTTGTTTTTTTAATGTCCACAAGGGAATGGGATAAAGGAGAGAGAGAAAAGTGTGTGCCATGCCAGGTTAAAAGTAAGGGTTAACAATGAGGGGAAAGCAAAAAAGAGAAAAAAAAAGAGAAGAGCCTGCAAAGGAGTGGTAGAGGAGATACAAAAGCTTGAAGAGGAGGGAAAAGAAGGAGGCCTTACTTTGGAGATGAGATGAGGTTCCACTTATAAATGTTTCTACAAGTGAAGAACAATAGTTGGTAAAGGCATATGGATTCCTTATACTCATAGATGAGGGCTGGTATATTTGTTGCTTGAAAACTCTACTTTTCATGGGTTCATGGATTGCAAAATGAAGGTCTAGAGTAAAGAGAAAGAGAAGACATAATGGAGAAAGGAGGAGAAATAATTGTTTTTCTTTTGAAAAAGAGCACAAAAAATGAAATTTAAAAGAATGTAAGGAACAGGACTAGCTGAAAGGGAGGAGAACAAGACAGTTGCTATTTGAGTAAAAGAAAAAAACAGAGATGGAAGATATATCTAACAAAAAAAGGAGAGATGTAATAAATACAATGTTAAGGGAAAAGAGGTAACAAATGAAAAGAGGGCATGAAGGTTAAGGGAATGAGTGACAGTGAAAATAAAGCCAATTAAAAAAATAAGTTAAGTATCAAAGGAACTTAATACTGTGGTTACAATAGAAGAAGGAAACTATTATAAAATAAAAATTTAAATAGAAAACTAGAGGAAAATACAAATCTAGCGTACTTTTAAATTAAATTTAAATTAATTGATTAATTTAAATTAATTAAAATAATTAAAATTTAAAAGATTAAACCAATAAAATTAAAATGAGTGACATATTAGAAAATAAAATTAAGCTCTACAATGTGATAATTAAAAGAAACATTTTTTTTTAAAGCAATCAGGGTTAAGTAACTTGCTCAAGGTTACACAGCCAGGTGTTTCTGGGTGGGTTCTAAGTGTCTGAGCCCGGGCTTCGATCTCCAGGTCTTCTCAACACTGGAGCCGGTGCTCTTACTTGCTGTGCTATCTGGCCTACCCAAAAGAAATATTTTAAAAAAACCAAAGATATACACATAGTTAACCTGAAGGAATGGAAAAAAAAAATAATTAAAGGCAGATATGTACATAGATATAAAGATATATGTGGGACAGCTAGGTAACACAGTAGATAGAGTATTGGCAAGGCTTTTTTTTTAATAGATTGTTTTTTAGTTTACATCCATTTCCACAAGACTTTCAGTTACAAATTTTCTCCCCATTTCCTCCCTACCCATCACCGCAAAAAACTGATCCCACTGAATATCCCTTCCCCCAATCTGCTCTCTCCCATATCTTCTCTCATCCCCCCCTTCGAATTTCCAGTAGGGCATGGTGGATCTCTATCTATAAACCAGTGACCGTGTATCTTATTTCCCAGTTGCATGTAAAATAATAATAATTATAACAATAATAATAATATATTTTTAAACATTTGATTTTAAAACTTTGAATTCCAGATTATTTCCCTTCCTCCCTCATCAGCCACCCTTACTGGGAAAATAAGCAATTTAATATAGGTTGAACATGAGTAGTTACGCAAAACATTTCCATAGTGGATATATTGTAAAAGACTGACTATATTTCCCTCCCTCTTATCCCACCCCCACTTGTTCTATTCTCTACTTTGATCCTGTCCCTTTTCAAAGGTGGGTGCTTCCAACTTCTCTCCCCCCCCCCAGGCTACCCTCCCTTCCATCATCCCTTCTCTCATCCCCTTGGCCCCCACTCTCCTATAGGGTGAGATACTGTGATAGTAATGGAATATAAAGATCCCCCTGTATTGGCTTGGTTTTTGGTTTGATTGTGTTAAAACCCAGAGTTTGTTAATCCCACTTGTGGGATAGACTTGTTGACTTGAAAAGAGAGTCCTGAACTGGGAGGAGCTGGTGATGTAGATTTGGAGAGACACAAGAGACAGGCCGAAGAACTTTTTGGAAGCAGCACCCTTGTGGAGGCAGAGAGAGACTGAGAGGATTGCTGAGGACCACTTTGAATTGCCCTGGACTTTTGAGATCTGCCCCCGGAGCTGCCAAAGACTGAGGAGACATGGCTGTTTTGCTGGTACTTTGTCTGCCTGTTTTGATGTTGTTTTGCCAGATTTGTCCACTGGTGAAAGATAGTCCTGTTGTTGAAGAAGTCCTGGAACCTGGCTGTTGGTTAAGAGCTACTGAGACTGTCCTGCAGACAGAGACTGAATACTGTCCACTGGTGAAGGACAGTGCTGTTGTTGCAGGAGTCTCGGAATCTTTCTGTTGGTTTAGAAGCCCTGAAGAAGGATTTTCTTGTTGTATGTTTACAGAAATCCTGGGAGAGGGTTTTGCTAATGTTTTCAGGGGTCCTAGGACTTTTCGGCAGACAGAGGATGAATTAACAAAGAGACTGGCAATGTATCTTGTGGACTTGCTAAGTTTTGTCTCCCTGTGATAGTAATGGCATTTAAAGATTCCTCTGTATTGGCTGGGTTTTAACACAACCAATTTGAAAATCAAGCCAATACAGGGGAATCTTTAAATGCCATTACTATCACATTCCCCAGGAACAAAGATTGCTGAGAACTTGCCTCAAGATGAAGAAAAGACCTCCATTTGGGTATTAAGTGCTGTGCTTAAACTTGTTGTAACTCTGGGGTAGATTCAATTGTGATCCAGGGGTGGGGAACTCTTGACCTTTTTGTGTTGTATGATTGAACAAATGAATATACTTTACTTATGATTGGAAACTAATCTCCATTTGAGAAGAGGGGCTTTGTGATGGACTAAATGAAGGTACAGCCTAGGGGTGGAGTAGTATTTAGAACAGGGACATTGTAATTGATTGAATGAATGTAAGGTCCTGGGGTGGGGTAGTACTTGGAGATTATTTAATCACACTTAGTAAATGCTGTATTTTGAATGATGTCATATTTTGATTCCCTCTGTTCTTAATTTGTTACTGAATAAAATGGAGAGCACCTATGCTGGTATTCTGAACCTTGGGAATTTGCCTTTCCTTGGCATTACATTATAGATACCCTATTTAATGTGTATGTCATTCCCTCCATAAGCCAAATTCATTGACTTTCACATGACACATTGGTCAGATTATAAAGAAGGATTGTATCTGATGGAATGAACAATGGGAAAGAGGAAACAAACCCAAACATGATAAAGAAAAAGAGCAGGTAGTTTGCTTCAATTTGGATTCAAACTGTGTTCTTTCTAGTTTTTTCTCTGAATGTAGACATCTCTCTCCATCATGAGTCTTTTGGAGTTGACTTATAAGCCTGCATTGCTGAGAAGAGTCCAGGCTATCAAATTTGGTTGTCACACATACTTGTGTCTGTAATTGTATACAAATTTCTGCTGGTTCTGCTCTTCTCACTCAGCATCAGTTCATATAAGCCTCTGCAGGTAAATATGAAATCCATCTGCTCCTCGTTTATTTCTATGTTTCTCTTGAGTCTCGTAATTGGAGGTTGAATTTTCCATTGAGCTCTGGTTTTTCATCAGGAAGGTCTGGAAATCCATTATATAATTGAATGACCATCTACTTGCCTGGAAGAATATGTTCAGTTTTGGTGGTTAGGTGATCCTTGGTTGTAACCCCAGCTCTTTTGCCTTGTGAAAAATCATATTCCAGTTCCTCCGATCTTTCAATGTAGAAGATGGCAGATCCTGTGCAATCCTCGCTGTGGTTCCACAATATTTGAATTGTTGCCTTCTGGCTGCTTCTAGTATTTCATCCTTTACCTGATAGTTCTGCAGTTTGTTCACAACATTTCACAGACTTTTCAATTTGGGATCTCTTTCAGGAGGTGACCAGTGGATTCTCTCAATTTCTATTTTACTCTCTGGTTCTAGTATCTCAGGGAAGTTTTCCTTGATGGAAAATCTTCCTTGATGGAAAATATTGTCCAGGATCATTTTTTCATCATGATTTTCTGGTAGGCCTATGATTCTCTTATTATCACTCCTGGATCTGTTGTCCAGGTCAGTTATTTTTCCATTGAAATATGTTACCTTTTTTCCTAATTTTTCATTCTTGATGTTTTATTTGATTCTTTGTTCCTCATAGAGTTATTTGCTTCAATTTGGTTGATTCCAGTTTTTAGTGAATTATTTTCCTCAGTTTTTGAAGCTCCTTTTCCATATCGTACATTTTTCTTTTTAAGGAGCTCTTTTCTTCATTGTAATGTTTTTTCTAATTTTTCAATTTTGATTTTAAAAGAATTATTGATTTTATCATCTATCTCTCTAATTTGGTTTTCAAAGTTCTTTTTTAGCTCATCTAAGAATGCTTTCTGTGCTTGAGAGCAGCTCACTGTTGAAGCTTCAGCTGTGGGTGTGGAGTCAACACTGTCTCCCTCTGAATTTGGTTCCTCCCTCTCACAATAGTAGGACTACAGAGTCTTTGTCTTTGAAGTCTGCTTTATACCCATTTTGAGGCAGGGCGCTAACCATGCCCTTCCTCTAGGATTCCCAAGCTTTTACCGTTTAAAGCTTTGCCCTGGAGCAATAATTACTATGTTTTCAGGGTTAGAGGGGGGAGGATTGGAGCAGCCAGTTTTTACTCTGCCATCCTGGTCCCTGGAAGTCCAGATAGGGGCTTTTTAAATTTCCAGGCTGTGGGTTGGTAGTCCTAAGAGTAGCTGCTGCCCCTGCCAGGGGCCCTGTATTTGACTCTTATCCTGCTCAGCCCAGTCCTAGCCCTGCAGTGATAGGCCTGGCAGTGGCCCTTGTGGTTGGTGGGTCAACTTGCAGGCATGCTGATAAGGCCTCTTCCGGACCTCTGCGCCACCTGGGGTCATCTTGCGTTCCTCTGTTGGCCAGTCTTGATGTCAGGAAGAATTCAAATCTGTACTCAGACACTAAACTAGGTATGTTACCCTGGGTAAGTCACTTAACTCTGCTTGCCTCATTTATTTATCTGAAAAATGAGCTGGAGAAGATAATGGCAGATCATTCCAATATCTTTGCCAAGAAAACCCTAAATGGGGTCTTGAAGAGTTGTACATGATTGAAATAACTGGAGGAATAAGCATGCATATACACTGATATATAATTACTATTATTAATATGTAATTATTAGCCATTCCCCAATAGACAACTGGCCAGTGATTATGAATCAATGTTTTCAAAAGAATTACAAAGTATTCACAACCACACGAAAAAAAAAATTTCAAAACAACGTATACTAAAAGTAAATCAAAATATCTGTAAAATGTTGCCTATGAATTGCAAATCAACAAAAATGAAAAAAAATTGGCAAGTCAGTCTTGAAGGGGTGGTGAATAGACACTAATATATCTTTGGTGGAATTATAAACACAACAATCATTTTGAAAAGAAATTTGTTGTTATTCAGCTGTGGCACATCCTTTGTGTCACTATTTTTGGGGGGATAAAGATGTTGGAATGGTTTCTCATTTTCTCCTCTGGCTCATTTTACAGATGAGGAAATGGAGATAAACAAGGTCCTTTGTTTTGTCCAGTGTCACATAGGTCGTAAATGTCTGAGTCTATATTTGAACTCAGGTCTTCCTGACTCCAAGCTGAGAGCTCTAGACTGTGACACATAGTTTTTTCCAAATTCAAAATTTATGAAAATAATTTAACTAAAATGTCTATGCCCTTTGAATCAAAGTTTCCAATATCAGACTTATACTGCAATAAATACAAAAGGCCCAATATACTCCAAAAATTTTAGCAGCTTTTTTTTTTATGTGTGAAGGCAAAGAATTCGAACCAAACAATATGTTTATCCATTGGGAAATAGCCAAATAAATTTTGGCACACTAATATGATGGTATATTACTATAGCATAAGAAATTATTTGTGGGATAAAATCATAGAAGCATAGAAATATTTATTTGAACTGAAATAGAGTGAAATAAAAATAGAGTAATATATGTGTGTATACATATACACATACATGATAATATATAGTTATATATAATAATACATATGTAGTAACATGTTTTCTCTCTCTCACACACACACATGACCTTGAAAATAACATGATGGGAGTAACTTGTTTATAGGAGTTTTTCAATAGTACCATGTCACAAGATGCAATGGTTAAAGCAGTGTGATGAGAGAAGATACAAAAAAGATTGCAAGGATGTGTTAAGAGGTAACAGATCAGCATCTGTACCCAAGAAATATAAAAAGAACTAATTAAAACCCTCTAGAATATTGAACCAATACCCAATAGAAAATTTATTGAAGGATATGTATGAATTGCCCAGAATGAGAAGACATACATGAGTTGCATTAGAGGAAGTAGTGTCTACATGGTTGAGATTATGGATCCATTGGTTCTGAAGCATCCTCCCATATTTATTCATGGTTCACATAAGCACTTTGAATAAAGGAGCAATTATACATTGCATGTAAATGTTTCTATTTTGCTCTGTTTTTATTTCCTTTAGGATTTTGGGAACATAAGATCATAGATCTAATACTGGAAGGCATATCGAAGGCCACCTGATACATAGTATTCCTCATTTTATAAGTAAGGATATTGAAAACCAGAGAGTTTAGGTGGCTTGCCCATGGTTATATGAATAGTAAGTTAGCATAAAAAACCTGGATAGTAAACAAGATACTTGTATTCTAGAGACAATGCTGTCAACATTGAATCGTGGTGCTTGCCAGTTTGTGCTACTTTGGTTAGGGTCTCCATCTGCTATAAATTATTTTTTCTATGTAGGTTATTGTTTCTGTGTCATTCCTATATAGTTTCTTTCTGCTTCATATTTTGTCTGTCTCTCACCATTTTTCTGACATTCTATTTTTCTATATCGACATTTTTTTCTTCTCCATTTGTGCTCTTCAATTATTAGATGTTTTATGGACCACCTGAGCCTGAGAAATAAGGGTCAGAATTGAGGGTCTATAATTAAAAAAAAAAAAAAAGCATTAACCTTCTTTGCTTATAACATACTCAATATATTGCTGAACCTATGTAATACCATTAGAAAAGATTATTAATACTTCATGTTAATACATTAAATTAACTCAAGAATTCAACAAATAATTCTTAAGTATTTATTCTGTGCAAAATATCGTGTTATGTTGCAGGATACAAAGACAAAACCAAACAGTTTTTGCCTCAGAGGAGTTTAGCTTCTACTTTTGGAAATAAAATATAAACAATTTAACTAAAATTTATCCTGGAGTATCCAAGTGAATTCTGTCTTAAATTCCTCCTTGGGAAAACATACCAAGACAGAGGGAAAAAGTCCTTCCCGGTGTGAGGGCCTCTTCCGGCTCCAAGCCAAAGGCGTCCTCCACCTTAATTTCAGGGAAGAGAAAGGGTGAGGCTGGACTCCAGGGAAAACCCTCCTTTGCCCCCCTTCCCCCACCTCTGTAGGCTCACCTGGCCTGGGCCCAGCTCTGTGGTGAGCAGCACCCGCCTCGGCACCCATGGTGGGGGGGGGGAGGGGGGGGGGACGCCCTCCGCCTCTTCCTTCCACTGGGCCCTTCCCCAGGCGGGGGGCGGGGGGTGGGGTGCCGGCCTCAAGGGGCGGCTGGGCGGGGCGGGGATGTCAGGGTTTCCTTTTCTGGTGGCTCGTTCTCTGCATATCCCGGGGTGGGGGCCTTGGCTGTTCTCATCCTAGATTGGGGCCAAGGCAAGAAGTGAGCGCTCGCCCTTCTGGCACCCGGCCTCCCCAGCCCTGGGGCTCAGGGGTCTGGCCCGAGGCCTTATCTCCAGCACAGTGGGGAACTGGCTTCTTTGGGTAGTCATCCCCGCTGGAATCCAGGACTCCCACGGGAAACCCGCTGTAGCGGCCAGGATCAAGTTCTGGTTTTCCCTCAAACCTGCCCTTCTAAGTATCTCTCCACCCAGAAGCAGTATGTGGCAAGTGTAGTTCTGTCCTCCCTTCTACAACCTCAGTCTTGTTCTGGCTGTTCACGGACCCACTCTTCTCTGAAGATGGAAACCTTAGGTTCCTCTCTGCAGCTCCTACAGTCAATCCCCCTGTCTAGCTTTCTCTGCCCTCATCACCAGCCCCATTGACCAATCTCCAGCTCAGGGTGGGGAACCTGCAGCCCTAAGGCCATGTGGGGCCTTAAGGATTTGTTGTGTAAAATGTGTATTCAGTCAGAAGGCCACACTTAAGGATTTAGAAGGCCAAAGTCTCCCCACCCCTCTTCCGGTTTGTCTAGACTGGCCATGTTGTATATATTCCCCTGAAATGAAGTTCCATCTACAGGGAATCTAACGCCTCTCCCATTAGGATGTGTCCTCCTTGAGGGTAATGATGTTTTCTCTTTATCCCCAGTGCTTGGCACACTGACCAGCACATAGTAGGAGCTTAATAAATGCTTTCTGATTGAGATAAATAAAGCAATTTGGAGGAGAGAGGTGAGAAGTTGGAATGGACACCTGAACTTTATCTAGAAAGAAAGTAAAGATTCTGAGAAGGGAGAAAGAGAGACGATTATATGGGAATGTAGAGTGTTCCCAGGGCAGTAGCATGAACTGACTGAAGGAGGTGAGGGCCCACATATTAGAGAGGGGCTTTAAATGCAGGCTGAGGAGCAATGGGAATGGGAAGTCATGTAAGATCTTCTAGCAGGGAATTTATGTGGTCAGAACTGTTTGGGGAATATTAATTTGCATTCCAAGGACCTGCCTAGCCTCTTCCACAAGCTTTTTGGAAACTGAGTATCAGACACAGGCTTAAAATGCCTCTTTTTACTCTGCCTCTATCCTAAAGTTCTGGCAAGGGAGACTTTCCAGCCCCAGACTTTGTCTTTAAAGCCCTGAACTGCCCCCTGTTCCAATTTTCTTTTTTTAAAACATGTATTTATTTACTTTTCCTTTACAATATTCAGTTCCACCATACCTTGAGTTTCAAATTTTCTCCCCCTCCTTCTCCTCTCCCCCCATTCCCATGGTGGCATGCAATCAAATATAGCCTGGTCCAATTTTCAACCTCAAAAAAAAAAAATTGGCAGCAGATAAGAGATAAGACAAGGAAAAGAAGAAAACATTCAAGACACTGGTTCTTTCTTGATTGCTATAAAGAGTCAGATATAGGCAAATGGGTGCCCCGAAAGCTGGATTACTATAGATTTCCCTCCTGTACTACCCATAAGATAGAAACAACATTAAATGACAAAGTGAGAGTTCTCATAAAAGACAAGGAGTCAGATCCAAGCCCTGCCTTTAGTGCATACTGATGTTGATCATGGGAAAGTCTTTTAAATTCTGAGTGCCTCCTAGCAATTCTCTATGATCAAGTTTCCAAACAGTTACCAATCTTCATCATTGTCAGTTATAAAGTACTTGCTGATCTGCATCGACTTAAGGCCTCCTTCCCTGGGAGTTTCCTAAACTTATGAACTCACTGATGCAGCACCCCCCCAAAAAAAAAATCATGGGCATGTTTTGGAATAGCACTTTTTGATTTTTAAGTTTTTGAAATCATAATTTCAGATAATTCAGCTACATTTTAGTTACATAATAATTCAATTTATTTAAATAACCAAGAATTTGCTAGCATAGGTGTTTCACAAACAAAAATTGCAACCCTTTTGCAATATTATAGACAATCTTTGTGAGGTACTGTGGCCCAACAATTCATGACACCAATATGGTGATGAGCCTAGGTTCTTAACTAAACTGACCTTCAAATAATAGATATACTTGTCACCAGGGACAAACAAATATTTTTCAGCTTGGTGAGAACTGCCAGATTTGGGTTAGGCAGAAAAAGTCTTTAAAATTTCAGGTTTACTTGCATATTATGATGAGAAATCAGAATAGAAATAGAGTAGAAATACAGGTACTGTAATTTCTACTAATTTGTATTATATTCATTCTTTATATTTCTTCTTTAAATGGAAAGATGGTATGGTAAAGAAGTTGACCTTGTGCTATTATTGGTATAGATCACAGGTATCAAACAATTAACTGTGAGCTACATAGATTCCCTAGTACTGCCAGAACCAGATCAAAATGTCATTGGGAAATATTCACCAAAATAAAAATACAATAGAAGACAGATAATATTAATATATGCTTTAAAAAATCTAAGTTCAAGACATAGGGAGCATTATGTATGGTTGCTGACTCCCTATTTTTTAGCTTGACACTACTGATAAAGAGAATTATTGGATGAAGAAACTCTATCTTTAAAGTCAGGCTAACATTTTCTTTGCAAAATTTTTAAGTGTTACCAAGAACACTGAGAAATTAAGTCAACAAATGATCAATAAGAATTTATTAAGCACATAAAGCAGACACAGTAGTTCTACCTTGACAGAGTTTACATTCTAGTAGAGGAAGACAAAACATACAAAGAAAGTTAAAAAAAAAAAGGGAGGACAAGAAGAGAAGGGGGGAAACTGTATTTGGCAGATGGGCATAGTAAAGAAAGTACAAAGATTCAGGAGTGATGTTTAGAAATTAATGAAGAGATGACTGTTCAACCTGCAAAGCATATGGAGATGCTGCTGGGGCAGAACATACTTCCAGTGTGAGAATTCCTGGGTTAGACTCATTACTTCCAGTTTTAAGTGACTTGCTCAGGGTCATACTGACAATATGTGCCACTTGAACCTCAGTCTTTCTGATTCTTCTCCAACTCTATATGAAATGCTGATTCCCCTATTATAGTAAAATATGACCCAACCTAGATCTTGAACAAGGTAAGACATATTCAAATTCTACTAGGAAATGTCAATCATTTAACCTATCTAAGTTTCAGTTTTCTGAAATGTAAATTAAGAGGTGGAACTACTTCTTGCCCCAACCCACTTTGATACCATTTCATCCCATTTTTCCCAACACATTCTTCCCACTGTTATCTGCAATCTCCTTTTAATCTTCAGTATCTCCTTTTCTATGAATTTTCATTGCTGCCTACAGACACCACCAAAAATACCTCACCTGTTAAAACAAAAGTAAATAATAAGTAGTCTCAAGAAAGACAGGGACTTCTTCCAGAGGGAGAGTTCTCCAGAATGATTTACCTGCTTATAATAGGGAAATGCAAAGTGGCTAACAGATTAGAATCTTGTATGACCTCTGCCTAATATAGTGATTATACCAGCAGTCACAATTTAGGGGAAGGGAGGAAAAAAATAAACATTTGTTAAGTGCCCACTTAGTTCTTGTCAAGGCACTAAGCCCTTTACAAATATTATCTCATCTGATCTACACAATGATTTTGGTAGTTAGGTATTATCATTATCTCCATTTTAGAGTTGAGGAAACTAAAATAGACAGAGGTTTGACTTGCCCAAAGTTGTACAGCTATCTTGGTTTGAGGTTAGATTTGAATCTCGATTTTTCTCATTCCAGATTAGGACTTTATTTATTAAACCACCTAGCTAGGGGAGAAAAAAGATAGAAAAGGCAGGTTGTCACAAGGAAGGGGGATTCTGTGCTGCTTCTGAATTGCTGGTTGGTAAGCTTTTGGAGGATGTAGTTTGTTCAGCAGGAATGACCATAACCACAGTCTATACCCATTTTCCAACACGGGGTTTAGATAAGCTAGATGATAAGAATTTAGTGGATTGAAATCTACCAATACTCAAAAGCCAATAAGCATGTGTTAAATGTCTACTAGATGCCAGACATTGTCTTAGAGATCATGGATACAAATTTAAAAAAAAATCTTACTTTTAAGACATTTATATCATAATAGGGACAGGATGGATTTAATTCCATATAGAATAAATATTATAAAACAAATGAAATAAATATGAATTATTTCAATGTAATTTAATTTGGAAAGGATGCCACTACCATTTGGAGGGATCATGAAACACTTCACATGTAAGAGGTACCAAACTATTGCCCATTGGGAAAATCTGACTTTTTATACAGTTTATGAACTTTCAGATTTGAATCATGGGCTATAGTTTTCTGACTCCTGATGTAAAAGATGATGTTTCAACTGCATCTTGAAAGAAGAGAGTAATTTTTTAAAGTAAAAGTGAGGATGGATTATAGGTATGGGAAATGACTAGTGAAAAGTGGAGATTTGGAGTATCACATGTGAGGGAAGAGAGAGGAGAAGGAGGAGGAGGAGGAGGAGAGAGAGAGAGAGAGAGAGAGAGAGAGAGAGAGAGAGAGAGAGAG
>NW_027186349.1:14406986-14451486 GCF_028583685.1 Petaurus breviceps papuanus
AGAGAGAGAGAGAGAGAGAGAGAGAGAGAGAGAGAGAGAGAGAGAGAAAGAGAGAGAGAGAGAGAGAGAAAGCATTTTTAACTGGATTTTATTTTAGATAGCAGGAGGGCAAATAATGCAGATTGAGCTGCCAGTTCTGAATAAAATGTAATCCCAGAGATCAAAGTGAAAGTAGATTAGAACAAGAATCCTTGTCATCCTGTTAGCCTAAATGTAGAAAGACTATTCCATTTTAAGTTTTCCCTGAGACATCTGTCATTGTCCACCAAACCAAGAGGTATAAGAACATGTTGCCCTTCATTTATGGGGTAGTGGGCATGAGATGTTTCCCTTATTAGAATGTCTCTCAATTCCTTTGTTTTATTTAAATATTTTGCCACTGTACTTAAAAGCTCCTGTGAGCTCTTAGGTGAGTTACCTCAAAAATCCAACACCATAACTTGAAAATATCAAAGAGTTCCTCAGATAAGTCCTCATTAAGATATTGGGGACTAGTAATTGATAAACAAACATGAGCATTCATTTGGTGAATTAACATTATTTTTTAGGGGAGAGATCAAACATAATACCCCACTACCATTGCCTGCCACCCTGCTTTAACAGAATTGATTTTTTTGACTAATAAAGATTTCGTTATTGAGGTAAGCAGTTAATTGGGGTGGCTAGGTGGCACAGTGAATAGAGCACCAGCCCTGGAGTCAGGAGGACCGGGGTTCGGATCCGGCCTCAGACATTTAACCCCCCAAAAATCTAGCCATGTGACCATGGCCAAGTCAACCTCAATTTCCCACAAAAAGAAGCAAAGAGGTAAGCAGTTAAAACATAAAACATAGCTATTAATGACTGAAGACTTTGGATATACACATAGGGCTAAAAAAAAAAAATGTTACTTGTAAGTCACTCTCCAAACTATCCTACAATTGGCCAAATGGTGAAATGTATTCTATGCCTGGTCACTCAGATACTTATGATATTTTCTTTTTTCCCCTCTCTTTGGTTTTTATTTTTATTTTTTAAAATAATTATACTTTATTTTAACATTCTTTTTCAAAATCTTGAGTTCCCAATTCTCTCCCTCCCTCAAGGCCCTCCTATATGCCTTGAGAAGGCAAACAATAAAATATTGATTGTATTTGTGAAGTCATACAAAACATATGTCCATATTAGCTATGTTGTGAAACACACACACTCAACATAATTTTGATTATAAGGAAATACAAGCCATATAAAGTGAATAGTATCTCCTGGGATTTGTATGTTTTGTAAACCTTTCAAAGCTTACTTGATTTATTAAAACAAAATCAAACAAAACTCCTTATGTTTGAGTTTCAAAAAAAAATCCTATATAGAATTATTTTTAATTCCCACATTGCAACCTAATTTAGGAAGAAAAAATATAATATTATCAAACAATGTCTACTTCAAGAAAATATTAAAGAATATATGTGGAGGTACAAACATGACATGTGGGCATACAAATTTGATATTTAGATGTCATTCCAGTTTATTTTCTCCTTTCTTTATTCTTGAAAGGCATTTGATATTGCAAATTCTGATTTGGAATTTTTCTTGGTAGCAGCAGCATCAATCTAGATTAAGGGAGAAAATGTGAAAGGGAACGGAGCATGAAGTAATCTGGGAGTCATCTCTGGGTTAGAGTACCATGGTTATTAGTGAAGTGAGATAGCACTCTTTCCTGGTGATCTCTATAGCAACATAAAACCCCATTAATGTTTCCAAATATCCCCACTACATTTGCATTTATGACTTCAATATTAAATTCTACCAAGAGGTTCTTTCATTTTACATTTTTCAGAAAGTTATAATATTCAGGTAGTCACACAACCGTTCCATATCACTGAACAGATTTTGCTTAATATGGCTACTAATGTTCTTGGGCCTGAGTCTGCATGCACATTTTGGAAAGCCAGCGATGTGAGAGGGATAGCCAACCTGAATTTTCTAGAACTTCTTCTATATGCCATAAGAAACCTCTTACCACATTTTTTTTACCTAGCCCTCTCACATTATCCAAATTGATTTCTATCACTTTAATCTCGATAATTATGTTACAAAATCTTAGCATCCTCCCCCCACACCCCATTCATGTGTGCTTTTTTTTAAGATATGTATTCACTATATATTTTTTCTTCCCTTATCTTGACAACATATAAAGACGGTCTTCTTCTTTTAATCAAAAAGAAAAACACTGAACAATTCTGAATACAGCACTTTATTTCATTTTCTCCACTAAGGAAACTCAATTCCAAAAAGCCTATGTTGTTTGTATGTCAATAATGAATATATTCATACATTCACCTTTCTCAGGGATTGAAAAGTTCAGGAAGTAGTTGGTGGCCTCTATGCTTAACACAGCAATAGTTCAGCTGCTGAAAACATTAAGAAAAGTAGGAATGCTAGTGCCACATTGGAGCATTTTAAAATATAAAATTCTATAAAAATAACAGCTGTTATTAATCTCTGACTTTCGATTTGCATCTCAGAAGGCATTAGCAGTGTCTCTTCTGGTTATGAAGTAGAGAAGAGCTCCTCCAGATGTTCTAGCTCAGTTTTCCTCTGAGAATGTCCTAAAGGCACCTTCCATCTGCCTATTTGAATATGTTCCATCTGAGAAAGTTGTTAGGTATACACTCGTTTTCTACAGATGCCTATAAAGAATTTAAAAGTATACCTTTCACTCCATCCTTCCCTGGGTCTCACTGTCAAGGTAAGATTTTCCCACGAAAGAGAACTAGTCACAACTTTCTGTTCTTCATAGACAAGAACCAACTCTGGAGCATTGTGGGAAAAGTTTTGGGTTCCATATCAGAAGATCTGAGTTCAAATTCTAAATGTGCCACTTATAACTTATAAAGGCCCACAAGCGTAGATTTTTTTTAATCTTCATTAATTTGTTTACTTTTCGTTTACAAAATTCAGGTTCACAATCCCTTGAGTTTCTAATTTTCTCCCCCTTCCTCTCCTCCACCCCCCCACCCATAGTGGCATGCAATCAAGTATAAGGATCTGCAAATACTTTCACATTAGATATTAGTCAGGTTATAAAGAAGGATTGTAATGGATAGAACGAACAATGGGAAAGAGGAAACAACCAAAGAAGAAAAAGAAAGAGCAAGTAGTTTGCTTCAATCCAAGTGTAGATTTTTCATATATTTTATGTGTTATAAGCAAACAGTATTTAGGGAATAAATCAGGGTATAAGATTAGTTAATATAAGAAAGTTTTGTCTTTAAAACCCTGAGAGAAGGTAGCATTGAGGAGGATAGAATAATTAACAGTGTTAAAGGCTGCAGAGAGGTTAAGGAGAATAAGATTAAGAAAAAGACCCCTTGATTCATCAAATAACACACACACACACACACACACAAACACACAAATGAAGGAATTGAAATATATATACTCTAAGGTAATTGCTAACTTTGTCAATTATACTCTGCTCTTGGAATAGACCCCAGGTTATTAATAGCTCAAACTATTAATTCATTCATGAGCTTATTTGTCCCCTTTGAAAACAAATCAAGGTTGTTCCCATTTCACCATCCAAGAAGCCATTCAGTCAGTACCAGAGAGGAATTTTTGTAGTTAGCACTTTCTTTTTAATTGGACTTTAGTGCATGAACATATGAAACGTGTCACTAGTAAAGGTAGAGGTATGATGGATAGCAGCAGTGACACAATCTAACTCTTCCAACATTTCCTTCCTAACAACTTTAAAATAATGCCTCAAATTGAGTTCTGGAGCAGAAGAACCAACAAAAAATCAGAGTGAAATATTTTTTTTTCAGCCCAAGACAATTTAGGAGGTGAGAAAAAGAGTTCTGTTACATTGAGGTTGGGGCTGGCTCAGACAGCAGATAACATGGCAACTTCTAGCAGTGGTCCTTGGAGGCAGCTGCAACAGTAGCAGCAGTTGGAGGAGCTCTCAGCCCAGAGAAAGTAGGGGGTAGGGCAGGCAGTAAGTCAGAAGGAGATTACACGTACTGGGCATAGGACCTGATTGCATTGTTCATATGTTACTCTGGGTCACAGTAGCAGGGCAGAGAAGAGCACCAGCCTTTGGACCTCAGGGGAACAGGAGTCATGGTCATGGTTCCAGGTCCCTGAGCAGCATTAGTACTGCGAATTTCAGAAGAGGAAAAGGCCTTCTTGGTAAAGATCAGAGCACAGAACAAGAGACAAGTGATCACATCTCTCCTCAGATTATACCTCCCTTGAAGCACTTAAACATTAGAGACCTCCAGAACTAACTCTGAAAACAGCAGTGAGAAAAAGCCTGAAGCTTGTGACAGTGCACTCAATCAACAAAGGAACAGAATTTGACATTAACATGAAGTTTAAAATCAAGAAATGAGGGGAAATGAGCAACTAACAACAACAAAGAACTTGACCATAAAAAGTCACAGGAAAGAATAAAACACAAACTCCTAAGAAGAAAAAAAAAAACATGAACACAGGTAAAAGCAGTCTCAAAGGAAAAAAAACAGCAACAATAGTACACATGCCAAAAAGAAGTCATGGAAGGACTAAAAAAAGAGATGACTAATAGAGGAAAAACTGGGAAAAGAAACACAAATGATGCAAAATAATAGGAAAAAAAGAAAGAATAGCTTAGCAAAAAAGGCACAAAAAATACTAAAGAAAATAATGCCTTAGAAATGACAAGAGAGTTACAAAAATTTGCTGCAGAAAAAAAAAACTTCAGAAGAAAAAAATGACAAAAAGGAAAAAAAAGCAGACAAAATTTCATTAAGGAAAATAATACCTTGTAAATTAAAATTAGGCAATTAGAAGCTAATGACTATATGGAAAATAAAAAAAACAATGATACAAAGTTGAAAGAATGAAAAAGAAATAGAAGAAAATGTGAAACAACTCATCAGAAAAACAACTGACCTCAAGAATAGATGCAAAAGGGACGAATTAAGAAATATTGGACTACCTGAAAGGTAAGATTTAAAAAAAAGACTGTACATCATAATTCAAGAAATTTTCAAGGAAAACTGCCCTGAAAGAAGTATTTAGGGAAATATTTATGTCTCTAACTGTTAACAACCATGAACAAAGAGAGAGAGAGAGAGAGAGAGAGAGAGAGAGAGAGAGAGAGAGAGAGAGAGAGAGAGAGAGAGGAGAGGTCAATGAAATGAGCATTCAATTAAAAATAATTAGAAAAAGAGTAAATGAAAATATCCTCAACTAAACACCAAAATGGAAACTCTGAAAATCTTAGCCTTTATTAATAAAATTAAAATTAAAATGGAACTAATAAATTGAACAAGGAATTTTATGAAAAATAAAATTAATGAACCATTGGTTGATTTGTAAAATTAAAAGAGAAGCAAAAAACAAACTGCCATTTTTAAAAGTGAAAAAGGTGAATTTACCAACAATGAAGATTAAATTAAATAAATTATTAGGAGTTAATTTCTCCAATTATATGTCAATAAAATTGCTGGTCTAAGTAAAATATATGAATATTTACAAAAGATGTAAAATTCCTAGATCAGCAGAAGAGGAGATAGAATGCTTAAAATAACCTTCTCTTAAGAAAAGGAATTGAGAAAGCCACAAATGTAATTTTTATGAAGAAATCCCCAGGATGAGATGAATTCACAAATAAATTCTACCAAACATTTGGAGAACTGCTCTTCCATTACTATGTAAACTATTTGAAAAGAAGAGGCAACAACAGAGTACTAGCAAATAACTTCTGTGATACAAATGTAGTTTTGATACCTCAACTAGGAAGAAAGAGAGGAAAAAAACAGAAAGAGAACTATAGAACAATTCTCTAATATATATTTTAAAATTTTAAATAAAATACTAACAAAGATATTACAGCAATATACCATATTGATCATACACAATGACAAGGTGGAATTAATACCAACAATCCAAGGCTGGTTAAATATTAGAGAGACTATAAGCATAATTGACCACATCAACAACAAAAATAACCAAAAAAATAATGATTATTTCAAAAGAGGAAGAGAAGCATACAATTCCTACTAAAAATATAAGAAAGCATAAAAATAAGTGCAACTTTCTGAAAACAACAATTTACAACTATCTAAAACTAAAAACAAGGATCACAATGCACATATATGTACATATACATATATATACATATGTACACACATATGCACACACATAAATACACACACAATCTCAAACAGGAAGAGATTAAAAAATTAAATTTAAAATGACTTCAAACAATATAAAATACTTAGGAGTCTACTTTCTAAGACCAACATAGCAACTATAGGAAGACAATTACAAAACACTTTGCACACATACAGACACATCACTTGTTCTTCAGGAGGTTGGACTAATAGAAAAAATGACAATTTAACCTAACTTTATTTATTTATTTATTCAGTGCCTTACCATTTAAACTTCCAAAGAATTATTTTATTGAGCTTGAATAAATAAAAAGAAATTTCATATGGAACAGCAAATGGTAATGAAAATGGAGGGAACCAATGGAAAAAAAATATGAATACCAGTATCTTAGCAGTACCAGATCTCAAACTGTATTACAAAGCAGTAAGCATCAAAATAATCTAGTAGTGGCTAAGAAACTTAGTGGCATATCACGTGTGTGTATATACATATGTGTGTATGTATGTGTATATATACATATGTATGTATGTATTGTATATGTGCATGTATATGTGTGTATATATAATACAGGGTAGAGAAATTTCAGAATAGCAAAAAAGAACTTGAAAAACCAATTTAGTATCTCTAAATTTGGTCACAACTGGATTGTGATTTCCTTTAAGATAAAATTGTTTCTGACCAAAATCATCAAAAGATTTGATTTCTAGAATTTTCCACACAAGCATATTGATATCAGACACCTTTTCTTATGAAATCTGGGTCCATCAAGAGTGATGGAAAAGAACAATATCCTACAATTTACTGATGGATCTCAGGTTTTCTTTGTTGTGACAGGATGAGTAGAATGATCAATGATGTTCAGAAACATTTCTCTGTGATAGGTGAGTGACCCATCTCTATAATGATCATATGTAGGTTATATCTACATTCACACATGCATTATCTAATTGTGCTTGGGAAAGAGATCATGAACTAATATTTTTGAAATCTTTCACATTCCTCTCTAAAGGAGACTTTCATTTCTGCCTGAAGGCCAGTTGTTTGAATATCTAGAACTTATGGGGAGGGAGAGATGAAGAGAATAAACAACTATATCATGCCTATTTTGTTTCAAGCATGTGCCAATTCATTTTGAAAATATTATCTCAGTTAATCCTGGTCACTACCTTATGAGGTAGGAGATATTATTATCAAATCTATTTTATACTTGAGGAAACTGAAGCAAATGGAAGATCATTGTCTTGCCCAGATTCAGACAGTTAGAAAGTATCTGAGGTCAGATTTAAGGTCAGGTCTTTCTAATTCCAGGTGCAGTGTTCTATCCAATGTACCACCTAATTGCTGATGGCTCTGTACTACTCAGAGTGAGGTATGCTGTGTTAGTATTACATCTAACCACCAATATTTTTGATCAAAAGGATTTTTTTTTTATTTTTTAGATTTATACCACTTTCTTGGCTTCTTTTTCTTTGAGAACCAGTAGTACTCCAGGTTAACATCTGCAGAGTTGATTTTAGTCAGTAAATGTTAGTTACACAAAAGACCATCACAAATAGCAAGTAAAATCACTTATTCAAGCTATAGAACTCTTGCAACAACTTTGCCATGCCCATAGATTTACAGCAGTGAGTCATCATTCTCTCAACCAGTGAGTCTTATAACTAGTCCTCCAAAATTGAAAACTGAATCACATTCCCCCTTTCTCCTTAGGAGGAAAAATATTCTTTTACCTTTGTGAATGAACTCTTTTCAGTCCCAAACTTGCAACTGAAAAATATTTGGAGAAAACTGCATTTTGCTAGATAGGAATTTTTTCCTTGAAAATTTGATAGCTAACTTTGGCAGAAAAAAAAGTATATTGCAGAAAGCTTCACCATCTCATTCTAGATTTAAGAAAATTATATAGATAATGAAATTCTGAATCCCTATACTGAATTCTCACAGGGACCAAATGCAGAGAACATTTAGGTAAGGTACATTGACAAAGATTTGAAGTTGTTTCCTATAACTCCTAGTTAGGTAGCATTAGTTTTATGAACATTTCAGATAGTGAATTCAGTCAACTGAAATAATTTGTCCATATTCAAGTAGTTATTTCTACTTTTTGCTTTCTAAACTTTACCACCAGGACTAAGTTTATTCTCACCCTGCAAACTTCCTTAGATTCCCATAGGATCTCCTCAACCTGGAAGATCTCACTGACATTCAGGTTCCCTTCTCTCATTGGCAAAACCTTTCCTCAAGTAGCTAACTTAAGGCAAGGGTCCAGGTCAGAAAAGCTTCCTTTCCTTCCTAGACCTACTTCTTACTACCTATACTTTGATATTAATGCCCCTTAAATTGATCATATACCACCCCAAGTCAAAACTCTAATTTTCAGTTTATTTTTGTTCATTTTCCTCTAATAGAATGCAAGCTTCTTTAATATGAGGACTATCTCCCCCCTTGTATTTGTAACTAGAGTGCTTAGCACAGTGCTACCACATGGTAAGCACTCAGTAAAGGCTTGCTGTCTACCTATTTATTAAAGATGGGAATTTAGGGGTGGCCAGGTAGCACAGTGAGTAAAAGCACCAGCCCCAGAGTCGGGATGACCTGGGATCGAATCTGGGCTCAGACAATTAGCACCCACCCAGAAATACCTGGCCGTGCAACCTTGAGCAAGTTCTTTAACCCCAATTGCTTAGGGGAGGCCAGGTGGCTCAGTGAGTTAGAGCACTGGCCCCAGAATAGGGATGACCTGGGATTGAATCCAGGCTCAGATGCTTACCACCACACCCAGAAATAACTGGCCGTGTAACCTTGAGAAAGTTACTTAACCCCAATTGCTTTAAAAAAAATGAGAATTTAAATTGTAGCTTAGGTTTCAACTCCAATTCTAACTATACTTCCTGCTATACTACATAGCAAGACCCTTTCTACTTAAGGTTGTGTTAGACCAAAAATAATAATACATACAAAAGAGAATAGTAACAAAAATAAGGCTTTCCTGAGAAAAAAGCTGCTAAATTAAGTGCTTTACCATATAAATAAAAGAAAAAAAATATGAATATGTATATTCATGAGTTGTGACAATGTTTCAATTGTGAATGTGTATATTTGAAATGATACAAACATGCATATAAATGTAGATATAGATATAGATGTAAATATAGATATATAGATAGATATTATAGTCCATGTGAGCATAGGCAGTAAGGAGAGATTCAAAGAGAAAGAAAGAGCAGACACACATAAAGAAAGAAGAGAGGAGAGAGGCTGACAGAGGCAGGTAGAGAGACAGAGAAGGAAAGGAAGAGAAAATCAGAGAGAGGGAGAGAGACATACAGAGAGAGATGGAGAGAGAGAGAGAAAGATAAAGAGAGAAAGAGGGGAGAGAGAGAGAGAGAGAGAGAGAGAGAGAGAGAGAGAGAGAGAGAGAATTAATGAAAACTTGAGATAAAATCATAAAGAACAGGTTGAATTCCATAACATTTGTGGTAACTGAGTGTGGAAAATGAAGGAATTTTCCCAGGCGACCCTACTTCCCTATATAATGTTGTAAGGACACTGCCATTTTCCTTAATAAGAAGCCATGTTGCTTACTATGGCAATGCTATTAGGCTATTATTTAAGATTGCTTTATGTGTTGTGTAATAAAGTATCTATCATAAAACTAGTTTAAATAACTGTTCAAAATCTTTCAAACAGCTTTATTCAAAATGTTCCATCAAGAATAAAGGAAATAGGATTTTACAAAAGAATTTTCTTTCTTTAAAAAAAAAAATATTGTATTGATGTTGCTTTTACATCACTGTTATGTCCCCTAATGACTTTCTACTCTCCCCCATAGAAACCTCCTCTGTAAAATAATAAGAACAGTCAAGAAACAAATCAATGCATTGGCTACATCTAAAAATATATGCCATGTTCAACATTCAGCATCCACTATAGAATAGATGAGAGGTCTGAAGTCTTTCAGCATTATTTTCCTTTACGTTCTGTGGTCATGGAGTAAATTGGTGCTCTGGGGGGGGAAAACCCTCTGTTGCAGTTTGTGGAATTTTCTGGTTGCTAAGTGCTGCTTTATTCATTAACTAGTTCAGCACGATTTTCACTAGATCTATCGAAATGATTTAATTCGAGGTAGAGTTCAGAAAGTTAGGGGTTGTCTTTCTATCTTACACTAGAAAAAATGGTTTTTCTATCATTTCTTGTATTTGTAACTAACAATCACTTGCCCATAACCTTCCACAATTAAATTGTTCTTTGTGAACAAAAAGTAAGAAAGTAAAAGGAAAAAAAAAAAGTAAGAAAAAAACTAGCACGAATAAGAAAAACCATTTAAAAAAGACAACAAAAAAAAAATAAACAAAAATTATACCTGACCATGCCTACCACATTCTCCAGCCACAATACATGCCTCTGTACTGAAATAAGGAAGTTATATTATTATATTTTTCATTTAAAGTATTATATAATTTATTGTTTATTTATTATGTGATTTAAACTGTTTATTACAATTCATCAAAGTATTACTGCTTTGAAGTGTTGTGATTTAGATTATAACAGTCATTCTTTGTTTATATTTGTTCTTTTTTTCTTGGCACCTACTTTCTACAGTGGAGAAAAAGAAGATCTAAAGACAAAAAGACCTGAGCTCATCTAGATGCAGGCTCTAATTAGCTATGTGACTCTAGACAAATCACTTCATCGTTTTTCCTCAGTTTCCTCATCAACTATCTCCCAGGGTTGTTGTGAGAATGAAATAGATAATATTTGTAAAGTGTCTGACCCATAAAAGGCATATATAAATCACTTATTCCCTTCCCTCCCTTTCACTTACTCCAATTCAATATTTACCTCTATGTTACACCCCATATTATCAGTATCTTTCTTTTGATTTTACAATTCTCCATTATGTTGTTAACTGAATACTTTCATGTTATTCTCATCAAAAAGTTATACAAAAGTTATACAATGAGAGTTGCTTTGTATAAATCAAGGTCCAAAGCATTCATTTTAAATGTTGTTTTTTTTTTTTATCATACTTTGCCTTTTTACAAAGCAGTTTACAACTTTATACAAATGGAGAAGCATGAATAAAAATACCAAAGGGTCTGACTATATTATTCACTAATAATGAAGTGAATAAAAAGGTTAATCCAATGAGAAATTCATTTATTTCAGTGTCAGAAGTTCCATAATCATAAGTATTTCAAATACAAAAGCCAATGAGACATTTCAAGATAAAAATACTGAACATAATGAATTGTTATTACTGCTTAACATTCAATAGCAATCATCTTTCCAAGATTTTCATATCATTTTAGTTATTTTCTTTAAACAAGGATTCTCATTAGCTATTTGTTTAAATCACACAAATCTTTGAGAAATTATATGAGCTATTATTCATCAAAGTCCTTTCCCCCCCAAAAGCCAAAATTTTGTTTAAATTCACCAAATCAACATTTTCTTGACATCTTACAACATCCATGGAAGCTGTGATAACAGAGATGTCAGTTTAGTTAACACAAAAATTGGCATTAGCAAATCATAAACAAACTAAGGGAAGCTAGAACACCTTTAAAATGATCTTTATAGCATACTAAAATTAATTCTAATTAATTAGAATATCCAGTAATCACCTACTTGCTTTTTTTAAGTGACTTTCTTTGCTGTAATTACTAGCTTGACCTTGGACCTCAAATTTTTTTTTTAGATTTTTCTTTTTGCTTTGCGGAGGGGGAGAAGTTAGGGCAATTGAGATTAAGTGACTTGCCCAAGTTCACCTGGCTACTTTTAAGTGTCTGAGCCCAGATTTGAACTCAGGTCCTCCTGACTCTAGGGCCAGTGCTTTATTCACTGTGCTACCTATCTGTGCCCCTCACCTTGCTTTCTATACTTCAAATAATGGAATTGGTTTTTAATTTGTTTGCTTGTTTGTTTTGCTATGCCTGACACACAATATTACATCTTTCATCTATATGCCTTTACATAATCTGTTCCCCTGCCTCATGCCTTGAATGAGTTCTCTCTTGATCTTTGCTTCTTAGAATCTTTCAAAGCTTAATGGAAGTTCCATCTCCTACATGTGACCATTATTAATTTTCTGTTATATATACACACATTTGCATCCTCTGCTGTTTCTACCACTAGACTGTAAGTTTATTGAGGGCAGGTAGTGATTCATTTGTATGCCCAGTGTTTTGCATCGTGCTTGACTCACAGCAGCTTAATCAATAACTAAAGCTTATTGATTTATGGGAATTATATTAAAAACTTGATATAATTCAGCAATCTCATATTTTTCTCAGACTCTAGGAAGGCTAATCCTCAAAGAACTTAAATTAACTCCAAGAAAGTCAGTGGTCAGAGTGGAATGCTTTCTCTGTCCAGAAATGAAATATCAAAAGAAAACTACTTCAAGAGTTTAGATATGAATATTCATGGTTTTATGGCAAGAAAATATGATAAATTGCATTTTCTCTTTTATATAGATTAATTGTACTTATCCTGTGTTTACCGATATGTAAGAGACTTTTTTTTTTCTGACTCAACAGTTAACAGACCACAGTTATAAAAAGAGATATCCCTGTTTCCCTTTGAATCCATTAAGATATAATAATGTACTAGAGATTTTCCTTCCTCATTGATAAAGTTTATGCTATTTCTTTTTTTATCTTTTTTTAAATGCTTTATTAACTTCTGATTTACATCATTCGTTTCCGCCAGATTTTGAGTTACAAATTTTCTCCCCATTTTCCCCCACCCATCCCCCCAAAACAGCAGTCCCACAGGATATCCCCACCTCCAATCTGCTCTCTCCCATATTTTCTCCCATAACCATTTCGACTTTTCCAGTGGATCTCTATGCCTCAGTGCCTGTATATATTATTTGTTAATTACATGTAAGATGGTATTAATAATAGTATATATATATATGTGTGTGTGTGTATATATATGTATACAAACATATGTGTATATATATATATATATATATATATATATATTTAAATATCTGATTTTAAAACTTTCAATTGCAGATTCATTCCCTTCCCCCCCCCTGCCCCCACTCCCACTGGGGAGACAAGCAGTTAAGTATAGGTTGTACATGTGCAGCTAATGCAAAACAATAACATAGTAGATATATTGTAAAAGACTGACTATATTTCCCTCCCTCCTATCCCACCTTCCACTTGTTCTATTCTCTACTTTGATACTGTCCCTTTTCAAAAGTGGGTGATTCCAACTTCCCTCACTCCGAGCCTGCCCTCCCTTCCATCATTCCCCCTCTCATCCCCTTCCCCCCCTATTCTCCTGGAGGGTGAGATCCCCTATTTAGTGTGTACTTCCCTCCCTCCTCAAGCCATATTCAATAGGAATAAGGTTGACCCATTCCCTTTTGCCTTCCTATTCTTCCCCTCCATTGTAACCATTTTCCCTTGACTCTTCTCTATGAGATAATCTGCCCCAATCTGTCTCTCCCCATCTCCTCTCATTATATTTCTTCACCTCTTAATTCACCTTTTAAGTATCATCCCTTCCTGTTAAATTGGTCCCATGCCCTCTATCTATGTATACCTGTAAATGTATATATATACATTCACATATGTATTCATATGCCCGCATACCCTCATACAAAGACATATATATATATGTATAAATATATGTGTATATATATATATATATATATATATATATATATATTTCTAATCCCTTCAACTACTGAGAGAAGTTTCATACTTTTACAATTATTGTTTTTCCATGTAGGAATGTGTTAATAGTTCAACTTTGATAAGTTCCTTATGATTTCTTTTCTCTGTTTACCTTCTCATGCTTCTCTTGCTTCTTGTATCTGAATGTCAAATTTTCTATTCAACTCTGGTATTTTCAGCAAGAATGCTTGAAAGTCCTGTATTCCACTGAATGACCATATTTTCCCCTGAAACAGGATACTCAGTTTTGCTGGGTAGGTGACTCTTGGTTTTAATCCCAGCTCCCTTGACCTCTGGAATATCACATTCCAGGCCCTTCAATCCCTCAGTGTAGAAGCTGCCAGATCCTGGGTTATGCTGATTGTGTTTCCACAATATTCAAATTGTTTCTTCCTGGCTGCTTGTAATATTCTCTCCTTAATCTGGGAATTCTGGAACCTGGCTATAATATTCCTAGGAGTTTTCTTTTTGGGATCTTTTTCAGGAGGTGATCAGTGGATTCTTTCAACCTCTATTTTGCCCTCTCATTCTAAAACATCAGGGCAGTTTTCTTTGAGAACTTCCTGGAGGATGCTTTCTAGGTTCTTACTTTGGTCATGGCTTTCATGTAGTCCAATAATTTTTAAATTATCTCTCCTGGATCTATTTTCCAGGTCAGTGGTTTTCCCCAAGACATATTTCACATTGCCTTCTATTCTTTCATTTGTTTGGATCTGTTTAACAGCATCTTGATTTCTCATAAAGTAACGACTTTATGAGCTTTATGAGCTTCCATTTGCTCCAATCTAATTCTGAAGCAATGATTCTCCTCAGTGAGCTTTTGAGATTCTTTTTCCATCTGGCAAATTTGACTTTTTAAGGCATTCTTCTCCTCTTTGCCTTTTTGAGCCTCCTTTGCCATTTGATTCAGTCTGTTTTTTAAGGTATTATTACTATTAATTATTAAGGTATTATTATTATTATTATTGCCACCAGACAGGGGAGTTTTTTTCCCAAACGCTGGGGTTTTCTCAGCTGCCAGAGGTGTTAGATGGGTGCCCTCTCTGAGGTCTCCACACGCTCTGGCAAGCTGTACACACACCCCAGGACCTCCACCCTAGACTGCAATCCAGATTCAAGCAGGTTAAAGCAAGAGTGATTACCCCTCAAACTGGTGCGTGGTCCCCCTACACTCTGCAGGCCAGGAGCTGAAGCCACCAAGTGGCGCTAGCAGGCTGTGCTGGTGTCTCAGCGGTTTCTCGCCCTGGGGGTAAAAGCCATGCACTCCCACTTACTGGGTCCCAAAGTCCAGACTGCAGTGGCCTCTCATCTTGTCCTTCGCATCTATGTATTGATAAATCTGGAAACAGCCACAGCTGCTGCTGATCTGGAGTCCCTCTGGCTGGTGTCTGGTCAGGCCTGCCCTGGGGCTAAAGCCTCAGGGTGGTGCTGAGCTCAGCTCCCAGAGTGCTGGGCTGGCTGATTCCTGCTGGCCTGCCGGGCTGTCCTAAGTGGGAGGTTAGCTTCTCTGTGTCATTTTGTGGGTTCTGCAGCTCCAAAGTTTGTTTAGAGGCCCCTTTTTACCTGGATTGGGGAGGGTGGAAGCCGGAGCCACGGGAAAGTAGTGCTTCTACTCCACCATCTTGGCTCCCTATGCTATTACTTTCAAGTGAAATATTCCCAAAATATTAATGTGATCAACTAAAAATAATACATTGGCAAGAAAAAATGCCAAAAGTTATTGTTGAAATTCTCCAGGGTCAAAAGAAACTCCATTCATGACTAGACACATATCTTCTCCATTGGCTCTTACTTCCATTTGCATTTGTAAGTTGAGGGATTCATTTTCCATTACAATTTATTAGTCCTAAAGGGATTTGACTATGTAATTAAAAATTAGAGAAAATAGTTCAATTAGCCAGAAAATCCAAGGATAAATAATAAAATTGAAGGTTAAAAAACGAACTAATAAAACTAGCAGCTGACCTTGTGGGAAAAAAAAAAAAGTCTGTAAATTATTTGTTGATTTAATTAAATGAAATAAGATAAAATAAATTAACAGTATCAAAACTGAAATGAGTGAATACCACAACAATTAATAACAAATTAAAATAGTTATTGGGAATTATTTTGCCCAATCCTATGGCAATAAAACTGACAATCTAGGTGAAATGGATGAAAGTTTATAAAATATAAATTGGCCAATTTAACAGAAGATGGAATAGAATACTTCAATTAACCTATATGAGTAAAATAGGAATTGAGTAAACCATAAATGGGATCCCTAAGGTAAGAAAAAAAATAAACAATATGATTAGATGGATTTGCATATAAATTCTGATAAACATTTAAAGAACAACTAATATTTTTTGCAAAGAGGGAGTTCTATAAAATTCCTTTTGTTCCACAAATATGGTTGTAATTTGTAAACCAATTGAACCAAAACTGAGAGCATACTCTGGCCCAATTTTCCTTATGAATATCAATGCAAAATATTTAAATTAAATACTCCTCGAGAGATTACAGCTAATAATCAGTGTCTGACAAATATCATACATTATTGGTAGGTAGGAGTTATATCAGGAAGGAAGAGATGACTCTGTATTAGGAAAAAAAAGTATAAGCATTTTCAATTATAAAAAATAAAATTCTATTATTATATCAATATGTAAAAAAAGAATAAAGTAATTGATAAAATACTGAGGAGATTGTGGAATTGAGAAAATTGAATGAATCACAATGACTCCATCTTGTGATTCAATTTTGATGGTAGCTTAGCTTTCTTTCTATTCAATTACAGGTCTAGTCCAAGTTTTTGTTTTTTTTTCTTGTGAGAAACCTTTTTTCAATTGTGGGAACTGAGAGAAAATTTTATTGTATTGTTTGAACCTGGTCCTCTGTGACTGAGAAGATGGACCACTTCTACCTGCTGATTAGAAATCCTTAACTAAGGACCTAGGATATGCTGATAAGAGAAATCTAAGTGAACATTAATGCAATGCATTTTGTCATAATTGTATACTTCAAGCAAACCATTCGTCTTATCTGACAACTGGCCTGTATGAATCAGTTATTGTTTAAATGTTCCCTTTATTGTATATAGATATTTGGGGGGAGTGGAAAACTTTTTTTTCTGAATTCAATGAATTGTGCCTACTCACTTCACCCCTCCTAAACTGGAAAGCCATTAATCTTTCTTCTAATTAGAAATCAGTTTACTTGATCTTTTATTGTTTCTTTTTAATTAATTGATATTATTTGATTTTTAATGTATAAAATTCTGTCTCCTCCTATATTCAAAGTCCAGCCCTAAGCTGAGGAAGTACTTGGTCTTGATTTGCAAGGTAATTGTCAAGCAATGCTTAATAAATAAAAGCCTGAATGTTTACTCAGTTATTTCATTTTAACCTGCCACAATAAAATGCCTATTCCACTAGAAAGCAAAGGAATAAATGAAGCCTTTATTAAAATGATAAGCAATATCAGTCTAAAAGCAAGAGGAATAATTTTCTCTAACTGGGATGAACTAGAAGCCTTACAAATAAGATGCGAGGTGAATCAAGGATGTCCATCATCACCACTGTTATTCAACTTTGCATTGAAATGCTAGCAAAAAAAGTAAAAATGGAAAAAAAAATTATTTGAAGAAAAATAAGCAATGAGTAATAAAATTATCAATCTTTGCAGATTACATGATGAAATTTTTAGAGTATCTTAGAGAATTACTAAAAAATATTTGTCAGAACATTAAACAAATTTACAAAGTTGCCAGGTATAAAATAGAGCCTTATAGTCATTAGTATTTCTGTATATTAAAAGCTAAGCCCAGAAGGAAAAGATAGAAAAAGAAGTTCAATTTAAAATGATAACAGACTATATAAGATACTTGGGAGTCTACCTACCAAGATATCCCCAGGCACCATATACTATATTAACACAAATATAAAACACTTTTCACACAGATAAGTACATCTAAAAAATTAGCAAACTAACCATAGCTAATATGAAGGCTATGTCAATGCAATAAAAATGACAATTCTCTGTAAGTTAATTTACTTATTAAGTGCCATGCCAATCAAACAATTATTTTATAGAGCTAGAAACATAATAAGAAAATTAATCTGGAAGAACTATAGGTCAAGACTATTAAGTGTATCAACAAACAAACAAACAAAAATATGTGAAGGAAGGGAGCCTAGTAGTAGTATCTTTCAAACTATAGCATAAAGTGGGAATTAATAAAATAATCTGTTACTGTCTAAGGAATAGAGTAATGGATCAGTGGAATAATTTTGGTACATAATACATAGCAGCAAATAACTATAGTAATCTCCTCTTTCATTAAGTAAAAGACCGAACCTTTGGGGACATTCACTTAACATTTGACCAAAATTCCTGTGAAAGCTGGAAAACAGTTTGGCATAAAATGGGCATAGACCAACATCTCATATCTCATGCCATAATAATATCAAAGTCAATAAATGACTTAGACATAAAGTGAGATTTCATAAATAAAGTCATCAAGAAAAAACTTACCTGTCAGATCTATGAATAAGGGAATATTTTATGAACAAGAATAAAGAGAGCATTATAGAAAGTTACATGGATAATTTTGATTATATGAAATTTTAAAAGGCTTTGTACAAACAATACTAATGCAGCCAACATTAGAACTAAAGCAAAGAACCTGGGAAGAAAATTTATGTGAAATTTATCAGACACACACATACATGTACATATATATACATACATATAATGTATATACACATACATACAAACAAATATTTGTACATATACACGCATACAAACACATATGTGCATATATACACATAAATCAATATTTATACTTCTCAAATATGTAGGCAACTAAGCCAAATTTATAAAAGTAAGAACTATTCTCCAATTGATAAATGGTCAATTGATAAGAACAAGTCAATTTTAGAGGAATGATTCAAAGATATCAATAGTTATATATTTTTTAAATCCCAAAGTCAATATAGATTAAACAAATGAAAATTAAGATGACTCTGAGATACCACCCCATCCCTATCAAACTGTTTAATATTACAGAAAAAAAAATAGCTAATACTGAAGAGGTATAGAAAAATTGGGACAATAATGCACAGTTGGCAGAGTTTTCAACTAGTCATTTGGACCTTCACAGAAAGGGATATAAAACAATATGTTTTCTTGGATCCAGTAATGTCACTACTAGGTCTGAATCACAGAGATAAAATAAAAGCAAAAATGGCACATGTCTACAGAAATATTCACAGCAACTCTTTTTTATGGTAGCAGAGACATGGAAATTGAGGTGATATTCATCAACTGGAGAATGGGTGAAGGTAGTTGAGGAAAATCATTTTGATGGAATATTTTTTTTTGTTAAAAGAAATAATAAATACGAAGCTATCAGCAAAAGAAAACCTGGGAAGACATATAAACTGATGCAAAATGAAATGAATCGGGAGAACATTGGACAAAATAATTGCAATATTGGAAGAATGGAAAATTGACGGATGTGACAACTTAGCTACTCTGATCAAGACAATGATCCAAGACAATTCAAAATTATTCACAAAGAAAAATGTTATCCAGAGAGAAAGATAGAGATAATGAATTTTAAGTGCAAATTGAAGCATACTTAAATAAAAACAAACTTTGTTTCTTTTTTTCTCTGTTTTCCTTTGCAACATGTTTAATATGGAAATAGCTTAGCATGATTTCACACATATAATAGATATAATATTCATTACCTTCTTTTGGTATGATACATATTTATATATATGAAGGAAAAAAAAGAGCCATTTCCTAATTGATAATAGTCAAAGTATAGGAAGAGGCAACTTTCAGAAGATGAAATCAAAATTTTCAAAAGCCACATTAAAAAAAACCCTCTAAATCACTATTTTTTTTTTTAAAGCAATTGGGGTTAAGTAAATTGCTCAAGGTTACACAGCCAGTTATTTTGAGTGGGTGCCAAGTATTTGAGGCCAGAACCAATCCCAGGTCTCCTGACACTGGGGCCGGTGCTCTTACTCACTGTACCACCTGGCTGCCCCCTAAATCACTACTGATTAGAGGAATGCAAATTAAAACAGTTCGTTGAAACCACTTTACATCTATCAGATTGATTAACATGATAGAAAAGGAAAATGACAAGCACTAGGTATTTTTCATATACATGCCAATAAGGGAGAGGTATATTAATCATATACACTCTTATTTATCCATTTTTAAAGTTGTCTAGTACTTAGCCAATGTTAATTGAACTAATAAATGTGAATGGACAATAGACATTTACTGTAATACAAGAAAGAAATTGAATGTGTGCAAGGTATAGAAGAAAACATTATCAGAAATTTTAGGAAGAAATATTATCTTTTGTTTGCAGGATCCATGAAAGAATTTATAGAGTAAATTACACCTGAACAAATGAGTTGGGCTTTGAAAAAAGTCTCTCAATTGAGTCTTTCACAATACTATGGAAGAAGCAGCAAAAGAGAGTCTATAAAAATATAACATGAATAAATGCACCAAAGTAACAGATGGCAAGAGGGGAAAAAAGGTGGTGTTTAAAATCAAGTATCCCCCTTTTAAAAAATTATTCTTAAATATTGAATATGTGAAAGAAAATGTCACATGACAAGGTAAATTTAAGAAATGGTAAATTCAAGGTAAATTTAAGAATCAGGGGTGAAGTGAACATAGTGGAGTGAAAGTAGGGAATGCCTTTAGCTGTCCTCCAAACCCCTACAAATACCTGCAAAAAATGACTCTAAACAAATTCTAGAGCAGCAGAACACACAAAATGAGAGAGTGAAGCAAATTTCTAGCCCATGATAACCTGGAAGACAGACAGGAAAGGTGAATCCTCCTCACAGTTCCAAGGCAGAAAAGAGTGCTTGTGGTCACTCACAGAACAGAGCACAGACCACAAGAGGATTAAACACCTCTCCTTTCATCATACCACCTTGGAAAAATAGAAAATTTACAAGTGCCTAGAAATATCTCTTAAAACAGCTGCACAAAACCCCTGAAACTCAGGAGAGTACACTTTCCACTCTGGAAGCAGAGCTCTATTTTAACAAAGTACTAAAAAGTCAAGTCATTGGCTGGGAAAATGAGCAATCAGTGGGAAAAAATCAGAATATAGACTCTTACTTTGGTGACAAGAAAGATCAAAACATACACTACTAAGAAGAAAACAAAGTCAAAGTTCCTATATCCAAAGCCTCCAAGAAAAAATATGAACAGATCACAAGCCATGGAAAAGCTCAAAAAGGATTTTGAAAATCTAGTAATAGAAGTAAAGGAGAAAGTGAAAAGAGAAATGAGAGTGATGGAAGAAAATCATGAAAAATGAGTCAACAGTTTGCTAAAGGAGACCAAAAAAATGCTGAAGAAAATAACACCTTAAAAAATAGACTAACCCAAAAGGCAAAAGGGGTTCAAAAAGGCAATAAGGAGAAGAATGCCTTAAAAAGCACAATTAGCCAAATGGGAAAGGAGGTCCAAAAACTCATTGAAGAAAATAATTCCTTCAAAATAAGAATGGAGGGGTGGCTAGGTGGTACAGTGAATATAGCGCCGGCTCTGGAGTCAGAAGGAATTGAGTTCCAAATCCGGTCTCAGACACTTAACACTTATCAGCCATGTGACCTTGGGAAAATCACAACCCCAATTGCTCTGTCTTCCCCCCTCCAAAAAGAAAAAAATAAAAGTAGAATGGAGCAAATGGAAGCTAATAACTTTCTAGGAAACCAAGAAATTACAAAACAGAAGCAAAAGAATGTTGTTGTTTTTTTTTTTTTTAAAGAAGACAATGTGAAATATCTCATTCAAAAAACCACTGACCTGGAAAATAAATCTAGGAGAGATAATTTAAAAATTATTAGACTACTTCAAAACCATGATCAAAAAAAGAGCCCAGACATCATCAAGGAAAACTTCCCTGATATTCTAGAACCAGAGTGGAAAACAGAAAAGGAAAGAACCCACAGATCACCTCCTGAAAGAGATCCTAAAAGGAAAAATCCTAGGAATATTATATCTAAATCCCAGAGTTCCCAGGTCAAGAAGGAAATATTGCAGGTGGCCAGATAAAAACAATTCAACTATTGTGGAAACACAATTAGGAAAACACAAGATTTAGCAGTTTCTACATTAAGGGATCAGAGGGCCTAGAATATGATATTCCAGAAGTCAAAGGAGATAAGAAGAAACACCTCCCCAGCAAACCTAAGTATAATCCTTCAAGGGAAAAAAAATGGATATTCAATGAAATAGAGGACTTTCAGGAATTCTTGATTAAAAGGCCAGAGATGAATAGAAAATTTTCTAATACAAGATTCAAGGGAAGCATAAAAAAGAACTATCAGGAACTTGCAACCCAATATTTCTTTCTTTAAAATAGTTGTTCATTCTCAATATTTCTAATCTCTGTAATGAAAACAAAATGTTATCTATGTCATTATTAATTTCTATTATAAAATTTCCTGTGCCACATTAAAAAAAAATTCATATCAGACTGGGGAAAGCTTAGAATGTCAGGATAAGAAGTAGTTGTTGCTGTTGCTGTTGTTGTTAATTAGGCAAATGATATCACTATAAAAGAATGTTAGGAAGATCGTTTGAGCAAAGGTACCATCATTATGTTGCAGAGACAAGAGACTGAAGTCTGCAATACTTCTTAAAAAGCTATTTTAATGTTCAGATAAAAGGTTCAGATAAAAAGTCAACTAAAAAAGTTGTGACAAGATGGGAAATGTCAGTGATATTTCATAGGTGAAATAGAATTTAGCAACTAATTCTATGCAGGGATAAGAGATGGAAAATAGTAAAATATTTACCTGTATTTTTTTTTTGTGTGGGCAAGACCAGATAGTTAGGGTTAAGTGACTTGCCAAGGTCACACAGCTAGTAAGTGTATTAAATGTCTGAGACCTGATTTGAACTCAGGTCCCCCTGACTCCAGGGCCCGTGTTCTATTCACTGTGCCGCATAGCTGCCGTACCTCTACTTTAAATCTGTAGAACTAGAATTATGTTCATGCCATTAACAAAGAAATGTTTTGGAGGAAAAGGTAAGATAATGAATTCACTTTTAGTAATGTTCAGCTTAAAATGTTGATAAGGCCTCCAGCATGAAATGAGCTAGATACATTATTGTACAGTTCTGGGGCGAAGTTAGGGGTAGAAATATAAATTTAATAGTATTTTCTACATAGATTAGATTTGAAGCTATGAGAATATATGTGATCCTTAAGGACAAGAATAAAGGAAAGACCCTAACAAACCTATTTGAGCAGCCTGTGAGGGCAATTGGAGGAGAAATCCATAGCCAGATTATGATGAGGGGGAAGATGCCTATAACTTCATCACTAACTCTAAAAAAATTTCTCTATTGACTTCCTTTCAATGAACAGGTATTTATTTATACTATATAAATCTGATTTTTTCTCCACTGTTGAAATAGCAACTGAAGAACAGAGAAAGAGCATATCATGGGAAAAAAAATCATATATAAAGGCTGGCAAACTGATGTCTGAATGAATTTAGATGAAATCATTATAAACTTTGTTCTCTAAAAGAACACAAAAATGTCAGAACTGATGATATGCATTTTTTCCCTTAGGCAAATATGTTGACCCACTAAAAAATTATGTGAACCAAAACCATTACTGATAAACAATAATCAACATTTAAAAGCTCCAACAAAATTTTATAAAAGGTCATGTGTCTATAAGCCTGACATCAGAGTGAAGAAGATTCAAGTCCTGCTTCTGACAGAGTGGCTCTGTGATCCTGGGTGAGGCAAAATACCAAATTTTAAAAATTAGAATTACTGACAAGTTGTTTGTTGTTCTAAATACTATAATATATTTAATTCTCAAGAAGTTGTCACTATAAAATCACGTCTTGATCTCTCCGTTCCTCATCTCCAGCAGAAAAAAAAAAAAGATTTTAGAAATAAATCCTTCTAGTGACCTAGAAGCCTAAAGTCCAGAATGAAGAAAGTTACATTAGCTTTAAATCCAAAAAGAATTAAAGTCACCCAATTAAGAATGAAGTAGGGGCAGGCCAGAGGGCCGAGAGGCAGAGAGCCTGGGCCTGGGCAGCAGAGGTCATAGCTCAGCAAGCTAGGCTCAGTCCTGGTGACTCCGCCCCTGTGGAGGCCACTGATTCCCCTCTCCAGTACAGCCTGACCCGCAAGCACCTGATGGAGGACAAGGGGCAGCCTGGCGTCCTGGTGGAATCTTGACCCCAGCCAAGAAAAAGGAGCAGAAGATGATCTAGAAGTCATGGAGAGCTGAGCCTTCAAAGCCTCCCTGGCCTGCATCAGAGGATATGTCTTGGAGAGGAGCATTTGGAGTGTTCACTGCTGACACTGATACAAATGTGGGCTTTGACCCAAAGGATCCCTATCTAACACCAACTGCAAGAGAAATTCTTAAAGATGTGGGACAGAGAGAAATGCCCTATGCCACTTTTTTTTTTGTTTTTTATTTCTTTTTTCCTATTGTGGGTGCCATATTTTCCTGTAATGAGTGTCTGGTAGAATTCTATTAGGGAAAATCTGACTGGACAAGTAGTGTGCTCAGAGGCTGCATCACTGGAGGCGCCATTGGCTTTAGAGCTGGTATAAAGGCTGGGCCTATGGGGTGGCTAGGTGGCACAGCAAATAGAGCACCTGCACTGGAGTCAGGAGGTCCTAAGTTCAAATCCTGCCTGAAACATTTAACACACTTACTAGCTGTGTGATTTTGGGTAATTGCCCTCCAAATAGCAAAAAACAAAACAAAACAAAAAGGCTGGGCCCATTGGCTGGGGAGGTTTTTCTGCTTTCTCTGCTGCAATCTATTATTACTTGCCATGAAAGGAGCTTCCCCTAGGTGAGGAGCCCAGCACCCCATCAGGAGTCATGCAATGGAGGAGGCCTGTCCTTTAAGCAGCTTGTCTGAACCATGAGTGTGAAAGATTCACTAGGTTTGCTTCCCCACTCCCTGGTTCTGTTGGCCACCGATGCTGCTGCCTCCAGTTTCCTGAGCAGCTACACTCAACTCTTTCCAGGTGCTGCCAGGCTGCCTTTCATGCTGATCTTCTGCCCTTCCTGGACTTCACCCAGAACTTTCTAGTAAAAAATGCCACAAAATAGCTCCTTCGAACAGATCAGGGTCAGCCTCTGTCCAACCTGCCTTTGTTTCTGCTAATACAGACATTCTTTACTATCCTATGTTGGGATTTGTTGTAAGCAACATCATTAGAAGTCCTTATTTGAGGGAAGGCAGAGTGTTTGGGGGTAAAGCAAAAGTTACTTGTCCCTTCTAGTCCATTCTGTGACTAGGAAATGGTTCCATCCTGTTGGCTACCACCAGGTCATCTTTGCTATGGAAACTGTATATTTAAATATAGTCTGAAAAGACCAAAAAAAAAAATAAAAAGAATGAAGTAGCAATTTCACCCCAAAGTTCAGATCTAATAAAAATGCATGTATTTTCCCTCTATCTGCTGGACATTTTTACTTGAAGATTCTATGCCACTCCAAATAAAGCAGATTTAAATCTGACCCTATAATGTTCTTTCCCAAAACAATTACTGCTCTTGGCCATTCCCTTTTTGGAAAATACCATTTTTTTCCAATGAGTCAGAATGAGCATGTGGGGGTGGCTAGGTGCTATAGTGAATAGAGCACTGGCCCTGGAATCGGGAGGGCCTGAGTTCAATGAGACCTCAGATGTATAACACTTACTAGCCATGTGTCCTTGGGCAAGTCACTTAACCCCAATTGCCCTGCTTCCCTCCCACCAAAAAAGAAAAGAAAAAAGAATGCTCTACCCCCATCTAGATGATCAAAGAGTATGACATGCCATAAACAAACACATAACTATATAAAGCACACTGACAGCCTAGCAAGCCAAGAAATCACTATCACTAATAGTTTCTGAACTCCTTGATTGCTTTCTACTCTTATTTTCAGAGATCTCCCTCCCTGCTTCTCAAGGATCACTTAAACCCCATATGAGGGAAAATCCTGCGCTTTGGCCTTCTTCCTCTCTCCTATCACCAATAGGTTTCACTGTTACTATACCAGCTACCTCTGGAAGCATTGCAGCCAGTCTACCAGCTGACAGTTGTGGCAAGTGTCAATGTGCCACTAATAAAGCCACCTGTGTTGTTTCTTGGAATCATCTTTCTTTTTTTTCCAGAATCTAAATGAGTCTGTTTGATAGGCAACAAGGTAGGCTAGGGCCACAGGTACTTTACTCTAGTACATGAGATGCTGACTAGAGCTGTGATTAAATGTCTTGGTCACCTCAACTTTACAGATAAGGAAGGACAGGCAGACTTGCTGTTATCTTTCATCCTGCCTAGAGAGAGCAAGAGTCAGACTACAAAACAGTGCCCAGTGGTAGAGATCCCTGTATTCCATCCACATAGTTCATGAACCATTGTTCTAAACAGTTCACTCAGCCAAGTAGCCCCATCTGATGAGTGTGGCACTCTGATTCAGGACTCAAAAGAATAGGTTTGGCAAAGAAAACGTGAAATTCAACAGGAGGGCCTCCCGCATCCTACTATATCCCTCTATTGCTGAGTAAGGCTGAAACTAGAATCCTCAGTAACTACAAGGACATCTTGATGAGCATGGCACTGTGATTTAGAAATAGAAAGGGCGGGTTGGGCCGTCTCAACCTCATTCCTCAGAGCTTAGCAAGCCCTCACCCTAGACCTGGGAGTTCTCACCAAGGCTGTGACTGGGGCCTCTAGCTGCTGTTATGTAGGCCTCTGTCATAACTGTGTGCCTCAAACACAAAGACCCTTTTCCACTCCCGTGGCCAAGGCAAGACTGGTGCCCTCTAAGCAGCGTTAAGTTCCTACATTCAGTAGTACTGCCACTAGGAAAACAATGAGCACTTTTAAGGTGGCAAAATGCTTCATATGAGCTACCTCTAATGTCAATTTGATCCTTAGAAAAAGCCTGTGAGGGGAATACAGTGGCTGTTACCATTCCCATTTTACATATAACTGAAGCTAAACAAAGTTAAAATATTTATATATGCTTATAAAAATAGTAACCATTAAAGTTAAAGTTTAAATCTAAGTTCTTCAATTCCAAGTTTAGCCCTCTCTCCACTTCACCATGCTCCTAAGCATTCATCATAGCAAGAAAAGAGACTGTTATTAAGCCTAGATGACACAAAGGATTCTATCAGTCGGATGCTAGCAAGGATATGATTTTCAAATTGAGCAGAAATGGAGATCTTCCTTATCTATAAATTATAATAATTGAACCAATTGGTGTTACAATTAGAGAGAGTCTTAAGTATTAAATCAGCCGCATCACTTTATAGATGATGAAAATGAGATCCAGAGGGATGAAATGATTTGCCCAAGGACAAGGAGGCATTTGGTGGCAGAATTATAACTACATCTCAGATCTCCTGAGTGCCAAGACAACATCTTCTTTATTTCTACAATGATTTCAATTCCTCCACTTTTTTTTTTCAGAAATTATCTTTGATAGCATTCTGAAACTTATAATTCTTTGCTCTAGACCATAAGGTCCATTCATACAGTCGATTTTCTCCCCACTTTTCCCCATATCCCATGTTTCTGCCTCATTATAACAAAAGTAACATTCAGGAGTGAAATTACCTCTGTATAGCTCATTACCACAGTTCTTTCTCAGTTTGGACATTAAGTCTTCAGTCACTTTTGTTATCTGAAGTCTGACCATGGTGGTCCTATGAATACTCACTGAAAGGGCAATGGAGCAAGGAGCTCCTCAGAGAGCTCAAGCAGACAATTGATGAGAGAGACAGAAAGAGACACAGAATGAGAGAGAGAGACTGAGATACAGACAGAGACAGAGAGAGACAGAGACAGGGACGCAGAAAGAGACAGAAGGATAGGGGCATGCCCTCTGCTTAAACCGATATGTTAATTTCTCTCTAATATCCCCTACCCTGATCACTGCTATATCACCACTACAACTGATGAGCTACTGATCTGTTCCTCTGTCTTCCTGTTAATTTTATTGATGCCTGATCAAATCTCATTTGTCTCTGAGATAAATTTTCTGTTTTCCTCCAAGAAAATGCATAATATAAATAAGATAACAAATGAGCTAAAACAAGGTAAAAAATAAATCAAGTAATTAAATAGAAATATGCTGTATAGATCTGAAGGTATACATCACAAAAATCTTGTTCAGACTTACCTATACCTTAAAAAAAAATCTAATGAGCACCACCTATAGAGAGCAAATGCTTCTTCCCTTGAAATCTTAGGAAACTTGATTCAATATGTCACATTCTATCAGATTCCAAATTTTTTTCCACTTACTACTGTAAATATAGGATCCTTACATAGTCCATTTGCACTTTTAAAAATTCTTAAATTTAACTTATTAAACTAAATCTATTATTCTTTGCTGAACTTTATTGCTCTACTCCTTAAATGCTCTATTCAAAAACTAAGTTGATTCCATCACTATATGGGTACTGTGTGCTGGAACATCATCCCTAGTTCATTGCTTATGTTTAAAGTTATATTATTTTTAATTTTCTCTTTAAAGGTTTATTGGTAACTTTGTTTTTATGTCACAGTAATTTCTCTATTCTCTCTTCCCCCAAAAAATAGACACTCACTAATATACATGCACACTCACTCACCCTCCCACATGTATATTACATATTTGCAGTATATATACATATATATATATGTCAGATGCTACATTTAATACACGAATATATGAGTGTGTTAGGAAAGGAGAAAAAAAATAATCAGGAAAAGAGCAAAACCCAGGCTTTCTTCCTCTTCTTCTTATATTTATCAGTGAATAATATGATTACCAAATTGAATTGACAATCATTAAATTTCTGAATAGCTTTGTACTCAAATTCACATTGTAATCATGTGAAATGTTAAAATATTTTTGTTGCTTTCTCACAATGTTAGATTAATGTTACTATAAAGAATATATGCCATCTATTATAATAAAGAAGCATTTGACATCTGAGTAAATAAGCTCCTACAATTAAAGAGTTAATTTTTAAACTAAGCATTTTACCCTGCTTCCCTTTTATCTGTAGGATGACTTTGCACCTATATAAATTCATAAACTGAAATTGTTCTGCTACAATTCACAGGATCCTATTTGTCATTCAGTGTTGTTTTTCATTTTCCAGTGCCCTGTATGACTTTGCTCATGGAATAGGAAGCAGTGTGATGCATCATTTATGTTTGTTTCCAACTTTATTGACTGATGGCCACCTTTGCTGTCAATCATTCCGTGGCTTTCTGTCAAAAGCAATATGTAAGGTTTAGTTACAGCTATGACTAAAGTGCATTAACCTGCAAACATTCAAACTGAAGTCAGAAATCATCATTAATTTAGGTCATGTGGTGGATGTTAAGGGTCAAATTTCACCTAATGCCAATGGACTGTCTAGCTATCTTAAAGCAGTACATGCAACACACTTGTATTTCATTCCTTCTAAACAGTCAGACTGTGCTTTCTAACCCATTTTATTCTCTCACAACCATGAACATGTTCAATATGAATGTGTTGAAAGGGAAACTGAATTTGCAATCAGAAGATATAGATTTGAATCTGGGTTTTGTTTCTAAATGATTGGCTGTGACTGTCACTTCAACATTTTTGGCCAAGTTTCCTCATCAGCATAATGAGGAGATTGGACTCAATGACCCCTAAAGTTCCTTCCTTCTTAAAATTAACTATCCTATGTTTAGATAAGGCTAATACAAATTTGAAAACACCTTTGCTCTTTTTTATAATTTTTAATGTAGTTATGGGAACTCCAAGGATTTCAAGAAAAACACATCAATCACAAATGACCATTCAGGTCTCCTGAAAATGAATGAATTGCCCTTTAATCTGAAGTACTTTGCTATATTGTAAACACTACTTAAGCAGGTTACTTGCTATTTCTTGGGAGAGTAGGCCCTTTTGTGGGAGATCTTTGTAGGAGCAGATTGCTTTCTGTTTATGAAATAAAATCGGTGTTAAGTAAACTTGACCTTTTAGGCAGACAGCCTTCCAGTACAGATGATGGGCTATACTGCACTTTCATTATCTTTTTTCTGTAGATAAAGTCTTATGTGAAAAGTCTGAATAATTTACCCACAGTCATTGATTTTGAGGTTATAATAAGTTTTTATGTCCTAAATTAAGACAATTTTAACATGACTAGGCATGCCTTTGAATACCCATAGCCAGTAGCTAGGTATGAAATGGGAAAGTGGTGGTGATGTTAGTGACATCAAAAGACACAAAAGAAAATCCCTGGCCTCAGTGACCTTACAATTAAATGGCGGAGACAATAGGAAAAAAATGAATCTAACTATATACAAGAAAAATTGACAATAACTAAGGGTGAAGGCACTGGAATTAAGAGGAGCTGGGGAAGGATGAGATTTACAGGAAGCCAAGGAGGTCAGCAGTCAGAGCAGAGGAAGAAGAGTATTCCAGGCACAAGGACAATCAGAAAAATCCTAGGAGGCAAGAAATAGGCTTGTTCATAGAATGGCCAGAAGGCCAATTCCACTGAATTGAAGGGACTAAGGTTTAAGAAGAAGGTAGAGGTCTAGGTTATAAAGGGCTTTTAATGACAAACAAAGCATAATATTTGCTCCTACTGACAATTGAAATGCACTGGACTTTTTGGGGAGGGGGAAGGGGGGTGAAATGATCATTTTGGAAATGTACCTTAGTGGCTGAACAGAGAAGGGATTAAGAAGAGGTTAGACTTGAGGGAGACAGACACACCAGCAGGCTATTACAGGAACCAAGGTGTGAGAGTGGTGGCAATGCCTGAGGAAAGAAGAGAGCATATTGGAGAGATGTAAAGGTGAAATCAAAAGGCCTTGACAGCAAATGGATTGCATATGGGCAGTAGTGATGGTAAGAGATAGTGAGGAATCCAGGTTTACTCCTAGGTTCCTAGTATTGAGGGTATGGTGTTGGTCTATACAATTATAGGTGAGGTAGGAAGGGGGGTCAGTTATGGGAGAAATAATTCTCTCAGAAATATTGAGTTTAAAATGTCTACTGGACATTCAGTTTGAGATATCTAGAAAGAATCTTGAAGATCTGAAAATTCAGCTCAGCAGAGTGACTGGGGCAAGAAAAGCATATGTGACACTGATCAACATAGAGATGATAAATAAAATCCATCAGAGTTGATGAGATAACCAAGTGAAGTAGTATAGAGGGAGAAGAAAAGCAGTCTAGGTCAGAACTCTGAGGAACACCTGAGATTAGAAAGAGTGATCTAAAGGAGGATTCAGCAAAGAAGACAGAGAAGGAGCAGTCAGATAGGTGGGAGGAAAGCCAAAAGCTAGTGGTATAACAAAAATCTATTGAGGAGAGAAGATTAAGGAAGAAAACATGATTAACAGTGTTAAAGACTGCAGTGAGGTCAAGGAAAATTAGGATTGGGAAAAGTCATTGGATTTGGCAACTAAAAGGAAGCAAATCTTACTTTTATCTGAAGGAACAGGTATTTGCAGTATAAATAGGGAATTTGAACTTTCATTGTCCAAATAATTCTTCACTTCCTTTTGTATTGAAAGGGGTTTGCGAGGTGGCTAGGTAACATAGTGAATAGAGCACCAGCCCTGGAATCAGGAGGACCTGAATTCATCCAGGCTCAGACACTTAACACAAAACTAGGCATGTGACCTTGGGCAAGTCACTTAACCCCACTTGTCCTACCTTCCCCCCTCTAAAAAGATTAAAAAAAGAAAAAGAAAAAGGGTTTGTGATTTTATAACAAAACAAAACCTAGTTAGGGTTCAATTTCTCCATTTTACAGTGATAGTTGTGCAACCTGTTCCTATTGACTTCTAAAGATATGTGTGTGGGGAAGCTAGGTGACATAGTGAATAGAGCACCAGCACTGGAGTCAGGAGGACCTGAGCTGAAATCTGGCCTCAGACACTTAACACTTACTAGCTATATGATCTTGGACAAGTCACTTAACCCCAATTGCCCTGCCTTCCCCCCTCCAAAAAGAAAAAAAAAGAAATATGCTTTAAATTTCAGAGAACTTTAAGGATTTTGAAAAAAATATATCAGATAAACTAAAAATGATCTTCAAATATATTTGCAAAAAGGAAATCATTCAAATGAAAATTGTTAATTTTGGGGAAATAACTGAATTGTTATTACTCAGTGAAATAATCCTTTACAAATACTATAGGTTGAATATTAACTTATTTAACAGGGCTATTTATGAAGGCATTAGTCTAGTACACAGTTCTTTTATTACATTCTGAGTGATCTTTTTTGAGAGGCAAGATGGCATAGCAGGAGAAGAGGAGGAAGAAACAGAGTATTAGAATTCAAGTCTTAACCCAATTGTGTGAGCTTGATCAAGTCACAGGCTTTGTTTTCCCATCTAAAAAAATAGAATAATACCCGCCCTATAGCTTACAAAAGACCTGTGACAATCAAAGGATATTGTTGTATGAGGTAGTGCTTTGGAACCATCAAATACAATGTAATTAGAAGGCAGTATAATAAACAATATCAGAAGTAAATCATTTAAATATATAAAGCAAACAGTATTTTTTATTTACAAAACAAATCTATATTCAAAATTTGGAATTCTTTTTTGTTTTTGCTCCATAAATTAAACAAGCTGCTCTCCTCTACCTTCAATCACTTGCTCATTGTCCTTCCTTTTACCAATGTTTGGCAAATCCTCAACCCTATATCAATCCCACTATCTACCTTTGCTTACACTACTACTGAGTAATTGAATTTTGTTAGTGTTGGGTAACTACACATTTATGTTATCTAATCTCAATTGCTCCTTCATTTTTGTATAGCAGTCCTTTGATTAATATCTGATTGACTCTCTCAATAATATAATGACTACTAAAAACCTCTCTCGAGCTACCAACTTCAACCTTAATGGCATATTTCACACCTCCTATTTGACTGAGGAGATTGATGCAATCTGTCTTGAGCTCCCACATATCCATTACTGCACAAGTGAAATGCTCTCTATGTCTTCACCTAGGCTCCCCTTCCTTTCTGTAGATTCAAATAATGAGATAGTCCTTATTTCAAAGGCTAACTCCTCTACTCGTACCCTTAATGCAATCTTCTACTGTCTCCTTTAGGGGCTCCTTTCATCAGTCATTAGCTTTTTCTTTCTCTCATCTTCAATCTTTCCCTATGTATTCATTCATTACTCAATGCCTATAATGTTCTCAGTTCTCCTCCTCTCCTTAAATGAATAAATAAATACATGAATGAATAGAAAAATAAATAATATCTTTCTCTTCACTCTGTAATTGTATATTTGTCCTCTCTTTTAGTACTAAACTCCTAGAAAGAGCAGTCTATTTTCATTTTCTTTTTTTTTTTTTGGAGGGCAATCAGGGTTGTGATTTGCCCCAAGTCACATGGCTATTAAGTGTGTCAATTGTCTGAGGCCAGATTTGAACTCAGGTACTCCTGACTCCAGGCCTAGTGTTCTATTCACTGTGCCACCTAGCTGCCCCCTCTACATTCATTTTCTCACATTCCTCCCCATCCTCTCATTTCTCAACCTCTTGTTCTTTATCTTTCTGGTCTAATACTGTACTGAATTTTTTTCCCCAAATTTGCCAATTATCTCTTAATTTCTAAAGTTGTTGATATTTGTATTCTTTTTAATCTTTCTGCAGTTGATGGCCTGTACCTACTCTAATATATTATTTCTTTCCTTAGATTCCATAACTTTTCTCACTCCTGATACTCCTGCTACCTGTATGACCTAGATCCTCTGACTCTTTTTCTCATCACTGTATAATCATCCATACACTATCCTTAGCATGAGTGTTCCCCCAAAATTCTAGTTTAAAGCATCTTTTCTTCTTTTACTACATTCTTGCTTGTTGCATCTGATGCCAAGGGTTCAATTATCATCTTTCTGCCAATAGCTTTTAAATCTTTCTGTCTGTCTATCTATCTCTTATCTCTCCTTTAACTTCTCGCTACCTTTTAAACTGCTTACTGTATAAATCTAACTTACTCTTTCTCAACATCTGTGTTAACATACCCTCAAATGGAGTTATCTTCTTCCTCCATAAAATACACCATCTTACGAACTTTCCCAATTTTTCTAGATGGTACAACCATTCTTCTTATCACTTCATTTTTTTATCTTCAGAATCATTTATAATACACCCTTTAATGTTTTTCCCCATATTGAATTAGTTCTTAAATCCAAACTATTATACTTCTAAATTATATCTTACGTCTTCTCCATCCCACTCAAGTTGAAGACATCATAGTTTAGGTTATCGTTATCTGCACTGCATGTACATGGGTGACTGTATGTATGGATGGACATGTGGATATGTAGTAAAGACATATACATACCTGCATACTAGGGATGTGTGTGCATGTGTATGCAGGCAGATGGTGCAATGGATAGAACATCAAGCATGGAATCAGGAATACTTGAGGTTAAATCTGGCCTTAGGCATTTACTACCTGTGTAACCCTGGGTAAGCCACTTAATCCTGTTTGCCTCAGTTTCTTCATCTATAAAATGAACTGGAAAAGGAAATCACAAGCCATTCTAGTATCTTTGCAAAGAAAAAGTCAAATGTGGTCATGAAAAGTTGGACAGGACTGAAAACAATAACCAAACTGACTGAAAATAGCAATACTAGCAACTGCTAGCAATTGACTGGGATTAAACCAAGCCAGATTAGTTTAGGAAGTCAGGAAGTATATAAGGTCATTTTCAACCTGGAAAGCAAGTGAATGAAAGATTGAGAAGGCATTAAGTAGAACACATTTTTATAACTTTTTAATCATGCTTTTATTCCTCTACCCAGATTACTATAGCACCTTATGTTTGCACGGGAACTTAGGAAACTTAAAGGACTCTAATAAAACTCTACATAGCCTACCCAGTGTCACATTGGTAGTTTCTGAGAACTGAGAGTTGAAGTCACAATGCCTAAATCCTGAACCTGGGTTTATTCTATCATCACCATGTCACTTGAATTTGCATTTTTATTACTGTTAATGACTTAAATGATGGTTTTGTGTGGTCTGTAGAAAATATATCCAAATGCTTCATGTTAATGCATAGATATAGCTAGTATGGTTACATAGATAGATATCTCTGGAATCTGGCCCACTCCTATCCATAGGAGACTTCAATTTCTGCCTTGAAGGTTGGAGGAAGAGGACTGTTGTTGGGTCTTACTTCTTCCCTTGTCTATCCCGAAGAAGAATATCAAGCTATATTTACATCTATTTGCCCCCTCAGATATTGGTAACTGGGGAGACAAGTTTAGGATTTTAAAATACAAAAGCCACTTCTGCCATTACTCTTTAAGGGGAGGACAGTTTTCACTACAGCTTAACTCCTCCCCACCAAAATTGAATAGTGAAATGCATTTATATAGCCAAAAAGCAAATAGAAATCAAAGTTACACAGACAATAATAAAGAATATACCAGAAAATATTCCCATGAAGGAGAAAATCTCTTCCAAAACTCTTTATGGGACCAAGGTGAAAATGAAGATGTGGAAAAATCAGGATCAGCTACTACATGTTTAAAACTTCTGAAGTCCTCTCACATTTCTCCAATTCCTTGGGTGTTCTAAGAGGCAACAGCTAGCAATATTTGCATCATCATGCATCTCTCCATGTACAAAGTGCCCAGGTTTTTTTTTTTTTGGAAGTGTGGGGAGGGGGCTAAAGAAGTGGGGAGGCCCAGTTTTAGGCCATTTATAGTTTCTGATGCTTCTTCAGAAAACTGTACATGTTTTAAACCATTTATTTATTAGGGAATGGCTCCAATGATATGGATTTCTTTTACATTTTAGTTATCACTATTGCATTAAATGTATAGAATTTTATTGTTATTATTTATTATGATATAGGGGGAATTCTTTTTCCTTACACCTTCTCTCTATAAGAAGTATCAAATAATCCCTCACATTCTTTCTTTTGTGCTCTTAGCTCTTTTTTTAGATGTTATAAGTATCTTTCTTAGGCACAAAGAATATTTTAATGTTTTTTTAATTGAAAAAATGTGTTTTTTACCCCCAAACAAGCTGTATACTCTGCATGATTTACTACAAGGCTGACACTAACCATAAGTTGGCATTTAATGATTGTTCTGAAATGAATTGGTCAGGTGTTCACTAGTGTCTGGGGAACAAAATAAATTCTCAGTGTTTTCCTATGTATTCATGAATTGTTTTCAGAGATTTGATGTTAGAAGTATTTCTTTTATATCCTTTAATTTCTGCTACATAGGTACAATCAATTTAGGCTTTAGTTTACCACATGTTGTATAAGTGGGTTTTCCCTACTACATTACAAGCATCCAAATCTCTCATAAACTGATCTAAAATACATAAAAGCTATCACTCCTTGTTCAATGTTTTATTTGACTCTACTAGTGATGGATTATTTTGAAATTTCTCCATGCTTAATTGTTCCCAAGCCTTCCAGTAAGGAATATTCTTGTTTTCTAATTCTATCTCAAAATTGCTTAAGGAGACTGTGTTGAGCTCTGAGTATGCAGAGCAAACTCTTTCAATTACTTATATCTCTACATATTACTGGAGCATGAGAGACAGTAAGAGAAGAGAGGGGAAACACCCATACAAAGTAGCATTTCCAGAACTATCAAAACACTAATTGTTTAGGTATGTGACAGGTAGGCAGAAGCATACAGCTATTGGACTGAAATTCTAGTTTCTTTGTCTTCCAGAAAATCTTATTTCAAGCCCAGTGTTGCTTTATGTTAGTAGCTGGTGAAACTTGCAAGATTCTAATGGTGGCTATACAGTATGTGAATTCTTTCTTTCTGGCTGTTTGCAGTTTCTTGTCATGGGAAGAGTGGAATTTGACTATAATCTTCCTAGTAGTTTTCTTTTGGGGCTTTTTTTAATAGGTGACTGATAGTCTTGATTTCTTTGTTTCTACTTTGCTCCCTAGGTGTAAGATATCTGGCCGATTTTATTTTATAATTTCTTGAAATATAGTGCCTAGGTCCTTTTTTATCATGGCTTTCAGGTAGTTCAATAATTCTTAAATTATCTCTCCTCAATCTATTTGCCAGGTATGTTTTCTTTCCTATAAAATGTTTTACATTTTCTTTCATTTTTCATTCTTTGGATTTTTTTTCTTGATGCTGTGATAGTAATGGCAATTAAAGATTCCCCTGTATTGGCTTGGTTTTCAAATTGATTGTATTAAAACCCAGAGCTTGTTAATCCCACCTGTGGGATGGACTTTTTGATGTGAAAAGAAAGTCCTGACTGGGAGGAGCTGGTGACGTAGATTTGGAGAGACACTGGAGAGAGGCGGAAGTTCTTTTTGGAAGCAGCACCTCGTGGAGAGAGACTAAGAGATTGCTGGTGGCCGCTTTGAATTGCCCTGGACTTTTGAGACCTGCCCCCTGAGCTGCCAAGGACTGAGGAGACATGGCTGTTTTGCTGGTACTTTGTCTGTCTGTTTTGATGTTATTTTGCCAGATTTGTCCACTGGTGAAAGACTGTCCTGTTGAAGAAGTCCTGGAACCTGGCATTTGGTTAAGAAGGCCTGAGACTGTCCTGCAGACAGAGAGTGAATACTGTCCACTGGTGAGGGACAGTACTGAGAGTGAATACTGTCCACTGGTGAGGGACAGTACTGTTGTTGCAGGGGTCTGGAGACTGTCCGGCAGACAGAATGAATACTGTCCACTGGTGAAGGACAGTGCTGTTGTTGCAGGGGTCTGGGAGCCTTTCTGTTGGTTCAGAAGCCCTGAAGAAGGATTTTCTTGTTGTATGTTTACAGAAATCCTGGGAGAGGGCTTTGCTAATGTGTTCAGGGGTTCTAGGACTGTTCTACAGACAGAGGATAAATTCATGAAGGGACTGGCAATGTATCTTATGGCCTTGCTAAGCCTTGTCTCCCCAGGAACTAAGATTGCTGAGAACTTGCCTCGTGTCAAGATGAAGAAAAGACCTCCATTTGGGTATTAAGTGCTGTGTTTAAACTTGATGTAACTCTGGGGTAGATTCAATTGTGATCCAGGGGTGGGGAATTTTTGACCTTTTTGTGTTCTATGGTTGAGCAAATGAATGTATTTTACTTATGTTTGGAAACTAATCTCCATTTGAGAAGAGGGGCTTTGTGGTGGACTTAATTAAGGTATAGCCTAGGGGTGGAGAAGTATTTGGAACAGAGACTTTGTAATTGATTGAATGATTGGAAAGTCCTGGGGTGGGGTAGGCCTTGGAGATGATTTAATCACACTTAGTAAATGCTGTATTTTGAATGATGTCATGTTTTGATCTTCTCTGTTCTGGGTTTGTTACTGAATAAAATAGAGAGCACCTATGCTGGTATTTTGAACCTGGGAAGTTGCCTTTGCTTGGTATTACATTACAGATGCCTCAAGGAGTCTTGACCTTCTACCTCACCAATTCTCATTTTTAGGAAGCTGTTTACTTCAGTGAAGTTCCATGGCTTTTTTTTTTTAATAATTTACTCAGTTGTGTTCTTTTTAAGTAGCTATTTTCTAGTGATTTTTGCTTCTTCTAACAAACCATTATTTCTCTTCTCATATTTTTTTCTTGCATAGATTTAATTTGTTTTTTACCATTTTTCCTCTTACTGTTCTTATTTTAAATTGAAAATCATTTTGTGCTTTTTCTTTAGCACTTCTAGGAATTCTTTTTGGGCTTCTAGTTAGTCTGCATTTTTCTTTAAGGCTTGGCTTATAAATATTTTCAGCTAATTTCCTTGTTCTGAGTTTATGTCTTGAACTTCCCTGTCACAATAGAAGCTTTCTTTTTTTAATGTTCAGCTTCATTTTATTGTTGTTTGTTCATATCTCTGTTCTATTTCTTTTGGTTCTGTACTTTGTGTTAGATTTAGGCTTATAGGAAATGGTTGGACTGAATCTGAATCTGGAGAAGGCGGCTATAAAATTTTGGTGTACTGGATAGTACTGACATTTCCTTCTCCCGCTCATTTTACAGATGAGGAACATAGGTAAATAGGTATCTTGCCTAAGGTCACCCAACTATTAAGTGTCTGAGATCAGATTTGAACTCTGGAAGATAAGTCTTCTTGATTCCAAGGCCAGTCCTCTATCCAACACAACACCTAGATTCAAAATAGAAAAATATATTAATTGAAAACTGATTCATGTAAACATTGTATATAGCAGAACAAAGAGTGTTTCTCTAGTTTGAAGTGATCTGGGAATATTGTTCATATGTATGTTATGTAATGACCTACATATAATGTCAATAATTTCTATTATTTAATATTCATATAATTATAATTATATGACATACAATATGTGATGTAAATATGTGTAGGCATAGATATGTAAATATATATGTGTGTGGGAGTGTGTGTATGTAATATATATATGAATATAAATAACATTGATATATGTGAATATATGTATAATCATTACCATCTATAGCTCTGTGATCACAGGGGAGATCCTTAAAATCTCTGACCCTATTTTTTCATCTTTGAAATAGAACTGATAGATAATAACTACCTCATAGAATTATTGTGTTTGTGAAATGAGAAGGAAAAATAGGTGTAACACATTATAAGCTATAAAGTATGATCTGAATATCTTATAACAAGTGTTGTCAGTACCAGCAGCAGCAGTAATACTAGTAGACTCAGCTGCTGTGGTAGCAGTAGGATTTACAATAGCAATATCCCATGTATTATCTTCCCATATAGATTTTAAGTTAACTGTAACAGTTTATGTCATATTCCTTTGTATCCTCCATGGTGCTATGATTTTCAAAAGGTTTCATAGAAGAAAAATTCATGTACATAATATAGAAAATATTGTGGATAGTGCTTTTGATATTGGTTTAAATCAATCTGGAAAATATTCATCTATTTACATAGCTACTATCATTTCTGTAAGCTTTTCTTATGAGAATGGCATATCAAGAGAAACATTATAATAATGTAAGAAAGGAATATATAGATTTTCATAGAATATTTCTATGGTAGATCATATTTTTAAGGTCAGACAACTGTCCAAGAGATGTGGAGAATATGATTCTAGTATCTACTAATTTTGTTTGACATAAAGTAATTGATTGGGCAAAACACATTCTTAAAGATCTCAGGAAATGTATTTATTAAGATCATAAAAAATTCTATGATAGTTGTGAGTATAATGATAATTTTTGTATGGCTGAGTATCAGAATAAACATGAAATCAAAGAGAGAAATGTCTATATACTAAAACTTGTGTTGCTGTTTTTGTCCCCTGCCCCCATCTCCAGGAACCAATGCTAAGTTCACATATAAGAGAAATCCCTATTGTTGAAACTGTTCTTCAGAGCTCTTGATTTTAGATATTCAAGTGGCAATTCAATTTCTTAACACTTCAAAGCCTCTCAAAAAGATCCAGTCTCTCTAAAGAGCTCTGTCTTGATCTTCAAAGAAGAAAAACTAAGTCAATGAATGACTCACACTGCCCTATCTATAGTGTTCTATTGAGCAGACAACCTTTTCAGTTAGTTCATCACAAGGTGCATTCATCTTTCACAGTCACTTTAGAAGAATGATGTTTTATACTCCAAATTGAATAGGAGGTAGATATGTAGATGACTCACATTTAGGAAACTACAAAACTTAGTCAGGTATTCTAAGTTGCGTGTTTCTGTCACAACCCATTTTTTGTTCACTGATATTGTGTTATTGATGCCGCATGCCTATGGATATGAGATACCATGATCCAATTTACAGGTGACCAAAAGGGTGCTGGAACTATTGATAGCAGGTACACAAGGCAGTGACATTTTTAACCATGTCTTGTATGTAAAAAGCCATATATAAGTAATCAGCAAGTACAGATATAAATAGAAAAAGGGCCATTCCTGCAATGAGAGTAAAAGGTAACATCAACACAGTTTTAGAATTGCACTAGGATTCACAAATATTAAAAATTCTTAAAAGTCATGCAGATACAAAGGTAAAAGAAGATACAAAATATGCAGATACAAAAGAGACAAATATGGAGGAAGAAAGGGTTGTGATTCAAAGGGAAGGAATAGACAAGACAAACTAAACCTCTCTATCATATGTTATATTACCCCATTAGAACATAATCACTTTAAGGATATCAAGTTGTTGTTGTTTTCTAATTTCTTTGGTTTTGTTTGAATTTGCTTTTTATCCTTAATACAGTATAGGACTTCATACATAGGAAGCACTTAAATAATCTGTTGGATTTTATTCAATCAAACTGGATTGGATCTGGGTTCAAATTTTGGCTTTACTACTCAGTATATTAACAAGCGAATCAGTCTTCCTGGATTTAATTTTCTTTTTAAGTAAAATGCAGATGTGGTGTTAGATAATTGTGAAGGTCTTTTCTATAGCCCTAAAAATCATAAGTCTATAGGTCTAAACATGACAAAATCAAATTCAGTTTAGATTTAATTTAATTAGCACAGTTTCAAAATCAGTGGAATCTGATTGGGTGAAGATATTTTATTGTCTTTCAAAATCTATAATTTCCTGCTCTCTTGCCATTAAGTTACTTAAACTTAAGCAAAGGCATTTGTGAATCATATATTCTTGAAAGCAAATTCTATAATTCATTAATGGTATTCTTGGAAATCCTTTACTGAAAAGTACTGCAGTTTTCATACTCAATATCATTTTACTGGATTCAAAAATATGGTAAGCATGAGCTGTTTTTAAATGTATCTAAACTTATAATTCCATAGTTGTACCATAAGATAGCATGTCTCCATATGAGATAATTCATATATAATGTCTGATTCTCTCAAAGTTGTGTACTAAGCATTATAAAATAAGTTAGAGTTGGAAAGGATCACAATATTCATCTTATTCAACCCTCTCACTTTAAAGATAAGGAGAGCAAAGTCTGGCAATGTTATTTGAGTCTTGTAAGGAAAACATCACAAAACTAATTAGTAGCAGAGCCAGAACTAAAAAGACAGAAGTGGGACTGATATTTTCCAAACCCTACCATATGGCCTAATTAAAAACAAGCTGAAGTGAACTGTAGGGTGCATAGAATTAGAGCAAACATTTTACTCCTGTCCAATTTGGCTTCAACGTTTATGAATTACTACAAAATCTGGATTCTACAATATTTTGTAATAAATGAAGAAAAGTTACAGAATAAGTATTTCATGTAATGTGATTGATTTCAAATTGGTCTAAGTGGCCTATACATTATTTCTGAGGACACAAATTATAGAGGTTTTGATTACATCCAAAATGTTACTCTTGGTGTGTTTATCTGATAGTTGCACACAGTAACACCTAACCTGACATTGTAGAACATCTTAATACTGAAAAAAATGGATTTCTTGGCTAGTTTTCTAGCCAAAGTCATCCATTATGCCAAAAAGAAAAAAAAAAGATTGTGACCCAAGGTAGTTATTTCTCCATTCACAAAACTGCATGAGTAAATATAAGTAACTAAGAAAATTATGTAGGAAATTTATTTTTCTAGTTAATTTTTTTTAAAAAGTAGAGGTTTGGCACTTATGATACATATAATTTCTTCATGTTTTTCTTTTGTGTGTATGGGAATCTAGGTGGCACAAGAAATAGAGTATAAGACATGGAGTCGGGATAATTATCTTCCTGTTTTCAACTCTGGCCTCAGATATTAGCTGTGTCACCTTGGGAAAGTCATTTAACCTTTTTTGACTCAGTTCCCTTATTTATAAAATGAACTAGAGGATGATACTCCAAAATACTCCAGTATTTTTCCCAAGAAAACCCCAAATGGGGTCATGGAGAGTTGTGCATGACTAATGACTGAACAACAAACCACCCTATATTTTTCCAAGCAGAGCATGTTCACTTTATAGTATTAATTCTTTTAATAAGCCATCTTCATGAGTGAAATGAGTCAGAGAAGTCACTGAACTTCATCGGTATATATAGAGAGCCAGAATTGTTATTATTATACTTAAACCTGACAGACTAAAATGCAATGAGATTGGTAACTACTGCCATATCATGGTTGGGGGGGGGGGGAGGTGAGGGAAGCCCATTATTGCAGACTACAGGATAATTTCCAAGAGGTAAGACTGTGACTGTTCTGTTAAATCATAAGTTATACTCTCATCTTCATTCTCTTGCCGATAAAGGAAATGAGTTATATGCACTCTGTGAAGTAGTAAATGTACTGCCAAGGAGGTTAATTTGGCCATTAATATAGTTTCCTTATATTTTTTACTTAGTAAGAAATTCTTAAGAAGAGTATAGCCTGGGGCATTTCAGCATGAAGTTTAATTTGTGATAAGTTGTTTAATACTGAAAAACATAAGCTATACACTTTGTCATATTTATCCATTGGGAAGAATAGATTTGATCAGGAAATGGCCTAAGAGACTCTTAGATTCTAACTGATGCAGAGTGAAAAGAGTAAAAACAGAACAATTTGTATTATTAATAATATTAAATGAATAATTTTTATGACTTTTGTAAATTGTAAAGATTGAAATGGGTAGAATGATTAAAAAATGTATACCATAACAGCATGGTAAAAATGAATTTGTAAAGCCATAAAAATTGTAAACAAAACTGTGACCATTCATGACACTAGTTGACCATTGATAAAACATATAGTACCTTTGTAATGGTAATGGGATTTGAAGATCTTCTATGGCTCTTATATAGACAATCAAGCAGCTTGATTCTTAGCACCTTGTTTCAAGTTCATGATTGTATCAAGTATTAAAATCCAGAATTTGTTAATCCCACAGGGGGATGAACTTGTTGATGTAACAGGAAGGGGTGGAACAGGGAGGACCTAATACCATATATAAGGAAAAGCCCAAGATAGAGACTCAGAACTGCAGAGAGATAGAACTTCTAAGAACTTCCATGAATTGAGGACTGCTGGGAGCCAGAACTTCTGAGAACCAGTGAGAACTTCAGAGAGCCAGCCAGAACTTCTGGGAATGAGAACTGAACTGAGAACTGAGAAAAACTGAGAACTTCTGGGAGCAAGCAGCGTAAAGGCTGAGGAGCTACTGTGAGTGAGGAGGATCCTTGCTTGAGGGAGACTGTTTTGTTTTGAAGACTTGGGAATGTGGGTGTTCACTGCATTGACTTTGTGTACCAACTTTGTGGTTACTGTAATGACTTTGATTTTCTGGTTTTGGGACTCAGTTTTCTGGTATTTGAATAAATGTGTTGGTTCTGTCCTCTATGTAGAGAGCCTGTTACATTTTGTGATTCACAACTACACCAGCATATTCATAGTCGCTGTGGGCATTCTGAATCCTGTTTTGCTGGTACAACCTTACAGAATTGTGACAGATTTAAAGTATAAAAGAAAACAAAATATCTTTTTTTTTTGGTATATATTTGATTTTTAAAAATCAATTGGAGTAGCAGAATTATGTTTTTTCTTTGTTTTAAAGGGGGTGCTGTAGATATAGAATGTTGCATTCACTTTCAAATGAGGTCACTGTCTTTTTTGGATTACTTAGTTTTTGTATTTTGTTACAAGAGACCTCTCACTAAGTGAGAATACTATGTAAATATGTTTAATGGAAAATCGGAAGATATCAATAAACTTTTTTGGAGAGGAGACAGAGAGAGAAAGAGAGAGAAAGAGAGAGAGAGAGAGAGAGAGAGAGAGAGAGAGAGA
>NW_027186349.1:14451586-14471448 GCF_028583685.1 Petaurus breviceps papuanus
AGACAGAGAGACAGAGAGAGAGACAGAGAGACAGAGAGACAGAGAGACAGAGAGAGAGAGGTGTTAACTAAAACAGAAAGTATCAAGGTTCAGATAGACATGTACCCTCAATGACTGACTCTCTTTCTGCCTCAATGTTATAACTAGAAATAAAACTGAAATTGCTTACTCCTTTCACTTGGTTAAAATCAGTCTTTGACTAGTAATATTGCTATTGTCACAAAACTAATCATGTAGATTATCAGGGCAATTATAAGAATATTGTTTTCAAATTTTTACATAGATCCCTATGTTATGATTTCATCTTTATGTGTGTGTGTGTGAGAAAGAGAGACAGAGAGAGAATATATGGAGGGGCAACTAGGTGGTACAGATAGAGTCAGGAGGACAAGATTTAAAATATCTGGTCTCAGATACTTACTGGCTGTGCAAGTCTGGGCAAGTCACTTAACTCCAATTGCCTCCAAAAAATAGAAAAAGAATACATACATACATATATACATATGCATGTATGCGCATGCATATGTATGTATATATAGAAAGAATCTGTCTGTCTATCTATCTATCTATCTATCTATCTATCTATCTATCTATCTATCTATATCTCACAATTCTCTATTAAAATTCTCTCTAAACAAGAACAATGGTTGGGAGAAGACTATGATAGTATTTGTACATGGACTTACCTACCAGTGAATTATGCCTTAAATTCAATGCTGCCTTTGTGTCTTTTCCTTGGGAAGCTAAACCCTAGGAAAATAATTTCACTGAAGGAAAGCACTGAATCTTAACATTTGAAATCAGGAGTATGACTTTGCCTTAATGGTGGTACTTAAATTGCCAAACTTGCTGCTCTCCTGCCAGCAGGGTTTTAAGGGTTTGCTAATATGAAGTAGAGCCATAATATACTTTTTGGAAAGCCTCATTCTTCATAATCACAGATGAGGTCACCAGTGGGTCAGTGAAGGGAAACTGCAGCTTTGCTGTCATCATGGTTCCTGGCCTGTTGATAACATTAGAATTTATGTTCATGGCCCAGATGAAGTTCTATTTATCTTTATAGGCATGAAGTCTATGTACCAAGAATAATGTTGCAACCCTGATTTCTCTTTGGGAACATGCTGTTGATCATCTTGTTCCTGAGCAGGAATTGTGTAACTGTTAAACTAATAAGCCTTGTTGGAAAAGTTAGGGCATTTACCAGTATCTTCTGTCCCTGATGCTTCACCAATTTGCTGGCTGACCTTGGACAAAATCTTTGGTATTTCCTTGTCCCACTTCTTCATTCATGAGGCAGGTAGTAATAAAAAAAAAAACTACCAAGATGACTAGTCTGAATGGATCAATTGTGTATAGTAGATGGCCTGAAGGCAGTCAAGATGCTCATTGTTTTCATTCTTTCTAATTTAAAAATAATAAAAAAATAAAACTGACCTTAACATTTTGTGAATAAATTTATATAATAATTAATATGTCTATTTTAAAGGTTCTTGAAAGAAGTAATATGTCTATTTAATTTAGATTTAATACACCTACATTATATTTAAATAAAATTATATTAATTTACCAGGAATACTCAGTGAATGGTTATAATGATTATGACTTTATATAGAAAAAACTTCTACAACAAATGGATTTTTATAGCACTAAAGATAATAAATAGGAACACTTGCAAAAAGTGTTAACTTTATCATTATACATTTGGTGTTTACATTACAAAGATTTGGAAGGTATATCTGAAATAATTTTTTCAGTTTTGGCATCCTACTTCATGAAATGGGAAATAGTATCTTTGAAATCATACAGAAGAATAGAAAAGAAAGAAAAAACAAGCTAAGAATGATATAAGCATATTTTTCTAACAAATTTTGTGTTGGTAGCTTTTATTCCTCCTCTGAGCAGTCTATTCAGAGCTCTTTTGACATAGTGTCAGTGCTCTGACACTTCTCTCATCAATGTCATCATTCAGTGTGTCATTAGACTAACTAGGACTAAAGGCTTTTTTATATAAAGCGTTAATTCAAAAGAATATTTTTTTTTGTTTTAAAGCTATAAAGCTTGACTTTTAAAAAAAAGTTAAAAGCAAAGATTTCATAATATTTAATATTTTGGTTGGTCATTTAAAAGCAACACCTCTAAATTGAAAGTACATCTCTGTCTTATAGAGAAAAACTAAAACCCAGCAGAAAAAAATGGAAAAAGAATGAAAGCTCTGAGAAGGGAAACATTTAGTGATACAATTCAATAGTTTGATAAGGAATATTAATAGAACACAGGACATCATTTCTCTTGGATGTAAAGACTTTTGTATTCATTTTCCAACATCTCAGAGGATATTAAAGGAGAGGTAAGATATAGAATAAGCCTCTGTGTAAGATATTTTAATGTGCAAGCTATGAGTTAAGCAGATACTTTGGGAAATCACATCACATTCCTAAGGCCATTAGATTACCATTAAGGTAGAGTGCATTAAAGGAAATCAGCTTTGCAAAAATTCTGGTATCCTAAGTGTTTCCTAATCCATTAGAAAATTCCAAGAACTAAATAGTTAAAATTCTCTAGTAATGAAGTGTTTCATCAGCATTAAAATAAATGAACTTGATAGTTTGTCTTGAGGTGGCAGTAATACTTCATTTACCTAGTCCTCTGTCTTTAGACCATGTGCATTATTGGATATTCAGAATAATTAATACTTTCACAAATTAATGACCTTATCAATGTGAGTTTTCCTATACATATTGGAGAATACAATTAATCAAAGCTTTATTATTTTCTATATTTGAATGAATAGCTAGATGCTAGATAGATAAAAAGGTATTTATTAAAGTTAATAGTTCCAAACACTTTTAAGAACTGGAGTTACAAAAAATTGACTGTATCCCTCCTATCAATGAGTTTAAATTATTTTAGGAGAAAACAAAATGTGCAGAGGACCTAGAGTCTAAAAGTGAGTTTATAGATGGAAGTTGAGGTCAAAGTTCATCATTGTGTCCATTTTCCCAAGGGCTGAAGAGTTTTTCTGGTAGAAAGTGAAGTAGGATCAGAATGCAGGTTTTCGTGAACTCTGAACTGTATGCCCAGAAAACTAGGAAAACTATTCCAAGGCAAGAGACATTATTGACAAGAGATTTTTTTTGTTATTATTTTGAAAAGACATGCTCACTTTTAGGAAACTTTAGTATCCGGGACACTCAGATTAAAAAAAATTTAAGAAATTTATAATTTAAGAAATTTACGTACTCAAATAAAAAAAATAATTAAGCTAAACCCATTACTAGCAATGTAGAAGCATATCAGTTGTTGGCTAAATCACTAAATGTTTTGGAAAAAATGTTTACAGGAAACAGAGAAAAACACAAGGGGGAGCTGAGAAGAGAAGAGAAGATTAGAAGAACAAGGTAATAAAAAGAGTAAAATTCTTATAAATATTTATACATCCTAATGATAACAGCTATAATAGTAGCTAACATTTACATATTACTTACTACGTACCATGCACTATGCTAAGAATTTTACAATTATTATCTAATTTGATCCTCATGACAACCCTGGTATGTTGGTCCTATTAGAGGCAAACTTGCCCTAGGCACAGCTAATAAACATCTAAAGTTAGATTCTAATTCAAGTCTTCCTGATTCCAGGTTGGGTGTTCTATCCACTGTGTGATTTAGTTTCTCTGATTTAATAAAAGTAGCATTCATATTAAAGATATTGATATAATTATTAAAATAAAACTATGAAAAGCTGAGATATTTTCTTAATCACTAAAATGAGAGCACAAAACCAAGTATTAAGTTATGCAGTGACCATATATATATATATATGTGTGTGTGTGTGTGTGTGTGTGTGTGTGTGTTTATACACATATATAAATATACTATATATAGTGTATATATATATATATACAGCACTGATGATTGCTATGAATATGTCAGCATAGTTCTCAATCGCAAAATATAAGACTCTCTATTTATTGAAACCAGAAAACTGAATCCCAAAACCAGAAAGCCAAATCCATCACAGTAACAAAGAAGTCATAACACAGCAAAGAGCCATACCATCCTTTATTCTTCCCACAAGCAAACAGTCACAAACCTAGCTGTTATAGCAGGTAGCAAACACTCACAAGCCTACCTGTCTCCTTGTGTATGTCCTCTCCTTCCTCCAGCTCTAATTGCTCTTACTCCCAGGTGCCTATGTGTTCTCCTCCACACTTCAGCAAGCTCCTCCCACCACAACCTCCATATGATTACATTTGGCCTATTAAGGGGCAGGGAAGATCTTCAAATTCCCTTAGGTTTATTAAGGGGCAGGGAAGATCTTCAAAATCTCATTACCATCAGAGACTGGAATAAAAGGTAATTACATTTTAACATCCTCATTTCAGAGAAAATAATAATTTCTATTTAAATAATGCTTTTCTCACAACAATCCTAGAAGATATATTATAAATGTTTTATATTCTCCATTTTGTGGAAGAGAAAACTGAGACTAAATATGGCCACTCAGATTACAGCTAATAAATATCAGAGCTAGGTTCAGAATTAGAAAACCTGAAGCACTTTCAATTATGCCATGTTATCAAAGGATGAATACCTAGATGCAAAGTCACTACCTGCATGGTGGCAGGATTAAAATTAAAACCCAATTTTCCTCCTTTCTGTATTCTTTCTGTTATGTTACATTCCCTATATTTTAAAGTATTTTGAATCATGTTAATTTATCAGATCTAGCATGGCATATCTTACCATATCAAAGAGAATGAGAGTACTAATATTCAAATTAAAATAACAATTATTCAAATAGTGTGGTGTGGTGTGGTATGTGTGTGTGTGTGTGAGTATGTGTGTGTGTATGTGTGTGTGTGTGTGTGAGAGAGAGAGAGAGAGAGAGAGAGAGAGAGAGAGAAAGAGAGGATTCAGCATATCGACTTCTTATATCAAGTAAAGGTTAAAATAAATTAAAAAATTCTGTGGAAAGAACATGTTTTTGTTTGAATGTAGGAAACCCTTCAAGATTGTGAAGAACATTAAAGAGCAGAATGAATAAAGAGACCATGTTTTAGGTATGCCAATACATATGAGAGGCATGAAAATATTGCAGCTACTAACTGAATTATTCACTGGGGGAGGTGGGCCTGCAGAGTTTAATCTGGATGAGTTATGTGGGACTGAAGAAGGAAGCATTGATTATCATCATCAGCAGCAGCAGCAAGAGCAAAAGTGACACTAAATATTAATTACATATTATATATAAGGCTGCAGTGTTCATGCTAGGGATACAGACATAAACACAAATACATATATATACATATGTGTGTACTTATATATGTATATTGCATACACACATAACCTTGAGGGAGATAGAACATATAAACTTATTGAATATGAAATGGTTCCGTCTAATTCAAGAAATATGTATTTAATTAGTCAATCAACAAGTGTTTATTATACTCTTATCATCCACTAAGGTTTAGGGAAATGGTAATAGGTTGAGAGAAACAAAGACAAAAAAATAAAATAATATTGACCCTCTGCCAGGTCACATTATACTGGATGGGATGGTATCCAACGGTGTGCTGGAGCCAGTTCTAACCAAAGAAAAAGTGAAGTTTTCAATATGAACATTAGAAATATACAATCTCTGCAAATTAGGGCTAGATATGTTTTAATTTTCTAAACTTAAGGAAGTGTTAATAATGTAGATTAAATTTAAAAGTGTATATACACATATACACCCTAAACTTTTACTAGCTCACCCGTGTATTATTCTAATACCATTTCTTGAGGTTAGCAAGAGTGCAATAGAAGGCTCATGGAATGGAGCCATCACTGTGCTGGAGACTGGTAACCTGAAGGTACTTTTAACAACAGCAACAACAACAACTAGCATTTATAGAGACCTCTAAAGTTTTTAAGTACTTCCCATCATTATCTAAGTCTTTCATCATCTTTCATGTATACTCACACAATATGAATATTTAACTATGGTAAATTATTTTTATACTGCTCGTTTACTATTTAGTTTATTAGCTTAAAGTTTAATAAATCCATCTTAATAAATAGATTAAATATGTGTAGGAAATGAATACAAGGTAATTTTGAGGAGGAAGAACCTAACTCTTAGAAAGACCAGAAAAAAAAAAATCTGTGTAGAAAGTTACAAAACATAAGCTTTGAAGGAAACTGGGGGTTCTAAAAGACAAAAGTTTAGATGAAAAATTTTCCAAACATAAGAAGGTAGCTCACACAAAGGCACAGAGATGGGAGATGACAATATTAAACATTTATTTATTAATATAGTTATTAAACCAATTATGAAGCAAATAGGCCAAATGGCAAATAAATGGTATCTAGAAGTTCTTGCCATGAATACTTACACTGTAATTGATATCAGAGAAAAGAATTATCATTGAGGACTGGGATATCAGGAATTTCATTGAGGATCTATGACTCCTCAAGGAAGAACTAGTCCTGGCAACTTTGAAAGAATGCAATTTACATAAAAAAAAAAGAGAGAAAACATGTTTTGGGGTTTTTGTCTTTTATTTTCCCCCAGGCAAAGGGAATGACCCCAAATGAAAATGTATTCTACAGACAATAAACTGGGATATAAGTGGGATACCACTAAAAAGTAGAAAAATGAGAATTTAGGCTTCAACCCTGAGAAAGTGGGATGATCAATGTGAATGTTTCAATGAGTGGGAAGGAAAATATCCTTATTTATTGGAAACCAGGCACCCCAGGATAGGATCCATCCCACAAACTACAATGATAAGTACAGGATAGGGAGAAGAGAGTATCCTAACCCTTGAAGGCCCAGCTGAGTTTTGTTATTTTTTTTCCAATGCTATATAAAAAAGCATGATTACAGCTGAAGGAAAAAAAAAAAGAGGAAAGGTGTAAGGGAAGATCAAGTGGAACAAAAGGAATAGAAGAAAGCTCAATGTAGAACAAAATGGTAGTAACTGAGAGTGTACAGTGGGATGGAAATTATACATCATTGTCTATCTTGGAGCATGCGGATTATTTTTGACTGATTTAGGAATAACGATAAGTGAGCTGTGCAATAATTTGGGTTCTTGTTTTGTTTTGCTGTTAAAATGAGAAAGATAATTACCGGACTTGGTTATGCTTTTCTTAAAGGCAACTGCAGTAGATGATTCATAAAGAACTTTCATCACTAATGAATCTATGAAAAGAAAAATATAACAGAGAGCATAGTAATGTAGTGACAATAGCTAACTGTTTAAAAGTGAGAGACTGAAGTCATTTGGGTGGTCTTTTTCAGGTCTCCAATCTTTCCCTAGCTTGTCTGAACTTCATATAGAGAGCAAGAGCTGGAGGGAAGGGTGGCTGAGAACAAAACAAAACAAAACAAAATTTAAGGGAGGAATTGTAAACTTAGTGAATACAATCAGGGAATGGTCACAGGTTCATTCAAACTCTGCTTTCTTCCCTGGCACTTTCAGTTTAAAGTACTTGCCATTTGAAACAATGATAGAAAGTGGAAAGGCTCAGACCATCAAGAGTTCCCAGTCCACTACAGAGCTCATTTGATAAGAGGAACAGAGAACAAAAATAATGAAAATCCAATCATCTGTCCAGAATAACTTTGAAAATTACTTTGAAATTACCTAGAAAAACAACTTTGAAAATTTTGGGGTGGTGCAGTGAGTAAAGCACCAGGCCTAGAGTCAGGAGGACCTGAGTTTGGTTCTGGCCTCAGACATTTAACACCCACACAAAAAAAACTAGCAGTGTAACCTTGGGCAAGCTACTTAACCCCAATTGCCATCCAAAAAGGCAAAAAAAAAAAAAGTAACCTTTTTGCTTTGTTTTCTTTTTGTTTACATTTTTAAAGCAATGGAATTCACTGATAAGGCTGACTGTAATGCAACTGATTTCTTGTATTCATCTAATTCATATGGAGAAATATTAGCGAATTTCCTATTGAAATGTCTATCTTATCAAAGAGTAAGTGGTCTTACACTGGAATTTCGCAAATATGCATTCCTAGAAATGTAAAAATTTGAGAGACAGGAAAAAAAAGAATGATTCAAATATGCCATAGTGTTTAAAAGGAATAGTTCCTAAATCCATACTATTACATGGTTTGCCATAAGCCATGTTATCACTCCAGGCTGACAGTTTTACCTCACCCTAGAAAAATTTATTTGGATAAGCTAATGAGTCAATTATCTTTCAATTAACTTTATTTCTTTTCCTCCCCCTTCCCTCATAACTCCCTTTATTTTCTAAGCTAAATACTAATGCAATCTCAGATAACTTATATTTCTTCCTGTTCTTTGCCAATTGCATAGCAAGCTGATTTGTACACATGTATAGATTCAAGTCTAGCCATGCAAATTAGAATGGATCCAGTCATAGGAACTGAGAGCCATGAGGAGAAAGAATACACCTGTGATTTCATAGGTACAAAGAACTCCTTGGGTAAATAATTCTCCCTCTATCCATGTTGGCAACTCCTCTGCTACTTATACCATTCAAGATTTATATGAAGAGAGGGGTGGCTAGGTGGCACAGTGAATAGAGCACCAGCCCTAGAGTCAGGAGGATCTGAGTTCAAATCTGGCCTCAGACACTTATCATAACAGCTAGCTGTGTGACCTTGGGCAAGTCACTTAACCCCAATTGCCCTACCTTCCTCCCTCTAAAAGAAAAAAGATTTATATGAAGCCCTAAAAGGTTAAGTGAATTTACCAGCATCACAAAGAAACAAAGTATATGTTAGAGGTGAAACTGGAAACCAAGACTTCCTGATTCCAAGGTTGGATCTCCTTCTACTACTTTATTTGATGTCCTTGAGAGCAAATGTAATTACACACACACACATGTGCACATATACACATATGCACATGCAAACACACATATATAAACAAGAATTTAAGTGGCTAGTATATGTAAGGCACTATATCTTGGTAGTGGGAAATAAAGACAAATTGAAATATTGACTACATTTAAGGAGTTTACATTCTACAGTGAAGGAGGAAGATGTAACATTTGTAAGATAGTCTGAGGAACACTAATAAGAAGATTAGAAATGATTTCCCATGTGCTATCCTGTAGCCTTGAAGGAGATTTTAAGAGGCAGAGGTGGGACTCTGAGAGATCATACAGATATGAGGGCTTCTTATCAAAACTGAAGGGTGAAATCAAGCATATGAAACTTCCAGAAACCACAGATTTCAGAGGTGCCAATGTCAATTTGATGTGACTATCATTGTAAATAGTACCTGTTCATTAGCAGAACCAGACAGATAGAAGAATAAAACAAGATCAAAGTACAAAAGCAATATTATTAATAACAACAAAAAAAGAGAGATATTGAGGATTAAATATATATATCAGAGAATAGGGATATAAATTAGTTTATTTTACTTCTCTTTGACTTAGAAGTTGCTATTATTTTCTGATGCTTTAAATTCATCACTTTTAATGAAGTTTCTGCTTTTGGCTTCCTCATTGTTTCTAGAGTAAATGATAGAGCAGATATATGAATTCCTCTGAAGTCAAAATTTAACTTGTTCCATTTTCTTGGTACCTATAGGAATACATAGAACATTATATTGATAACAAAACATCTCAGTATTATTTTTCATATTTAATGAATGCATAATAACAAAATTTCTGAGTTGGAAAGGTCTTTAGCATCACTCTAGAAAACCCATACCTGAGAAAGGAATCCCCAGTAGTATACATCCAAAAAGTGCTCAACCATTTCTTGCTTGCTTCAACTTGGGAAGTAAATTAATTATACTTTGGAATAACTTAAAATGATAGAAATTGTTTTTCCCTTACAAGTAACCTAAACTTGAATTTTTGAAAATTCTATCTACTCTTGTACAATAATATTCCACTATGTGTGTATATATATATATATATATATATATATTGCATATTCATATGAAAAAATTTGCTCAGCTACTGCCTAATTGATGAACATTCCTCAGATTTTCATTTCTTTTCAGCTATTGAAAATAAAATGTTCTCATTGTTTTTATACTTAGGATTTCCTTTGTTTAGGACTAATCCATCCTTTAATCTACCTTCTCTTCAATTTTCCCTTCTCTTTATCTATTAATACGCTGAGTGAAATGTATTTCATTGTATGTCTATTTTTCCCTCCTTTCACCAGTTCAGATGAGAATTAAGTTTCACAAGAAGTTGCTCCCACCACTCCTTCCTCTGTGTTCATATAGACTTCTGCTTGCTTGTTTTGATTGAGATAATTTTTTTCTTGACTTTCCTCTCTGTTTTCCCTCTAGTGCATTTCTCTTCCCCTATCTTTTCATTCCCCTTTAAGGTCATCAAGACATACCCACTCCTGGGTCTTGGCTAATTAGATTTTTCTTTTATGCCTAATGATAATAGTATCCAAAGGGGACATATATAATCTCCATAATAATAAATTCATATTAGAATTAAAGCAGTTTATTATTGTTTATTTCCTTGTGATAGTTCATTTATATTTACCTTTATATGTTTCTCAATTCCTGTATTTTTTCTTCAAAGTTTTTCTACACAGTTCTTATCTTTCCATCAGCTATTCTTGAAAATCCTCTCTTTCATTAAATATTGATTTGTCTGCCTCTAGGATAACACCCAGTTTTGCTAGATAAATTATTATTGGTTTGACTTCTGGGATATTATATTCCAAGCACACTTGTTGTTATTGTGGTTGTTATTTATTTTTAATATACCGGTGGCTACTAAATCATTTGTGATTTTAATCATGACTATTGTATTTGAATTCTTTCTTTCTGGTTTCTACTTTTTCTTTGATTTTGATGTGCTGGGTTTTGACTATAATCTTCCCAGGAATTTTCATTTTGAGATTTCTTTCAGGAGTTAATTTGTAGATTCCTTCTATTTCTATTTTGCCTTGTGATTCTAAGAGGTCTAGAAAGCTTTATTTTATGATTACTTGAAATCTTATATCTAGTTGAAGGATAACATTTTCACTTTATTTTTTGTGGAGTTTTTTTATCTGTGTTTTCTTTTACAACATGATTAATATGGAAATGTTTTTCATGATTGCATATGTATAACCTATGTCAAATTGCTTACTATCTCAGGCAGTGGGAGGCAAAGGAAGGAGGTAGAAAAATCAGAACTCAATTTTTAAAAATGAATGTTAAAAATTGTTTTTACATGTAAATGGGACAAATAAAATATTAATTATAAAAGATAATTTCTAGTCTCTGATTTTAATCATTCCTTTCTAATTGTTCAACAATTATTTTTTCCTTCTAGATCTATTTTCTAAGTCAGTTTTTGCAATGAAATACTTTACATTTCCCACTTTTTTCTAGTCCTTTGACCTTGTTTTAAGATCCCTGATTGCAGCATTTCTGTAGTCCCAAAGTAATCCAATCCATGGCAAAATATAAAAATTGTGACTTTCTAGTCTGAGTTTTGCAAGTTCCTAAATGTGGATCTGAGTAACCAGGCTGCAGATTTTTTCTATTTGAAGTTTTGGGCTGCTGGATTGAATCACTATCCACCAGTTCTGTCTATTCAGAGAAAGAATTCTAGATTTTGATTTGGTGGTTTTTAGTGTTGTTGTTTTTTTTTTTTTTTGTATGGGCTTGAGAGATTGATTTTTTCCTCTGAAAATTATGTATTCACATCATTTGATCATTTCAAAACTAGAGAATGGTTTTTATTTATAAATTTGACTGAGCTCCTAATTTGTCTTAGAAATGAGGGCTATTTGGAGGAAGATTCTTTTGCAGGTAAATGGGAGATAGGAACATGATCTCAAAGTACTTCTTTCTGATACTCCACTATCTTTTCTCTGCACATTTACGACTTTTTATACAAGTAATGTTTTTTTTTTTGTAAATGATAAAAAGCAGAGCAAGCATAGATCTTCTGTCCATGTCCTATAGTGTACTTGTCACGAATTGTGCATGTGTGTGTGTGTGTGCGTGTGTGTTGGGAAGAGGGGAAGATGTACCTCATTTTCTTTCGACTTCTCTAGATTCCATTATAGTACATGTTCAGTTCCTTTACCCAACATTCTCCCCTCATGACAATTTCATATTTTTCAATACTACATTTCTTTGATGACATTATTTATTTCAGCTGTTCCTTACTTTTTTTTTCTTTTTTACAACCCTATCAAAAACAAGATTCACTTATCCATTGTCTTCTGATGAAAATAATTTTTAATTTTGTGGAGATAGTAGTGATCCATGAGCCCTAGCCATATATAAACAGTAGTACCATGCTAACATTTGGTAGACTCAAAAGACAATTTAGAAAAGCAAGAGCAGTGTCAGGAATCCATTAAATGAACAAATTCTGTATTGCATTGCAAGTTCTATATAAATTGAGCGTGATCAACTACATCTTCTATATCTACAACATTGCCCAATGATATGCAGTTATAAAGATGACTTTAAGGTAATGTACCACCTTAAAATGTTTTTGTTTTCAAATCAGTAAAGTATAAAATTATGTTGTACATACTTGTAGCTTTTAATGTATTTGATTGTATTTAAATTCTTTTGGAAATATTAATATTTTCCAAAATAGACAATGATTACATATGTGTGACATCTCATTTTACAAATTATTGATAATAAAGAGAATATTTAATGATCCTGGTCAAACTAGGGTTTACTATAACACAGACTGCTTTAAATTCCATACAGGTAATTACCTTTCCTAAATTGACACATTTGTCTTTAATATGTCAACACTGTATATTATGAAACCATTTAACTCTCTATTTTAATATTTTTGGAAAAACTCCAGGGATCTGGATAAAGATATTAATTGTGTGTATATGTGTATATATGTGTGAGTAGTGGGAAGTTTAAAAAAAACTGATAAATATTTAAAATGCTATTTGTATGTTTCTCTTATATAACTTTATTTTTCAAGATCAATTTCCTTCCTATGACTGTAGCTCATAGTATCTTGATGAGCCCTTATAGATTTATGTACTTACTGCATTAATAACAAAGCAGCTCATCAGGTTTAATGGGTATTTAACGAATTCATAATGATCTGTCATCCATTATATTCTACCATGATAATTTATCATTATTTATTTATTTATTCATAATGAATAATTACCAATCTAATTAATTCAGCTATAACTGTGAAATTTATTAGGCCATTTGATCTAGTTTGTAGAAACAGCTTTGATATTTTACATAAAAGTAAATTAATTAAATTCTCTAAATCATAGCACAACCATTGATATAATACTGACCATTTGAGGACTGATGAATAAAAAAAATAATAATAATTATATATCAAACATTGTGCTAAGTGTTAGGGATACTGATACAAGAGATAGCCTCTGCCTGCAAATGCTGATATTTAGGGTTTTAGAGGTGCTCAAGACCCCAAAATATGGACACGTCTAGTCCTGCCTAATGAATTCCACTCAAGCCTTCTCTCAAGGTAAAGCAAAGTTTATTAAAGATTAGCCATAATTGGGTAGACTCTTGAGGAACCTAAGTATTTGTGATGCTTGTATTGGACAAGAGGGCCAGAATAATCTGACACAGAGTGACTTTGCATTAGATTAATCTCAGTCCCTTCGTGAAGGCAAGATGAATCTTATATACAGAAAGACTGTGGGAGGAATTCATGGGTGGTCTAGAGGAGGGCATTAGGGAGGGTTTTGAGAAGAAGTCTAAGGAGGATCTTGAGGAGACAGTTCAAGACTCCAGGAATGAGATTAAGGGTGGGAAATATCTGAAGGCTACCTAGAGATGACAGACAATGGAGGGATAGGCTCATTTAAGGATAACAGATTTCAATATAGATATTTTGATAGACTCAAGGGTGAGGAGTAGCTGGACAATGGAGGGCTAGGCTAGGTTAAAAGTAACAGAGATTTGGGCCTAGGAAAATGAAAGGCTTATGGTCTCAGGCAAATGCCTCATCAAGTGAAATGATTCAAGGGGCTTCCCAGAGCCTAAATCCCATCACAAGGAGCTTCCATCCTAATAGGGAGAGGTAGTACTTATTAAAAGGTTCAGTGATAAGGGAGAATGGTCTCCAGAGTGACATTAGAAACTCTGTTCATTCAGAAAAGAATACATTTTATGTATTAGTTTAGTATTTATTTACAGAATTCTTCTGTAACTCATTGAAAATTCATATGGCAGTGAATTAGAAGAATATAAATTGGATATCTGGTCCCTGACCTCTCACATGGGTCCCCTGCCAAAAAAACAAACAAACAAATTCTGTTTTGAAACATTGTGTAGTTCAGTGCTCATAATAATATCAATAGTAAAAACAGCAATAATAAAAATAACATTTCACAAGTTCAAAGATCTGGACAATTATTTACCAGTCAGTTCAAATCGAAATATTAAAACAAAGAGTTAACCAGAGTAATAAAAAATATAAGCTCCATAAGTATAAGAAATTCTTCATTTTTGTCTTTGTCTCTTGAGGGCCTAGGAAGATTCCAGGCACATTGCAGACATATGATAAATGCTTGCTTAATTGAAGAAAATATCTCTTCCTTGTTTATACAGGTACTGTGCTCTCCCACAGTCCCACAACACCCAATGTAAGGACAAAAAAAGCATTCAAAGAATGCAACTAACTAGGAAACGTGTAAAGCACATATAGCAGCAACTCAGGGGTCAGTCAATACTACTATTGAATCGAAGCAACAAACACATGGGCTTGTAAATATGAAATCAATACAAAACTAATTCCAAATTACTTTGAAGGAGGCTGTATGGATAGAGGAAGAGTACTAACAGCTGAGGGAAATTTGGAAAGGACATGAGTGGAGGTTATACCTGAGAAATGATTCTGGAAGGGACCTTTGGTTTCAAATCTGTTGTACTCCATTAATAGTATACTTGCACTCAGCACATCCTATCTTCCAGAATAGTTAATTGATCAATTTATTCCCTGTATAGAATTATAAGTTTATCGTGCAGAAGGACTGTGGTCTACTTATTTCTATATCTCAAGGGCTGACACATTGCTTGCACACAGTAAGCTAGTAACAAATGCTTATTTACTTGAATTAGTACTTGGCTCATAAGAATCTATGAAGCCTAATGTAACTGGCATCACATCTCAATTAAGGTAAGACCTGTATTAAATTTCCAGCACTAAATCTGAGCCAATAACTTCTGTGAGCCTCAGTTTCCTCTTCTATGAAATGAGAGCAATGATAATTTTACTTTGTATTTCAGATGGTTATTGTAAAACAAATAGCTCTTAAACCTTGGAGGACTTCAAAATAAAGGTGAGCTAAAAATATTTGATGAAGATGGTGATCCATATTTGCTCCAGACAGTTGCACAAATGTTACTGGATGCGGGTATGGTATGAAGTTTCCCACAATATTGATCATGTGGAAACAGTGCATGGCATTTCAAAATTTTGTAAAGACATAATTTCTGGGTAATGTAATCACTTTATTAACAACGTCAGCATTTTAAGAAAAGGTTGGTCTTTTGATTCCTCTCTCTCTTAGACCAAAAATAATCATGGTCTTGGCTAAAACTTATAGGCCTATTGGTAGACAGAGTTGTCATAGTAATGAACTCTGTTTAACAATTAATGAGAGATTATTAAAATGAGGGGCTAAACATATTCAAATGAACTTTTATTATTGTCATTTACCTCAAAGAATTTGTCCTTTGCAAAAAACCTGAGTAGAGAACAACAATGTCTTCCCTGCTGTGTGGGGTCTGAACAAGGATTGTTTTCAATCTTTTTGTCAGTAATATCTTTTAAGAGACTGAACTTTCTAGATAAGGACTTGATTTAAAAAAAAGAGAGAGAACTCTGTATCTCTCCAAATCAATGGTTATTAATGCTCAGTTCTCAAGAAAAATATCTAAAACCATACAGTCAGGGGTGTTTAACATATTGTATGACAAGAGCAATCCTAAGGTAAGATGGCTGAGAAAGAAATGACTTGTTGCTAAATTTTGCTTGCTTGGACATTATTCAAACTCATATCACTTTTTCATGGCTATTCAGCAAATTTTGTAACAAAACTTTGGTTTTCTGACAACCAGTCTCTTCATGAGCACTCCTCTGACCCAGGAGTAATGTAAAACATGAATTTCAGAACATTCCATTTTCTCTGGTCTCATCATTCTTTGCTAACTGACCTTATGATTTTCATTTCCACAGTGCTTCAGAACAGGTGGGGACAGGTCATTCAGGGATATTTCTAGCACTTTATTTCTTGACACTGTAGCAACCTAGCTTATCTATATTGCCAAAGCAACCACAATCCCAGAGATTTTTCTCTTACCAAACTCTACATTTCTCTTCCCCAAGAGTTCATTGATATGTTTTTAAGCAAGCTAACAAAAAAGCTCACGAGACATCTCTTTTTGCCATTATTCTCCATTAAAAAAAATGTCTCTGTACACTGCTAGTCAAAGTGCTTCACTAGTTCACAACCCACCCCAGGAAGTTGTGTTAAGTTAAAAATTGTGAATTAATTTTAGGTCATGCTGCCATGGGTTGTTACAGCAATATTTGTTATCTGGATCTGATTTCAAACACATCTTTGACACAAGTCTCCTCTAAACACAGCTAGATTTGCCTAAGAATAATATAATAATCACACAGTGGTGCTGTTTACATTGGCTCTCTTTGTACCTATAATATTGCAGAAAAATTGAAAACACAATTGTCACTTAGCAAAGAAAAACCTATCAGAATAATAAAAATGAATTAAAGGATATATTGAAAAACCTATGGAAGAAAATAAACCCATTTTACACAGACTAATGAAGTTTAGTCATTTCATAATCCTGAGGCTTTCTGAATTTGTTTTCTTTGAAGAAAAATGAATGATCATTTCTTCACAGAATTTCCTTAAAGTATAAAAAAATTCAAAAAATAATAATAAAGGAATGAATCCCAAACTTAATAATATGAAAACTGACATAGCTCTCTCTTTTTTTTTTTTGTATATTACTTTCTTTACAGGGATAAACAATGTAGGGCTAGGCTAGAATTAGTAGTCAGTAGTTAGTAACTAGAGGTCTGGGCTGTAATAGTAATGGCATTTAAAGATCCCCTGTATTGGCTTGGTTTTTGGTTTGATTGTGTTAAAACCCAGAGCTTGTTAATCCCACTTGTGGTATGGACTTGTTGAGGTGAAAAGAGAGGGCTGAACTGGTAGGAGCTGGTGACATAAATTTGGAGAGACACAAGAGAGAGGCAGAAGAACTTTTTAGAAGCACCCTTTTGGAGTCAGAGAGAGACTGAAAGGATTGCTGAGGGCCAATTTGAATTGCCCTGGACTTTTGACACCTGCACCTGGGGCTGCCAAGGACTGAGGAGACATGGCTGTTTTGCTGGTACTTTGTCTATTCTGATGTTGTTTTGCCAGATTTGTCCACTGGTGAAAGACAGTCCTGTTGTTGCAGAAGTCCTAGAACCTGGCTGTTGGTTAAGAACTCCTAAGACTGTTCTGCAGACAGAGAGTGAATACTGTCCACTGGTGAAGGACAGTGCTGTTGTTGCAGGAGTCTGGGAACCTTGCTGTTGGTTCAAAAGCCCTGAAGAAGGATTTTCTTGTTGTATGTCTACAGAAATCTTGGAAGAGGGTTTTGCTAATGTTTTCAGGGGTCCTAGGACTGTTCTGCAGACAGAGGATGAATTAATGAAGAGACTGGCAATGTATCTTGTGGCCTTGCTAAGCTTTGTCTCCCCAGGAACAAAGATTGCTGAGAACTTGCCTCCTATCAAGATGAAGAAAAGACCTCCATTTGGGTATTAAGTGCTGTGCTTAAACTTGTTGTAACTCTGGGGTAGATTCAATTGTGATCCAGGGGTGGGGAACTTTTGACCTTTTTGTGTTCTATGGTTGAACAAATGAATGTACTTTACTTATGATTGGTAACTAATCTCCATTTGAGAAGAGGGGCTTTGTGATGGACTAAATGAAGGTACAGCCTAGGGGTGGAGTAATATTTAGAACAGGGACTTTGTAATTGATTGAATGAATGTAAGGTCCTGGGGTGGGGTAGTACTTGGAGATTATTTAATCACACTTAGTCAATGCTGTATTTTGACTGATGTCATATTTTGAACTTCTCTGTTCTTAATTTGTCACTGAATAAAATGGAGAGCATCTATACTGGTATTTTGAACCTTGGGAAGTTGCCTTTGTTTGGCATTCCATGACATGGGCCCAGCCACAATGTAAGGCATATTGCTTCATGCAAATGAGATGATTTTATCAGAGTCCAAAGGAGGTTCCCAGAGCCTGTACCTCAAGACTCAAGGAGAACTCGAGGGGACTCCCAGAGCCCACACCTCATCAGTAATATATTGTAACAAAGGAGAGACAGACAGAGAAAGAGAGAACTTCAGCAAAAGCAACTGACATATTGACTATACCTTATAGTAAATGCAATGCTCCTCACTCTTGGACTCATAGTCTACCAGTATAGAAGTGTTTAGGTTTAGGGTTTAGGGGTGCTCAAATCCCCCAAATATCAACACTTTGGGTCCTGCCAAATGAATTCAACTCATCTTCTCTCAGACAAAGTAAAGCAAAGTTTATTAAAGATTCGCCATAATGGGTAGACTCTTAAGCAACCTAAGTATCTGTGACACTTGCATTGTACAAACAGGCCAGAATAATCTGACACAGAATGAGTCTGCACTGCATTGAACTCATCATGGAGGCAAGAGGGACCTTATATACAGAAAGATTTTGGGAGGATATATGGGTGGTCTAGAGGAGGAGTTTGGGGAGGATCTTAAAAAGTCTAAGAAGGATCTTGAGGAGACTGAGGTCAGACTCCAGTAAATGAGATTAAGGGGGGGAAATACCTGAGGGCTACTTGGGGATGACAGACAATGGAGGGCTACTTCCCACACTATCCAAAATATGTGTAGAGTTCAAGCTGTTTCCCAGAGCCGGTACCCCATGAGAAGGAAAACAAGAGAAGTGATTTTTTTTTCATTTCTTTTCTTGGCTGTTTGAGAATTATATTTGAACTCTTCAATTATTTTCAAATTTTTATCATTGTTTTTATATATGTGTGTATAATCATATTCATTATGCATATTATATCCAAGGTTTTGCTTCATTTTTCTGTCATTCTATTCTACTATGAATTCTTCTTACTTATTTCTTAGAACAAAGTAATATCCCATTACATTCATGTATGACAAGTTATTTCACTATTCCTCATTGATGGGTTTTCCTTTCAATTTTTTATAGAAAAAAGCCACTATTAGTATTTTTCAGCTGGGTAGCACAGTGGATAGAGAACTGTGTGTAGAGAAAGAAGATCAAAGTTCTTGGCCTCAGGTATTTACTGTGTGACCTTTGGTGAGTCAGTTAATTCTACCTATCACAGTTTCTTAAACTGTAGAATGAGAGGAATGAAATGAATATATATTAGAGTATTTAACAAGTATCTTCTATGTGATAGACACTGTACTAATGAAGAAGTCAGGGTTCCATGAAACTATGAGGTATAGGATTATAGGTGATTGAGACCCCAAAATACCAACATACCAGGTCCTGCTGATATGAATTCAACTCAAATCTTCTCTCAGCCAAAGTAAAGCAGAGTTTATTAAAGAATTGGTTTAATGGTTAAACTCTTAAAGGGCCTTGGTATCTGTGATGCTTGCATTGGACAAGCAGGCCAGAATAAACTGACACAGAATGAGTCCCCACTGGATAATTCTCAGGTGCTCTCACACCTCATGGAAGCAAGATGGGATCTTAAATACAGAAAGGCTGTGGGGGAATCTAGGGGTGGTCTATGGAAGGAATTTGGGGAGGGTTTTCAGGAGGAGTCAAATGAGGTCATAACTCCAGAGATGAGAGATTAAGGGTGGGAAGTAGTT
>NW_027186349.1:14471458-14487373 GCF_028583685.1 Petaurus breviceps papuanus
TGAACTCTGATTAAATCATATGAGACATTTGCATGAGGTCATAAGACTTACATTGTGGCTTGGCCCAAACCTCTGTTACTAGGCTTCCCACCCTTGAACCTATGAAAATATCAATCCACCCTTGAGCTGGCCTAGTCCACCATTATCTGTAGTCTCCAGGTAACCTCCAGCAACTCCCACCCTTAATCACTCATTGACCTCATCTGACTTCTCCTAAAGACCCTCCCCAAACTCCTCCTCTAGACTACACCTAGATTCCTCCCACAACTTTCTGTACATAAGATCCCATCTTCAAGACCTCTCTGTGACAGTATAATTCTAACTGCTGGAGAGTATTATCTTCTAAAGTCCCCAAAATAGGCCACAATTTATGGTCTTCTAGGGGATATGTAGACCAAACAGTGTTGCAAAAAAACATCATTTTTTTCCTTCTTAAGGTCTCCAGAGAAACTAATTTTTTTTTCCAATGTTGTTTGCCCAAAGGCCAACTTTTGGGAGCTTCAGGCTTAGGGCCTAGAAGTCCCTTCCTCCATAAAGGAAGGTTTTAGAGTAAGCCTTGAAGAAAAAAATAAAAAAAACCCAAAAGTACCTGAAGTTTTCCCAGTTCTCTGGTGCTGAAAGAACTGAAAGAATCTGGCTTACACTTCCAGATGGGGAATCTGTCCTTGTCCTCCATTCTTCAGAAGCTTTGCACATGTCTATGTTCTCCAAAATAACCAAACAGGAGTGTTTGACCTAATGGGAACTGAGAGGTGAACCCCAAACACACACACACACATACACACACACACCCCAAAAACCAAAAAAAACTGCACCTCCAATGTACTAGGGAAAGAGAGAGGCTTAAGTACCTTCCATTCCCAGCTGCAGAAGAGCTTGAGATTTGTAGTGTTTCCGGTATCAGGGAACCATAAAAATGAAGAGGTTACCCATAGGTTTACGGTTGCTCGAGAGTCCCCAAAATACCAACACACAGAGTCCTGCCAAATTAATTCGACCTAAGCCTTCTCTCAGCCAAAGAAAAGTAAAGTTTATTAAAAGTTCGCTTGTATTAGACACAGAGTAAGTCTTTCTATGGTGCTCTCACACAAGGAGGGCAGATGGGATCTTACATACAGAAAGTTGTGGGAGGAATCTAGGGGTGGTCTAGAGGAGGAGTTTGGGGAGGGTCTTTAGGAAAAGTCAGATGAGGCCAATGAGTGATTAAGGGTGGGAAGTTGCAGGAGGTTACCTGGAGACTACAGACAATAGTGGACTAGGCCAGTTCAAGGATAGATTAATATGTTGATTGGCTCAAGGGTGAGAAGCCTAGTAACAGAGGTTTGGGACCAGCCACAATGTGAGTCTTATGGCGTCATGTGATTTAATCAGAGATCAAGGGGGATTCTCAGAGCCTGTACCTCAAAGATTCAAGGAGAGCTCAAGGGGGCTCCCAAAGGCCATACCTCATCACTATTATTGTAATCATTTTCTGGTTGAGGAAACTGAGCTACATGGTTCTTAAGTGAATTTTCCAGAGTCAAGGCAAATAAGTGTCTGAGGGAGGAATTTAATTTCAGTTTTTTTGACTCTAGGCCTATCACTCTATCTAGTGCAACACCTAGATGCCACCATTTAGGTTGATTGATCATAACAGCACCCTACAGGGTTATTGTGAGGAACAAATGAGGTAATGAGGTAAAGAACTTAGCACAATAATTGGTACATAGTAGGCACTTATTAAATTCTTGTTTCCTTCCTTCTTTGAACTCCTTTGGATATGTACTTAATAATGTGATCTTTGAGTCATAGGGTTTGAATTGCTTGCTTAGCATAAATCCAGAAGAAATGAATCAATTCATTATTACACTAACAATGTAATAGTGTGACTTTCTTCCTTGAAGTTTCTCCAACATTGACTTTTTTTTCAATTTTTACCAACTTTTCCATTTTTTTGGTATACCATTATACTATAATGTTATTTTGATATTTCTCTTATTACTAGAAATTTATTTAAAAACACCGGAATTGTCTACAATACTTTTGAAAACATTTCACATATATTGCTAAATTGCATATATATGTATAAACATACACATGTATGTATGTGTATATATGTATGTATACATGCATATATTATACTATGCTGTTTAGGTGTTCATTCTACACGATAAAATTTATTTTAAACTTTTGTCCTTGCTATGATTAGCCTTGTGCTTTATAGATACAGAATCTTTGACAAGCATATAACTTTACTGAGATCCCTTGGCATGCTTCCCAATAGGGACAATATTCCTTACTGGAAGACTCCATGGTTGACAGTGGGGAAAGGGTGGGGAAACATTCCTCCCACAGGAAACAAATATTAATTCTCTATTAAGAGATTGGTTCTTCTTGGATAGTCATTTCTCCACTAGACTTTTCCACCTTACTTCCTCCTAGGTGCCTCCTCTCTTGACTCTATCTAGAGAGTGTAATTGTTTTTCAAAGGGTCCCCAGGGTTATGCTCATCTTTTGGTTAGCTAATGGTCGAATGCTTTATAAATTCCCCCCAATTCCACCAAATTTGATTTAAGAAAAACTTGCTCAAACATTTATAGGGGCAAGAAATTGTAAGTGATTCTTTTCTCTCCACTGAATCCCCCTAATACTTCATTGTCTCTGTTACCTGAGCATTTTATTCTTCAATTTCATTGCTGATCTAGAGGAAAATGATTGGTTAGAGATCTCTTGTCAATATTCCTCGCAAGGGTATACTGTGCTGCTTCGTCAGTCACTAAAGGGAGAACAATTGGATAATTTTAAATAATACATTAACATGACTTTGAAGATTTTTTTTACATTTAATTCTGATAGTCGCTGTAAAATTGAGCTCACTTCTTTCCCAAAATTTATTTCTACCTAATAAGAAAAAAATGAATGAACAAATAAATTCAAAATAAAAGATCTGTTAAAAATATTATAATAATTCCCAAATTAAAAGCATTTTTCTAGTAGTAACAAAGTAAAAATTCAACAAATTGATTAATTTAAAAACAGAATTTCCAAGAATAGAAACTTAAATTGATATGGCAAAAGAGATAATATAAGGGAAATCTTTTATTCACTTTCATCATATGGTGCTAATTAGCTAAAATACACTGCTATTTAGCAGGTATTAGTAGGTACTCAACAGCTAGAGATGCAATATATCCCAACAGTATCCCTATAAGTCTAAATAGAAGAGGTATGTTCTGAAATTTGCAAATTTTAAAAGATGTTGAGGGATTATTTCCTAAGACAATTTTAAAAGGGAGGCTAGAAAAATATCAATTAAGAAAATATCCTTAACTCTTTATCTGTCTACATACCTATATAAATATATAACCCTATACACACACCTATATACATATACACAATATACATATATATTTATACACACACACACACACACACATATATATATATACATATATATATATATATACACAAATATATACGTGTGTGTATGTGAACACTACCCTATGTCCCAAAGTGATGAAGTAGCAGTTGAATTGTTTTTGAAAATGTTTTAATTTAGCAACTGAGAACAGGGAAGGAAAAAGACATTCTAACACTGGTAGCATCATGCGATCATGAGTACAGGCACAAAAAGTTTATGGATTAAGGGAAGGTGAGAGAGGGGTGGCATGCTAAAGTATTTTTGAATATAATATTTTGTTTAAACATCATCTATTTTTCCTCCTATATCACAGAAAACCAAAATTTTTAACAAAGATTTATTCCCTAAAGGATGAAGGAGAAAAAAAATTACTGCAACATCAATCAATACATTGTAAAATAATGTAAAATATATGATATTATTGACCCTTGGCTCCTCACCTCTGCAAACTTTGTGTGTGTGTGTGTGTGTGTGTGTGTGTGTGTGTGTGTCGGGGGGGGAGTTATTATAAGATAAATCTGAAAGTATAGAATGGGGATAGATTATGGAGGGTTTTTGTTGGCAGGCAAAAGAATTATATTTTCTTTTCTTTTCTTTTTTTTTTAAGCAATTGGAGTTAAGTAACTTGCTCAAGCTTACACGACCAGTTATTTCTGGATGTGGTGCTATGTATCTGAGTCCGAATTCGATCCCAGGTCTCCCAACTCTGGGGCCGGCACCCTTACTCACTGCACCACCTGGAGGCCCCTAGAGTTATATTTTCATTTGGTCAGTGACAGGGGACTATTAAAGGTTTCTAAGAAGAAGATGTAACTCCAAGCTCTAGCCATAAAGAAAATTGGTCTATATTTGCTATAAAATGTTGGAAAAGATTGATTGGAAAGGGGATTGAATGGAGGCAGATACATTAAGCTAGAAAGCTAATGTAGTCAAATGAATGAGTATAAATGAAAATATAATATAATATAAAATAATAATGTAATAAATAATAAATATAATAATAAATGAGTATGAATGATAATAAAGTACAAGATGTTGAAATTCTTCCTGATGTGGGTGTATAAGGAGCCCCTAATAGATCAATGTATAAATTTCAAGGAGTTAATAAACTTAGATTGGAAAAATATCATTTTAAAAATTTTATGCAGTATGCACTATTGTTCTGAGTAGTCCATAGACTTTGCCAGATTGCAAAGGGGTCCATGACACACACACAAAGGGTATGAAATTCTGCTTTAGTCCAACTACCTCATCTTTCCTTTGAATAAAGCAGAGGCAACATAAGTGAAGTGACTTGCCTAAAGTCATATGGGTAAAAAGCAGAAGAGGTAAGATTAAACCCCACATCTTTTGACTTCTTTTTTCTTTACTTTTTTTTTTAGTATTCTTTGTTTAATATATAGCTGCCTCCTTTTACATGACATAGCCTTCCTTAATTATATTTATATGTAAGGAGTTAACATTATTAAATTTTATGTAGCAAAATATATTTGAACAAATGCTGAATAATTAAATATGCTTAACTTTGGATTTATATATTTAATTGAGGAAGAGAAAATAGAAACAATAAAACAACATACCAACTTTACAGTGGATTTTTCTTTTCTTTACTAAGTAGATTTGAGCAAGCTTTTGTTTACTCAGATGTGTTCAGTAATCAGAAAATCTTAGAGACAAAAATAAAAACTTGCCAGATGGATAGGTTTGAATGTTATTTTAAGAAAATAAAGTACTTTACTTTGTACATGTGTGATAAAATCTAATATTTGAAAATTCATTTTCCATAAACCTATTCAAATCACATCTATTCTTTAAGGCTAGTTAATTTGTATTTTTTACTATGCAAACTAATGTTTCTTTAGAGTTATTATTCTTAATTATGTGATAACAAAGAATTCTCTTACATTTTCTCCCCTACGGCAATATAATTAAGGCCTGAGTAATGACTAAACAGCAACAAAAAATATTCTGGAAACTAATTTAGGGTCCTTGGTTTCAATAACCTAGGCCTCTTTTCTTTTTAATATTTATTTTCTCACATTTACTATGTCAGTGCTATCTGCAAATGAAGTAAAAGATTGGGCATTGCATTTAGTATTGTTGCTAACCTGCATTGGATTATATAATTTTGTCATCCTATACCATGTCATGTCTTCATTCATAAGAGGAGGGCATGGGGTAGTGATGGATGATAGATCTCAGCACAGAAACTCTACTAAATGCATTCCCCCTTCATTTGTTGTTTCTACATAATAGGAGACACAAGTTTTGTCAGCGAATAGAGTGGTTCAAATAATATTGTAATCATACCATTGCTTCCAACACATTTTCCTAGTTATATATTGTGGCTGGTATTGATATAGTTGTTTTAAATTTGTCTGTAATTTTTCACTGAATTCTTGTTTCCATTATACTGTAAAAATTTTATTTCTCCCCCACAAAAGAGAAAAAAAGGCTTCTTGTTGGCTCTCTGCCAGTGAATAAATTTCATGTGCTATTTTCCTGAATAAGTCATACAGAATTCTGTCAAATTGGGTAGTGCAGAAATGGCATGAAAGGTATTTTTGTTTCTTTGTTTGGTATTTGTTTGTTTTGTTGTTGTTTTTAGAAAAGAAAGAAAATACTTACTACATGTATGTCCCAGCTTAAATCTTCTTCCAATATTAAAGAGTAATAAAATATGCACTAGAGCTTGTGATGAAAAAGGAATGGAAAGGTGGGCACAGTATCATATGTAACCTCAAAGGAACGATAATGCCAGGGATGGGCTGGCTCAGGTCAGGGACTTGTTACTTCAGGTCCAACCCAGGAATGAAATCAGGCATTCTTATGTCACTCAATAGTTAAGAAAAAATAGGTTTTCCTAGCCATATCATAAAAAAGGATATTCAAGAACAGGTATGGAATGCTCTTAATAATGAAAGCCCGTAGATACAAAAGGCAACAATTAGAGTGAGGGGCAAGAAAAAACAACAACAAAAACAAAAACAGTTTTTCTCATGACACAGGTGTGTAGGCAGAGAAAACTCAAAAGGAAATGTAGAAATGGCACTCTAGGCACAAAATGTCACATTCATTCTGAGATGACTTTTCTCCATTCCTCTCTAGGGTTACTTTGAAGATGAAATTAAGATAATTAATTTCCTTTGAAAAAAAGGATTAAGGGTGGGATATCTGGACATCAAGAAATGACTGATTTTATGGATGAAAGCATCAATAAAACTTTGTGAAAGGCATACCTAAAATAATATATGTATATATGTAATACATATACATACACACATACATATGTACACAGATACATGTATATACCCATGTGTGTGCATATTTTTACATATGTGCATATATATGAATAAACATAGAGACACTCATATACACAGATACATACATACATATGTGTGTGTATGTGTGTACCAAGAGAGACAGAATATGAAAGATTCCAGAGCATAAATAAAAGCATGATGTGAAATTCTAAGAAGACTTTCAGGAGCACAAAAGACTAGCATGAACTGAGATTCTTCAAGGAAACCTAGCAACAAGAAAAAGATTTGTCTATGTGTTTGATTTGTTTGCCTTTGTTTTGTTTTGACCTACATTGGGGAAAATAAATGAATAAAATATGTGAGTGACTCACTTCTTGGAATGCCTGGGATGCTAATCACTGACAATAAAGTGAAGGCAGAATGATTTAATTTTTATTTCATTTTTTTCTTTTTTCTAACAAGGGAAGTCAACTTTAGTTTAAGAAAAACACAACAAAAAAAGGTTAATAAAACATGATACTCAAATTAAGAAATGATACAGTAAGAGACTACTTTGCTGCCCTTTATGAATTTCATTCCCATGGCATAGATGAACCATATATATTCTCAGGTACTGAGAATGTTGGTGGATGTGATTGCTAAACTAGCTCCTAATATTTCAATGATTTTGGAGACTAGAAGTGTCATTACACTAGAGAGAGATAAATATCCTGTTTTTCCTGCCATATAAGTCATCCCACTGATCCTATGATTTAGTTCTAAAGAGGTAGGTATAGACCAATTACTCACTAATGACAAATATTTTGCTTTGAATGAAGCAACATTCTTTCAGTAGCACCCAAAACTGGCACTTGTGACAAAGAGAATTACTTACTTAGCCAGGAACAGCTACAGCAACCTGCTCTGTGTTCTCTTTGTTAAGAAACAGCCAAAACCAACGTTTCTTTTGGATTCCAGCAGGAGGGCAAGGGAGTAGCAGAAACTGTATTTCTTAGAAGTGTGTTAGCCAATCATCTTTTGCATAGCCCTGAATAATGGAGATGAACAATGGATTGATTCATTATCCCAAAGCAAAGTGTCAGCTTTTTAGTCATAGACCATATTACTATGTCCATTTCCATAGATTAAGAGAACATGTTCTATTACATCATTTCAGTTTCATTTAAAAAGTTTGAAAAGAATGCAATCTACCAAAAAAAAAATGAACTTGACCTCAATTCCTAGGGAAATCGTAGAATCTATTAAAATAGAAATAGTAAGTGAATATCAAAATACAGGCATAGTGATCACAGAGAACTATTAGAGATCCAAAATTAGAGCTCCAAAAATACATATTTGACTAAACATATTTTTTTCTTTATTTATAGGGTTTCACTTGGCCTTTCTCTATACCACAATATTCTAGGCAACTTTCTAAAACTGTAATTTTAGAGAAAGCTATAACCTATATTGCTTGAATATCCCTTATTTTGATGAAATCATAGTTCTAGTACTTATACCTTTTGAGACAAAGTAGCAGATGAGGAGACAGGATGGTGAAATGAAATCAAGATTTTGCTGAGCTTTCCCGGCATAACCACTGCAAAACAACAACAAAAAAAATGTGTTGAAGAATTCTAGGCTGGAAAGTCAATTTAAAGTCACAGTGATTTAGTTTTCTAGCTCTGGAAATCTTAGGAAGATAGATATTGAGGTATACAGGTAGTACAGAAGGGGCTGGACAGCAGAAGTTGCACCCATGGGAGAAGCAAGAATAGAGCCAGTATCAACAGTGAGCAGCCTAATATCCAGTCATGGCAAGAGAATGAAACAGCTGATCAGAAGGAGATCTCACAAGACACCTGCACTAGCTCTGGACAGAGGATTGAGTGACATATGGCAGCTTTGTCACCCATACCCAGTGCAAGTCCTATTACTCAGTTCCAGGTCACAGTTCCAGGGTGTAGAGAGGAACAGGCATGATGAAGATGGAGAAAGAGCCATATCTGGGTAAGGATCAGTACACATTCCAGTTCAGTCAGGACACCTCTCACTGGATCATACCATATTGGAAACATTGCATACTTATAAGTCCCCAGTGAGCTATGAAAGCAGAAAATGTACATAAAAGACAGAGAGTCAAGGTTGATAATATCCCTATACAGAGAGGTGAACAGAGTCAAACTCCAAAATGATGTTCAAAGTCAAGAAATATGCAGGAAAAAGGAGCAAACAAGAAAAAAAGAATCTGAGCATAAAAAGCTTCTATGGTGAAAGGGAAATAACACATGAACTCAGAAGGCAATGGCTTGAAAATATTTACAAGTAAAGACTCAAAAAAAATTGTAGATTGTATATAAAGCTCCCCCCCCCCCAATTTCTGAAATGGCTTAAGGAAAAGATGAAAAAGAGCAAAAAAAAATAAAATTAATAGAAGTAGAGGAAAAATTTGGGAAAGTAACAAGAACAAAGCAACAAAATTAGAAAAAAAAAAGAATTAAAAATTTGGCAATAGAAGCACAAATAAACCCAAGAAAATAACTTCTTAAAAACCATAATCATCCAAATTATAAAAGAAGTAAAAATATTTTTAAAAATAACTCCTTAAAGTTAAAATTGGACAAGTGGAAACAGACAATTGGATGAGTGGAATAATTGCATAAGGCATCAAAATAAAGCAAAATTAAGTTAAAGGACTGAAAAAGATAGTTTATGTGAAATCTCTTAGTAAAACAAAAAAATCACCTGACCTGGAAAATAGATTAAAGAGAGATATTTTAGAATTAATGAATTAATTGAAAGCCATGATTTAAAAAAAAAAGCTCAGACATCAAATATCAAGATATTGTAAATGAGACATCCCAGATATTTTAGAACAAGAGGACAAATAAGAAATTGAAAGGATCAGGGATGAAGTCAAGATGGCAGAATAAAATCAGGAAGTTGCTTGGGCTCCCGCTCCAACCACCTCCAATAACTGAAAACAAAAAAAAAAATTACTCTAAACAAATTTTAAAGCTACAGAATCCACAAACTCACAAATAGAAAAATAAAATCTCCCACTGTAGGCAGTCTGACAGGTCAATAGGAAGGGTCTATTGCACCATGCTGGGACCTAAGCACAGTCCTATATGAGCTGTGCCAGCCCAGACTCCTGGACCAGACTGGCCAGAGCAAACTTCAGGAGGGTGTATCACTGGCAGCTATGGCAGTTTCCAGACTTAACCCTTGAACACGAAAGAGAAAGTGAAAGGTCAGTAGGAAACGCTGTGGGAACTGGATGAGAGAAAAGCATGGTCTGGCCCCTCTCCCCAAGGTGGCAGAGGGGGTGGTGGCAACTGCAGCTGATGCTGTGTGGCTTCCTCTGGTGTTCCTGCCCTGAAGACTATAGTGGAACAAAGGTATCATTAAGAGGTTAATTGCTCTTTCTTTGATCTGTTTGTATCTGGATCACAGTCTTGGGTGGTGGTCCTGGGGTGAAGAAAACTAGTGTGCCAGAGCTTGTGATGGCTGCAGAGAGGGACCCCTCCTCATAGCTCTGACAAAAAGCTCTGATAACAGCTGTGAAAACCCAGAAATTTGGGACACAGCTCTCTCCAATCTGGAAGCAGTGTTCTTCTGTGGCAAAGAGCTCAAAAGTAGAGTAATTGACTGGCAAGATAAGCAAACTGAGGAAATGAAAACAAACCATAGATCTTTTTTGGGGGGTCATAACATGGAAGCAGAAGAATACAACTAATTCAAAATGCTTGCATCAAAATCCTCCAAGAAAAATGTGAACTGTTGTAATGCCAAGCAAAGGCAACTTCCCAAGGTTCAAAATACCAGCATAGGTGCTCTCCATTTTATTCAGTGACAAATTAAGAACAAAGAGAATCAACATATAGCATAATTCAAAATACAGCATTTACCAAGTGTGATTCAATAATCTCCAAGTACTACCCCACCCCCTGGACATTACATTCATTTAATCAATCCCAAAGACCCTCTTCTGAGTACTATTCCACCCCTAGGCTGTACATTCATTTAGTCAATCACAAAGCCCCTCTTCTCAAATGGAGATTAATTTCCAATCATAAGTAAAGTACATTCATTTCTTCAATCACAGAGCACAAAAAGGTCAAAAATTCTCACCCTTGGATCACAATTGATTCTACCCCAGAGTTACAACAAGTTTAAGCACAGCATTTAATACCCAAAGAGAGGTCTTTTCTTCATCTTGACCCGAGGCAAGTTCTCAGCAATCTTTGTTCCTGGGGAGACAAAGCTTAGCAAGGCCACAAGATACATTGCCAGTCTCTTCATTAATTCATTATCTGTCTGCAGAACAGTTCTAGGACCCCTCAAAACATTAGCAAAACCCTCTTCCAGGAGTTCTGTAAACATATAACAAGAAAATCCTTCTTCAGGGCTTTTGAACCAACAGCAAGGTTCCAAGACCTCTGCAACAATAGGACTGTCTTTCACCAGTGGACAAATCTGGAAAAACAACATCAAAACAGACAGACAAAGTACCAGCATAACAGCCATGTCTCCTCAGTCCTTGGCAGATCTCAAAAGTCCTGGGAAATTCAAAGTGGCCCTCAGCAATCCTCTCAGTCTCTCTCTGCCTCCAAGGTGCTGCTTCCAAAAAAATTCTTCTGCCTCTCTCTTTTCTTGTGTCTCTCTAAATTTACGTCACCAGCTCCTCCCAGTTCAGCCCTCTCTTTTCACGTCAACAAGTCCATCCCACAAGTGGGATTCACAAGCTCTGGGTTTTAACACAATCAAACCAAAAACCAAGCCAATACAGGGGGATCTTTAAATTCCATTACTATTACAACTGTTCACAGGCCATGGAGGAACTTCAGAAGGATTTTGAAAATCAAGTAATAGAAGTGGAGGAAATACTGGGAAGAGAAATGAGAATGATGCAAGGAAATTAAGAAAAGCGAGTCAAGAGCCTGCTAAAGGAGACCAAAAAAATTACTGAAGAAAATAACACCTTAAAAAATTGACTAACTCAAATATTAAAGAGGCCCAAAAAGCCAATTAGGAGAAGAAAGCCTTAAAAAACCTTACTGGTCACAGGGGAAAGTATTGGAGCAAATGGAAGCTAATGACTTTATGAAAAATCAAGATACCACAAAACAGATCCAAACAAATGAAAAAAAGAAATAGAAGGCAATGTGCAATATCTCACTGGAAAAACCACTGACCTGGAAAATAGATCCAGGAGAGATTATTTAAAAATCTTTGGACTACCTGAAAGCCATGATCAAAAAAGGAGTCTAGAAATAATCTTTCAAGAAATTCTCAAGGAAAAGTGCCCTGATATTATAGAACCAGAGGATATAATAGAAATTCAAAGAATTCACAGATTGCATCTTGAAAAAAGATCCCCCCCAAAAAAATTCCTAGGAATATCATAGTCAAATTCTAGAATTTCTAGGTCAAGGAGAAAATATCACAAGCAGTAAGGGAGAAAGAATTTGAGTATTGTGGAAACACAATCAGGATAACACAGTATCTATCAGCTTTTACACTAAGGGATTGAAGGGCTCAGAATATGATTTTCAGGAGGTCAAAGGAACTAGGATTAAAACCAAGAATCACCTGACCAGAAAAATTGAGTACAATACTCCATGTGAAAGTATGGATTGTTAATGAAATAGATGACTTTCAAGCATTCTTTTTTTTTTAAAGCAATTGGGATTAAGTAACTTGCCCAAGGTAACATGAACAGTTTTTTTGTGTGGATGAGGCCCGAAGCAATCCCAAGTCCTCCTGACTCCAGTGCTGGTGCTCTTACTCACTGCGCCACCTAGCCACCCCAATTTTCAAGCATTCTTGATGAAAAAAACCAGATCTGAACAGAAAATTTCACTTTCAAATACAAGAAGCAAGAGAAGCATGAGAAAGTAAAGAGGAAAAAAAGAAATCATAAGGAACTTATTAAAGTTGAACTATTTACATTCCTACATGGAAAAATGATAATTGTAACTCATGAGACTTTGATCAGTATAAGGATAGTTAAAGGGAATATATATATATATGTATTTATAAATATATATACACATACATACATATATATGTAAACATATATAATGAGTGTATAGGACTGTGTATGTGTGTATAAATTTATATGTGAGTGTGTATGCCCATGTATACATAGAAAGAGGACACAGGATGAGTTGAATATGAAGGGATGATATAAAAAAATAAAATTAAGAGGTGAGAGAGGAATACAGTGAGAGAAAGAGAAAGAGGGATCTAGAATTGGGTAAATTATCTCATATAAAAGAGGCAAGAGAAAACTGTTACAATGGAGGGGAGGAGGAGGAATTTGAGAAGGAATGGGTCCAACTTACTCTCATTAAATTTGGTGCAAGGAGGGAATAACATATACACTCAATTTTGGATATCTTATCCTACAGGAAAATATAGAGAAAGGGATAATTGGGAGGATGATAGAAGGGAAGGCAGATTGGGGTAGAGGGTAGTTAGAAGCAAACACTTTCAAAAAGGGACAGGGTCAAAGGAGAAAATAGATTGCATGGGGGATGGGATAGGTTGGAGGGAAATATAATTAGTCTTTCACAATATAATTAGTATGGGAATGTTTCACATAATTACACATAAACAATCAATATCTAATTGCTTGTGTTCCCAATGAGTGTGGGTGAGGAGGAAAGAAGGGAAAGAATCTGGAAATCAAAGTTTTAAAGACAAATGTTAAAAAAATGTTTTTTTACATGTAACTGGAAATAAGATATACAGGCATGAGGATATAGTAATCCATCTTGCTGTACTAGAAATTGGGGTGGGGGGAGGATGGGAAAGGATGTAAGAGAGAACAGATTGGGGAAGGGGTATTCAATAGGCTTGCTATCTTTGGATGGGGGGGAAGGGTAGAAAGGGTGAGAAAATTTGTAACTCAAAATCTTGTGGAAATGAATATTGAAAACTAAAAATAAATTAATTAATTAAAATAAAAATAAATTGAAAGAATCTACCAATCATGTCCTAAAAAGAGCCCAAAAGGAAAACTTCCAGGAATACTATAACCAAATCCCAGAACTCCTAGGTTGAGGATAAAATATTGCAAGCAGCTAGAAAAAAATAATCCAATTCCATAGAACCACATTCAGGATCACACAAGATTTTGCAGCTGCCACATAAGGGAACAGATGATTTAGAATATGATTTTCCTGAAAGGAAAGGAGCTAAGATTATGACCAAGAATAATTGGCCTGAGAAAAATAAGTATAATTCTTTAGGTGTTAAAATAAATATCTAATAAAATATAGGACTTTCCAGCATTACCAAAGGAAAAACAAAAGAGAACTGAAGGGAAAATTTGACATAAGAACATGGATCTCAAAAGAAACATATGAAACACTCTTGGAAAATCATAAAGATCTTAACAAGGTTAAACTATTTGTATTCTTATATAGGAAGATAAAACATAACTCCTGAAGTTAGTAGGAGTTTACTATGAGTCTAATATGTTGTGATGATTTCAAAAGAAGTATCAAAGAATGGTGAAGAGAAATTTACTGATAAAAGAGGTAAGGGAGAGAAGGAATGGGACTATGCCCCAAATAGATTTTAAAAAAGGATAAGGAGTCACATATACTATATATATATCTGTATCTATATCTATATCTGTTTCTGTATCTACATCTGCATCTATATATCTATATCATCTATCAGCTCTTTTGTTGTAGAAAGGAATTGGAAACTGAGGGAATATTCATTGATTGGGGAATGGATAAAGATGTAATATATGAATATGTTGAAATAATATGGTTCCATAAAAATGAGAAAAGAGACAATTTCAGGAAAAAAAACAACTGAGAAGAGTTATATGAACTAATTTTTATGATAAAAATCTGCAATAGAGAGAAAACAAAACACAAGATTTTGAACATAATCTTATATTAGCAAGTCTAGCATTTGCCAATAAAATGTCCCTCAGTAGCCAGAGGACAGTCAGAGCAGCATTTTATAAAGTTGGTTACATAAGGTCCAGTGATACAAACTAAATTAAGATTGTGATCGATCTATAACAAAGGTGGAGAGTGTATCATGTGTTTTGCTTAATCAAACTCACTGGCAAGAGGGGATCTCCAGAACCCATAGCAGTGGGCAAAAACACAGAGTTAGTAAACATCCTCTGGAAAGTCCCATGCCAGATACTACTTAATATCATAAAAATTCAGTGCTGGAGAACACCCCTTCTGACCAGATTGAATCATCTTCTATTCATCTTTTCTCTATCCCTCATAAAAAGGCCCAGTTTGTAGCCCTTAAACTTAGGGAAACTAAAATCTCAGGAACTCTGCTGTTGAGATCTATATAAGTAAATTCAAATCAGATTCATAGACGTTAATTCTAGTGATTACCTAAAACTCAACTTTTAATACATCAGTAATTAATGGTCTATATTTCACATGACACAAAGTGAAATGAGCAGAATCCAGGAAAAATCTACATTGGAAGAAAATGTTTTAGTGATAATCATCTGTGAAAAGTTTAGTTACTCTGATCAATACAATGATTACAAGTCCAAAGGATTCATATGAAAAATGTTATCTACATATAGATATAGAACTGGCTGGCTCTGATTGCAGATTGAAACATTTCTTTTCTTTTTTTTTTTTTTTTGGTCCTCTCACTACGTGGTTAATGTAGAAATATATTTTCATGACTTCATGTTTATAATGGGTATCATATCTCCAGCCTTCTCAATGGGAAGCAATTTGGAACTCAAAATAAATTAATAAAGTGGTAGATGAGATGATTGTAGAAATTATGAGGTATCTAGGTTTTCAAAAAAATTGTTTGGCAAAATATTTCATGGTATTCTTATTTTAAATAAAGCATTTTTATTTTTTTTTTATTTGGGCCAATTGAATATCCAGATTTATTTAATAGTCTCTTTGATGCCATGCTTTAAATTTGGAAAGGATCTTACAAAGCTTTTTAGAGGTCCAGGGTTAGTCTTGAGATATTTTATCCTTTTATCAATGATTTGGATAAAGCAATATTCCTTCTTGTTGTTTAGCCTCCGTTTGGTCATGTCTGACTCTTCACGATCACTTTGTTGGCAAAGATACTGGAGTAGCTTGCTACTTCCTTCTACAGATAAGGAGACTGAGGCAAACAGGGTTAAGCAAGTTGCCCAGGGTCACACAGGTAGCAAATATCTGAGTCCAGATTTGAACTTAGGAAGATGAGTTTCCTGACTCCATGCCTAGCACTCTATCTACCACATTACCTCGCTTCCCT
>NW_027186349.1:14487383-14502410 GCF_028583685.1 Petaurus breviceps papuanus
AGGCAAGGAAGGATACTTAACACATTGGATGGCAGAGTCAGAATCCAAAAAGATTTTCATAGCCAAAAGCTTTGTGCTAAACCTAATAAAATGATAGTCAACAGGTAGAATAGCTACACATTTTTCTTAGATTTAAGAAACTGACTTCATAAATGTAATATGGGTAAGACATGGCTGCCAACTGTTCTTTTGAAAAGAAAAAAAGTATAAGAGATTTGATCTACTATAAATAAGATAAATCAGCATTATGTTGTAGCAATCTATTAACTAAAAGCACAGGAAGGATATTGTGATATGGTAGCCAAAAAAATAAAAAGTCTATACAATATTAGGCCACATTAATGGAAAAATATTTTCCCAGAACAGGTAAATGTTGGGTCTATTGGGCTCTGCCTTGGTCAGACTACATTTAGAGTGACATGTTCACTTCTAAATGAGACATTTTAGATGGGAAATAGACAAATTTGAAGTACCCAGAAGTGTGCAATGAAGATGGTGAAGGTTTTTGAGTCTATCAGATCAGGTGAATGATAGTATTAGAATGAAGAAGAGAAGGTTAAGAGATAGAAGTGGGTGAGGACTGGGGTGGTGGTGAGAAAACTGCCTTCAAGGATTTGAAAAGATGTAATGCAGAAGTAGGACTAGCCTGTTTAGTTTAGACCCAGAAGATACAAGGAGCAATGGGTTGAAGATCCAAGGAAATAAATTTATTTGATATCAGAAATCTATTTAAATCAATTAGAGTGATCCCAAAGGAGATCAAATGTGTAAAGATATAGTGATTCCCTACTCACTGGAAGTATTAAGGCAAAGGATGAATGTGTGTGTGAGGGGGGAGGGGGAACGAGTTTGTGTGTGTGCATTATAAGGGGATTATTGGAAAAGGGAGTATATAGAGAACACTAGATGGCCTTCACAACCCTGAAATTCTTAATATCTGTGAATTATAGAGCTGGTAAGTATTTTCCTTTTAAGGATGAAAAATAAAAACTCAGAAACTAAGTGACTTTATCCAAGACTTAAGAAATAGTAACACTGATTATGGAATCAACCTCTAGTCAACCTCACTGCAATAGTAGAGGAAAGAGGTGAGGCTAGAAGTGATCTCCAATCAATCTGAATCCTAACCCCAAGCCCTTCTCTTTATGCCATTGATTCCCAAGTTTAGAGCTAGACCATCAAGTCAATAATAGCATTTTCATAAAATGTTTCTTGGATACAAACATATATAAAATTTTGCCAACTTGAATTTATTTTAGCTCCTACAAAGCATATCCTGCTACTCAGTATAATATACAAATATGCTTCTTTGAAGGCTGTGAAAATAATGTCATCTACATGTTACTATTTTTACAGATATAATGTTATTGTGAATTAATAAAATATAATTTCATTTACAAGTATTGCTGAATAAAAATTAAGCACTTTTTGGAATAGTCATCTTCTTTGCTGAATGAATACTAATAGAAGAAATGCTACAGTGAAGGTCATCAGTAAAATTCTTTTGAGTTTTTAAAAGGGTCTTCATGAATGAAAAGATTTCAGAAAAATTGTCTTAAAACATATTTTCTCCTCTCTTCCTCTGTACCTAAAACCAAGTGTAGCCTTCTTTCTCTTTCTTGCTGTCACTGAACACTTTTGTTCTCTGGAACATTTCTAACAGGAGTTATCAGAAGAATGAAGCAATTTTTTTTCAAACCCTACCAATAAACACTTTTCACCCTCTAAAGCTGTCATAGGCAATATTAGAAGTTGTATGGTGCTAAGTCAACTGAAACAGAGTTGATGCACATTAGCTCTCAGTGTCTGAGTTAGCCCTAATCTTATCCTGGCCCCTCTAAATTAGTAGAGTTTATATATGAAAGCTAGATTTAGTGCAGATCTTCCCTTATTCATCAGAAGTAATAGCACTCAGTCTAGTCATGCTTGTCCTAACTGACTGCCCTTGTCCTTCACCTCTTTCTGCCAAAGACAAATGAAAAGTATTTCATGTAAAGATTGCACCTGTATTCAACAGCAGTCTATATAACAAGGTATTCTATAGTCACCTGCTATAGCTACTATTCTATTTCACTGTCTGTAACAAATTATGGTATGCTTTCACCTCTTTTTTTTTCTAGAGAGGTGAGTTTTTTAATGGCATTTCCTTTTCTGTAGCAATGACTTTTTAAAATATTTATTCTTTAGAATTTTCTTTTTAAAATTTATGAACGGTAATGAAATAAATAAAATAAATGGACACAATCCTGTTTATATTTTCTAGACCATTTATGTAGATTTTTAATTGATAGATTTTTGTTGTTGTTGTTAAATGGGGGTGGTTGTATTGAATAAAGTGAGGTAAAAAAGCAGAAGAAAACTTTTTTTTTAATATTTGTTATGAGGTGTTTGTTATTTAACTGTATTTACTTTTTCTTTTCTCTTTTATTACCAGAGAAGGTATTTAAGTAATGAAACATTTCATTTAATTTTTACACCATTAAATAAGTAAATTTAGAAAATTAAAATAAATAAGTTTAAAACCTATCTCCAAAAATAGCTTGGAAAAGAAAAAAAGGTATAAACAAATATTGAGGAGGCTACTGTGTCACAAAATTTAAATGTACTACTTTTCTTACTGGAGAGGAAATATGGAAATGTAATGAGTACTTAAAACCAAACATCACAACATCAAATCTCCCCTCCCTCCCACATACTATACAAACATACATACACATACATATTTACAATGATCACCCTATGTTTATATGTACTAAAAAGAGAATGATGCAAACCTTTTCAATTACAATATTCAATCTATTCATTAGAGCTCCATGTTGCAATTGAGTTTTCAGTTAAGGAATTGAAGTTTCCATCCCACATCATTATTAAATAATTACTTTAATTTACTTAAGTAGATCTTTTATAAATGTGACTTTTCCAAAGTCTATGTATAACTTTTCACCCTATATACTACCCTTTTCTATATTAATTATATATTCCATACCTTCTACTGCTTTATGTGACTAATTAAGCACATAATCATGTTCATGAAATTTTGGAGCCAGAAGGTACCTTTGATATCTTCTAGTCAAACTTCTACATTTTATAAATTAGAAACATAAGCCCTTACAGGTGAAGTGACTTGAGATACTGGGATAGTTTATGGAAAAAATGGGATTAGAAACTACGTCTCCTGTTTCTGAATTTGGTGAAATATTATAATGAAGAATTGACTTTGGTTGGCTCAGTAGTATTGTGAATAGGGCACTAGCCTAGGATTCAGGAGGACTTGAGTTCAAATTGGACCTCAGACACTTAACACTTGGAGAGACCTTGGACAAGTCACTTAACCCCAATTGCCCTGCCTTCTTCCCTCCAAAAAGGTAAAAAAAAAAAAAAGAAAGAGAGGCCTATTCACTGAATGGGTGTTACCTCACTCTGTTACTCTAAGTGAGTAACAGAAAAGGCTTTAGCTTAAAAGGAACAGGGTCTACCAGTGTATCCTAAGATCTCCAGCTATCCTGACAAATTTCTAGTCACCGAATCCAAATGGCTCTGGAGGAGAAAGTGAGACTGGTGACCTTGCATAGCCCCCTCTCACTCAAATTCAAGGCAATTGTAAGTCATTTCATTGTTTTCTTGATGTCCTGCTCCTCTTCAAGAACAAAGGACAAACACAACAATAACACATTTAATTTAATCTAATTTTTCACAATTTTACCTTTAAGATGGTAAAGACAGCAGACCTAGCTGAATTGTGTAAAGAAGTTTAGGACTGGAGTTTAGGACTCTGAAGTAGGCCTCAAAATTCAAAACAAGTGAAAAAGGGAATCATTAAGTACAAAGTCACCGCTCCCCAGGTACTGAAAATGCACCTCAGTTCCAAAATAGCTCCTGGAAACCTGATAACAAAAGGAAATCAGTGACAGCCCTTAAGGCAATCTGGTTCTAGGCCTTACCTCCTATAATTGAAGTGACAAAAACTTCTCTCCACCACTCAGTGTAGGTCATTGGACTACTTATGAAATACTGAAGTAGATATTTCAATCACCAGGAATAATAAAATTGGGGAGGGGATGTGATAATGAAAACTTGTTTGGAAGATAACTTAGGATTCTCAGGGTTGAAAATACCTCTCAGAAACACTAGGAATTTTTGTATATGAAAATAATTGGTGTGTATTATGATGAAGGGGTAGGTAAAACCTCTCTCCAGAGCTTCATAAATATACCAATTTATATGTAAAAACAATCAGAGATATACTAGAAAAAGGTATTGGCTTTGTTGTAAGAGAACTAGTGTTCAAATTCTGCTTTTGTCACATTACCTGCTGCCTTGATCAATTCACAATCACTCAGAGCCTCAGTTTCCTTATCTGTATGTAGGGAGACTGATGCTTTCTTGCTAATCTAAATACCTTATAGCAATAAGGATTTATTATTTTCATATATGTAAAATAGAAATATGTGGCATAGGGAGGTTGTGAGAGGTGTACCAGAGAACCCTGACCATCTTCATTTATCTTACTTTTCCCACTGCTAGGCCACTTTCATTTCAGGCCAAACCAGAAAGGATTTTAGAAATTGCAAAGAGTTACTTTGTCATATATAATCTTGGCCTGCATACACTAAAGCTGTTGTTTACCCTGGGAATGGTGTCAGTGATTAAAGAAGTGTCCACATGGGGAGTTTCTAACTACTACACCCTCTAGGACTGGTTCTAGCCACAATATCCTAATCTGACTGACGTTTAGAAGCTTGGGTGACCCTAAACGTTGAAGTTTAGGATTTAGTGGTGCTCAGAGACCCAAATATCGATACACCTGGTCCTGCTGAAAGAATTTGACTCGTCTTCTCTCAACCAAAGTAAAGCAAAGTTTATTAAAGATTCATCATAATGGGTAGACTCTTAAGGAGCCTAAGTATATGTGAAGCTTGTATTGACAAGTGGGCCAGAATAATCTGACACAGAATGAGTCTGCACTAGATTGAATTCTTGACACTTTCATGGAAGCAAGATGAATCTTATATAGAAAAAGGTTGTGTGTGTGTGTGGGGGGGGCGGATTTAGGGGTGGTCTAGAGGAGGAGTTTGGGGAGGGTCTGGAGGAAGAGTCTAAGGAGGATCTTGAAGAGATTGAGGTCAGACTCCAGTAATGAGATTAAGGGTGGGAAATAGCTGAAGGCTACCTGGAGATGACAGACAATGGAGGGCTAGGCTATTTTAAGTGTAACAGATTTGGGTATAGATATTTTGATAGGATCAATGGTGTAGTTGGAGAGTGGAGGCTAGGCTAGGTTAAGAGTAACAGAGATTTATGGGGGGGGAGGGAGAAAGGGGGACAAAATGTGAAATTCAAGGAATTGTGGAATTGAATCCTGTAAACTAAAAGGAAACAAACAAATTACTAAATAAAAAAAAAGAGGGAGGTGGGAAATTGGGAAAGAATCTTTACAACCTATGTCTCTGACAAAGGACTCATTTCTAAAATACACAGAGAACTGAGTCAAATGTATAAGAACACAAGTCATTCCCCAACTGATAAATGGTCAAAGGATATGAACAGGCAGTTTTCAGAGAAAGAAATTAAAGATATCTATAAGCACTTGAAGAAATGCTCAAATTCACTATTGATTAGATAAATGCAAATCAAAATAACTCTGAGGTACCACATCTCACCAGTCATATTGGCTAACATGACAAAACAGGAAATCAACAAATGCTGGAGAGGATGTGGGCAAATTGGAACACTAATGCATTGCTGGTGGAGATGTGAACTGATTCAGCCTTTCTGGAGAGCAATCTGGAATTATGCCCAAAGGGCTATAAATACTTTCATACCCTTTGATCCAGAAACACCACTCCTAGGGTTATATCCCAAAGAGATCATAGAAGTGGGAGAAAGACCTATATGTACAAAAATGTTTATAGCAGCTCTTTTTGTGGTGGCAAAGAATTGGAAATTAAGGGGGTGCCCATCAATTGGGGAACTGCTGAACAAGTTGTGGTATTCATGTTATGGAATACTATTGTGCTATAAGAAACGAGGAACAGATGGTCTTCGTATTTACCTGGAGAGGTTTATACAAACTGATGCTGAGTGAGAAGAGTAGAACCAGGAGAAATTTGTACACAATTACAGACACAACGTATGTGTGATGACCAACTTTGATAGACTGGACTCCTCTCAGCAATGCGGTGATATAAGCCAATCCCAAAAGACTCATGATGGAGAGAAATATGTGCATCCAGAGAAAGAACTAGAAAGAACTGAGTTTATATACAGGTGGAAGCAAAATACCTGATCTTTTTCTTTCTCTTATTTGGTTTTATGTCCTCTTTACCATTTTTCATTCCAGCTGATATAATCCGTCTTTATTACCTGACTAATGTATAATGTGAAAGTATTTACAGATCCTTTACTTGAGTATATGCCGCCATGGGGGGTTGGGAGGGAAGGGGACAAAATGTGAAACTCAAGGAATTGTGGAATTGAATCCTGTAAACTAAAAGGAAACAAACAAATTAATTAAAAAATAAAAAAAAATTCCTGAAGAAAAAAAAAGAGTAACAGAGATTTGGGTTTAGGATAATGAAAGGCTTATGGCCTCCAGCAAATGCCTCATCAAGTGGGAAGTTTAAATCAGAGTTCTAGGGGTTTCACAGAGCCTATACCCCATCATAAAGAGTTTAATACAGCAGAACACACACACACACACTCAACCCTCCAATAAGGAGCAGGGCCAATAAAACTAGCAGAGCAATATACTCAACTAAGACAGTGAGTCCAACAAAGAAAAGTGCATGGTATCAGCAACAGTGCATGACCAGACTACTAGACTTCTCAACAGGTAACAGCTCTGTTCATTAATGTCAACTTTTTTATTGCTGTTGTTGTTCACTCACCTCCAACTCTTTTGTGACCCCATTTGAAGTGTCCTTGGTTAAGATACTACAGTGGTTTGCTATTTCCTCATCTTCCAGAAAAGAAAACTAAGGAAAAATGATCACACAACCAGTAAGCGTCTGAGGACAGATATAAGCTCAGGTCATTCTGACTCTAGGTCTGGTGCTCTATCTAATGTATTTTATATGGGTTAAAAAAATTTGCTATTTTTCTTGATTGTACTTCATTTAGGTATTGGATTAAAAATAATAGAAAAACAAAGTTTAAAAAGTGGATGAATAAATGACTTGGGAGCTGCAAAGGCTTAATCCTAGTTAAAGGAAAAAGAATATTACACAAATGGAACATTTCATTCACTCTGAAGATTTTATTGAGACACTGACAAAATACTAAGAAAAAAATGGACCCTCATTTTTAAGGGGTTATTTTGGTAGTAACAGTTGATTGGCAGTAATTCAGAGTAAGAGACAGAAATCAGTTTTTGACAGTCTCCTCAAATGCATCTCTGGCTCATTGTTATTTCAATTAACTTTGATTTGTTAGAAAATGCTGCTAATGAGAATGAGGTCATGGGTTTAATTCCATGGGTCAGTTAATTCAACTCTGCTCCCTGTGCAAAAACAGGATCCCTGACCCTGTCTTTTTGTTTTGAAAATGGAAACTAATGCTTATACAGGGACTGCCTGTCATATATAGGAAATAATGGGTAGAAATTACAAGAGGTCAAAACTTCCTAACAATTATAGTTGTCCAAAAGTGAAATGAGATCTCAAGAGAGTTGGTGACCTCTGTGGAGGTGTTCAAGAAGACTTTTAGTGATCACCTGTTGGATATGTGATGTGAGGCTTCCTTCTATCTATGGCTTGCTCCAGCTGGCCACTGAAGTCCTTTGCAACTCTGAAATTCTGTGATTTAGTGTCTACTGAGACAGTATAGGTATATGATGGTAAACCAGGAACTTCTATTTAGGAAGTAATCCAGGGCATGTTTGGGTTTGAGAGTCATTTATTCACATACAAAACAAAACAAAATGAAAAATAACTGATGTTACTTCTACAAAATATTCTTTAATTAAACACGAGACATGTTGAAATATCTTTTCTGTCAAAACAGGCTACATCTGCAAAAAGACAAAAATTTTATTAAATACAATAATGAACTTTTAATATCAGAAGTATATCTGTTGATCCTTCACAATGCCTTTTTTGAGTGATATTATCTTGGTTAAAAAGAAAAACAATAACAAAAAGCATTTAACCCTTTGAATTCAGTGCAGAATATGAAATTTATTTACTATTATAATAATAATGAAATTTGAAGATCCCTTTGTATTGGAAAGCTGAGGGGTACTTAGCACCTGGTCTCAAATTAAGCCTCTGTGAAAGAAACAGAAGATATGATCCCCTGTTGCTGACATAAGAGGAAGGGGCTGAACAGGGAGGAGCTATACTGTATTTAAGGAAGAGCACAAGCTGGACAGTCAGAACTTCTTGGGACAAGAATCAGAGGCAAAACTGGACTGCCTTGAGTCAAGATGAAAAAAACCTTTCCATGGATGCTGAGTAGTGACTGATAAAACTGTAACTTACTTGTGACCTAGGGGTGGATGCAATATTTTCCACTACCCCTTAAGAGGTTACTGAATATTGATTGTACCCCATGGGTGGAGAACTTTGACTATTGTACTTTGTTCCCCTTAAGAGGCTTTCTCCTTAAGGATGAGTGAGTTAAGGATTAAGGAGGCTCTCCTCCTTAAGACTGATTGAATTAAGGATTATTGAATGATTGAGTTACTAAATGATTGTGCTTTGTTGAAAATTGTGACCACTTTGGTGAAAACTATGTGTCCATTTTAGTGATAAGTTGTTGAGTTGTGACAATAGTGAATGCTGTATTTTGATTTTCTGTGATAAGTTGTAACATTGTGAATGCTATACCTTGATTTTCTGTGAATGTTTTGCACTGAATTGTTATTGAGTAAATAGAGAGTTAAATATACTATAATCAGAACTTGGACAGCTGCTTGTGCTTGGCTTTACAACTATTGGCCTGTTTTCTGCAAGCATTGCTCTTGATCTTATCATGAAAGCTCCATCAATTCCAGCAGTAGCTCATTTCTACATGAAGACAATATGAAAAATATCAAAATGATTGTCAACTGTATTACTGTTCAAAACTTCTGGTTGGCAGTTGTGCAAGTTTAATAACTTTGGTATAGGGTTTTATTGGAAAACATGTCTATACCTATGTATGTCCATGTGTTTCTTTGTGTGTATACACCCTGTCATATTAACAATATCCAACCACTATAATTGGTTTAATATTAGAGGAGTTAGATAAATTCTTACTTTGCTATTTTATTAATAACCAATTATTAATTTGGGATGCAGATATTTCTCCTTTTTTCCTCATTTCAGGTCCTACTACTTTAAAAAAGTCAGTCTCTGAAGGACTTGGCTGATTGAGATTATCCCTAAGTCTCCATTAAAATGCTCTTTGATTTTGGGCTGGACCCCATCCAAGTAGGAGATCTTAACTTCTGTTAAGAACATAAATAGAATTCAGTCTAGGTAAGTCCTTACCCTGAAGAAAATGAGCCCCTGTCCTCTGACCACTCCATTAGTGTTTATGGCGACCCAGCTCATGAAGGAGAAAACAAACCACAGTGATATGAACAGAGATAGATTTCCCTGCCCAGATTGCTGCAGATCAGTCTCAAGATCAAATCAAGTTCTCAAAAGGAGGAATGGAAGACTTCTGGCACACCTGCTATTTAAATTTCCACCAATCAGAATTGATTTTCACTTTTCAGAAGCATTCACCTTTACATAGGTTTTTAAGGCATTCATTGTCTCCACCAGAACTTCAGTTGCTCTGAGAAAGCACTGATCATCAATGTATTTATTATTAGTTAGCCAAGCCAAATTACTAAATTATTAATTACCCAAGAAGTCTGTCTCTGAGGTTTTTTTATTCACCAAAGGGTTATTTTAAAACTACTTTATAGATTTCTTTACTATATTCTAAGCAGGAGAGGAAGCAGGGGAAACAGGCTAAAAGATCCTTGTGTGCATGAAGGGAAAAATAATGTACACTCACAAAGTGAACTTTGTCAGGTCTTTAAGGGATCATAGAGATAATCTAAACTCCTTTTATAGATGAGAAAACTGGAGGATAGAGAGGTAAAGCAAGTCACAGAGAGTCATACACTCAGTTTTCTGTGAATTGGAAGTAGAACAAAATTTTCCTGATCACCAGACCCCTGAGACCTCTTCCAACTATCCCACATTCACTCTAACTTTTTACATGACAAAAACATAACATATTAGAACTCTTATACATTCAAACGAGTTTTCCCAGGACTTTAGACACCTTTGGGGGAAGTGACAGACAATTGCTGGTAACTAAGGACAATGAACAATGCCTGAGGGAAGACACTTTTTGGAAAAAAACAAGGTATAGTTTGCAAAATGAAAATCCAAGTAATTAAATCAGCATCCATGTGGAGTCAAGGCTAAATAAACTGGAACTGAAAGGCAAAACAAAATAGCACCTTCCTACAAAAAGGGAATCAACATGGAGCATCTCAGGATAAAAGCAGTACAATGAGAAATTGAAGGCATGGGAGTGGGGGTGGAGGGGGAAGATCATGATTTGTTCTCGTACCTAATTTCCCCACTCAAGACTAGCCATGCTTCCATCCCATTTAAGTATACTGGCATTTCTATAGAACAGATTACCATCCTTACACTTATAACTTGAGGACTGGTTAGGCTACTGCTGGGGATGGGGTGGGGGTGGGGGGGTAAGGGAGGGAGGAGTTGAGAGTTGAGATTCTCACTTAGTTGAATAGACTATGCCCTGAGCAGGAAAGCAAAGTGTACTATTCCTGCAAAATTCCATAATGGGCCAATAGGTCATGTAACTTTATATTCTTGATGGCAGGAGGCATAGTATCTCAGTTGGTATTTAAGGGTTCTTTTATGTATACTTTATTAAAAAAAAGTCTGGGAGTAATATGTTCTTCACAGCTGAATCCTTACCAGGAGTATCACGAATAATTATATCAAGAAAAAAAAGAAAACAAAGGAGACTGCTTAAAGTGACTGAGAATGGATATACTAAAATATGGTTCCTTGTATGGATAAAAAGTTATCATTTAAAATATTGCCTTTCTTAACATTATTGTTGTTACTCTCTCTATATTTCCTTGGTTATGCTTATTTTTGTTCCATATCTTCACATAATCCCCCTCAAGTTTTGCTGAAATCTTTATATTCATCATTTCTCATCAAGAAAAGAAATTTCATTTCATTCATACAATTTTAAAGAGTACTCTATTTTTTCCCAATTATATGTTAAACAATTTTTGTGTTCATTTTTACAAGGTTTTGAGTTCCAAAATATTTTAACTTACTGCTTATCCTCCCTTCTTTCTAAAATGGTAAGCAATTCTATATAGTTTATATATGTGCAATTATGTAAAACATATTTCCATAATAGTCACAGTTGTGAAATAAGAAACAGATCAAAAGGGGAAAAAAAACTGTGAAAAAAATAAAGTAAAAACAGAATTCTTTGATATGCATTCAGACATCAGTTATTTATGTGTATGTGGATAGCATTTTCCATCATGAGTCCTTTGTCCTTTGGTAATGGGAATTTGGAGATCTTCCCTGCCCCCAATAGACTGAATGTAATCACATATAACCTCTGGTAGGAGGAGTTTGCTCAGGAGTCAGAGCAGCTAGACTGTGGGAGAGAAAGAACTTAGACTAGGAAACAACTAGGTTTGTGAGTGTTTCTTTGCCCTCAGCTATGACAACTAGGTGTGTAAGTGTTTGTTTGTGGAAAAGCTAAAGGATGGTGTTTCTCTCTGCAGTGTTATGGTGTATTAACTTCTTTGTTGCTATGATGGATTTGGTTTTCTGGTTTTGGGATTCAGTTCTCTGGTGTCTGATGAAATGTTTTGCTTCTGTCTTCTGTATGGAGAGTCTGTTATATTTTGTTACTGAGAATTTATTCCAGCATATTCATAGTCACCCTTGGTGCTGTGAATATTGCATTGTCACTACAATGCCTGTCTTGGAATTTTTTGTTGCTGAGAAAAGCAAAGTCATTCAAAGCTGATCACCACACAATGTTGTTGATACCCTATACAATGTTTTCCTGGTTCTGTTCACTTCACTCAGCATCATTTCATACATATCCTTCCAGATTTTTCTGAAATCTGACTGCTCATTATTTCTTATTGCACAATACCGTTCCATTGCATTCATATACCACAACTTGTTCAACTATTCCCCAATCGATGGACATGCCCTTAATTTCTAACACTCTGTCCACACAAAAAGGACTGCTATAGATGTTTTTGGATAAGTAGATCTTTTTCAGTTTTTTATGATCTTTTTGGGAAAAAGACCTAGTGACTGTATTGCTGGATAAAAGGGTCTACATAATTTGGTTGCTCTTTGAGCATATTTTCAAATTGTTCTCCAGAATGGTTGGATCAGTTCACAACTCCATCAATAGTGCATTAGTGTCCCAAATTTCCCACATCCTCTTCATAATTTATCATTTTCCTTTTTTGTCATATTAGCTAATCTGGTAGGTGTGAGGTAGCAACTCAGAGTTTTTTTAATTGGCATTTTTCTAAACAAAAGGGATTTAGAGTACTTTTTCATATGCCTATAGAGGCCTTGATTTTTTTTTTTCATCTGAAAACTGCCTGTTCATATATTTTTGTCCATTTATCAATTGGATGATGGTGTGTATTCTTATAAATTTAACCTATTTCTCTATATACTTGAGAAAGGAAGTCTTTTGTGAAAGACACTTGCTGTAAAGATTGTTTCCCAACTTTCTGTTTTCCTTCTAATATTGGTTGCATTGTTTTTCTTTTGTGCAATTTTTTTATTTAATAAAATAAAAATTATCTACTTTGTATTTCATAATGCTATCTCACTTGGTCATGAATTATTCCCTTCTCCATAGATCTGACAAGTAGACTATTCCTTGCTTTCCCAATTTGCTTATGGTGTTACCCTTTATGTCTAAATGATGCACCCATTTGGACCTTATCTTAGTACACAGTGTGAGATGCTGGTATACATCTAGTTTGTATCATATTGTTTTCCAATTTTCCCAGTAGTTTTTCTCAAACAGCTAGGTCTTACCACAATGGCTAGGATCTTTAAGTTGATCAAACACTAGATTACTATGGTAATTGACTACAGATTACCTAATGTATTCCACTGATCCACCACTCTATTTCTTAGCCAATACCAGATAGTCTAGATGATTCCTGCTTTATAATATGATTTGAAATCTGGTACTGGTAGGCAACCTTCCTTTTTTCTTTCACCATTAATTCCCTTGATACAGTTTACCATATTTTCTTTCAGATGAATTTTGTTGCTTTTATTTTCAAGCTCTATTGAATAGTATTTTGGTATTTTGATTAGTATGATGAGATACAAGCTCTGGGGAACCCCTTAAACTCTGATTGAATTTTTCCATTTGATGAGTCATTTGCCTGAGGCCATAAGCCTTTCATTATAGCTAGGCCTAAATCTCTTACTCTTACAAGCCTAACCCTCCATTGTCCAGCTACTTCCCCACCTTGATCCTATCAAAATATATATACCCTAATCTGTTACCCTTAAATTAGCCTAGCCCTCTATTTTCTGTCATCTCCTGGTAGTCTTCAGCCATTTCCCACTCTTAATCTCATTACTGGAGTCTGACCTCATTTCAGTCATGCTCAAGACCTTCCCTAGACTCCTCCTCTAGACTACCCCTAGATCCCTCCCACAATCTTTTTTTATATTAAATGCATCTTGCCTCCATGAGAGGGCCAAGAATTCAGTCAGAACAGTTTCATTCTATGTCAGATTATCCAGGCCTGCTTGTCAATACAAGCTTCATATATTCTTAGGCTTCTTAAGAGTCTACCCATTAAGGCAAATCTTTAAAAAACTTTGCTTTACTTTGGCTGAGAGAAGATTTGAGTTGATCATTCAGCAGTACCAAGTGTTTTGGTATTTTGGGGTCTTGAGTACCTCTGATCATTTTTATTTTTTTCTTTTCTTTTTTACTTTGGAATTTTTTTCCCATTTTTTAAATGCTTTATTAACTTCTGATTTACATCATTCATTTCTGCCAGATTTTGAGTTACAAATTTTCTCCCCATTTTTTCTTTACACACATTCACATATGTATTCACATGTCCATATACCCTCACATAGAGACATATATATGTATATATATATATATTCCCTTCAACTATTTTCATATTGACAAAAGTTTCATCAGTTACAATTATTGTTTTTCCATGTAGGAATGTTAATAGTTCAACTTTGATAAGTTCCTTATGATTTCTTTTCCCTGTTTACCTTCTCATGCTTCTCTTGCTTCTTGTATGTAAATGTCAAATTTTCTATTCAACTCTGGCTTTTTCATCAAGAATGCTTGAAAGTCCTCTATTCACTGAATGAACATATTTTCCCCTAAATATGATTCTCATTTTTGCTGGGTAGGTGATTCTTTGTTTTAATCCCAGCTCCTTTGACCTCCGGAATATCATATTCTAAACTCTTCAATCCCTCAGCGTAGAAGCTACCAGATCCTGGGTTATTCAGATTGTGTTTCCAGAACACTCAAATTGTTTCTTCCTGGCTGCTTGTAATATTCTCTCCTTAATCTGGGAATTCCAGAACCTGGCTATAATATTCCTAGGAGGGTTTTTTTGGGGGGATCTTTTTCAGGTGATCGGTAGATTCTTTCAACCTCTATTTTGCCTTCTAGTTCTAAAAGATCAGGACAGTTTTCTTTGAGAACTTCCTGGAAGATTATTTCTAGGTTCTTTCTTTGATCATGGCTTTCAGGTAGTGTAACGGGAATGTAAATATTTAAGATCTTCCCTGCTCCTAGGCTAAAGTGCACCTGGAGCCTGGGGTTGGGAGGCTTGTTTTACAGTAGATACTTTTGGATTGGCCAGTGGGTCCAGAAGGTTTTTAGATTCTATGAGCCAGGAAAAGGCTATATAAATCCTGATTTGAGGCTTTGTTTTGAGGCTCACTTTGAGAAGTCTTCTGTGATTTGATCAGATGAGACTCTGGGAAGCCATTGTTGAGAGCT